>NC_138772.1:531063107-531200607 GCF_965119305.1 Pelophylax lessonae | reverse complement strand
TATCTATCTATCTATCTATCTATCTATCTATCTATCTATCTATCTATCTATCTATCTATCTATCTATCTATCTATCTATCTATCTATCTATCTATCTATCTATCTATCTATCTATCTATCTATCTATCTATCTATCTATCTATCTATCTATCTATCTATCTATCACAGATGGAGTGCAGATTGTGCTCCGTTAGGTTTGTCCCCTTCCGCAGTGGCCAATGAAAATTACAGCAGAACCCGGAAGTGATGTCATTTGTGTCACTTCCAGGTTCTTAATAGGTAGGGAGATCAGTGAATGAACGTTTGCTGATCTCCCTCTCTCTCCACTATGCTTGCCCCCGATCCACAGGTGAGATAGAGGATCCCCGGAACATGTAAACAGGTGCAGTCTACTTTCTCCACTGCAGGGGGTGCTCTTCTGCAGTGGCACTGCAGTTGGAGAGGAAGTCAAGAGAAACATGGTTCCTCTATGGTTTCCTGGTTAACTGGGTCAATGATCCAATTGGATTCTGCTGACCCATGTGACTGTAGCAGCCATCTTGGGTCAGGCAGAGCCAAGCCCTGACTCTTAGGCTTGGCAGGCACTTTGAGAGTTGGTAGAGTAGGGATAGGTACCCTCCTTGGTAGAGGCAGAACTTGCTGAAGAAAAAAGTAAGTAAATGCTCCTGCGCTTGAGAGGTGGTAATGTGACAGATGAAGACTGGAGGTCCACTGCCACAGGCGCCACGTGGGCTGTGCTGCCACTCTCAGCAGGTCAGGGGGAACCCGAATGGCACTCTGGAAAGAAAAAGTAAAGAGGACCCACCCGCCTAGCGCATTACCTTTGCAAAAAAAAGGAGTTTTATTTAAAATATACACACCATACTCACAAACACGATAGACAATTCAAGCAGATAAAGGTATAGATCAACCCAGATGTCCACCTAGCAAGGCCTGCTAGTGAATGACAGTCATGGAATGGATATCTCCAAAGGAAGCTGACGCGTTTCGAGGGGTGGCCCCTCTTCCTCAGAGCACTTTTTTTTTTCTTTCCAGGGGCAGAACTAGCAACAGGGAAAGGTTCCTGATGAGGAGGGGAAAGTGTAGGGCTCGCAACCTCTCTGGGCATCCTCCTGTTTCGGCAATAAACAGCCAGGCGGCACTCTTCCCCTCCTAACAGGCACTTTCAGTGTGGCTGAAAACTGCTCTCTACACGCTGCTGGATCTGTAAATGTGCTCTTGGGCAGTTGTCTTTCTGCTGGGTTTATTGTGAACTGTCTTTGCATTATTTCAATACAAGTTCTTTCATCACACTTGGACTGTGTGTCGGACCACATTGCACCCAACTTACAAGCACATGCACACTCGGTCACACCTGTATGGGTATGAACGAAGCCTTAGGACTCATTCCCATGTGCTTTAATCTAGGAAGAACAATACATGTTCAGATTTTCTTGCATTTGACAGGCCTGCTTTGGACCCCACAGTAGTAGGACCAGGCCTTTTTTCAGAGGGAACGCGGGGGAATGCAGTTCCGGCACCTCTAGCACTGAATGTATGTAATTGCAAGGAGTGCTGGGTTGTGCTACATTGTCTATTAATGCTGGCTGCGAGGGATCTATTGTTGCTGGAGGGGATCTATTCCTGCATTACGGTTTATTGCTGCTGGGGAGATATAGTGTGGCTGCTGGGGGATCTATTGTCTCTGGAAGAGATCTCGTTTTGCAGGGGGGTCTATTGTTGCTGGGGTGGGTCTTATGTTGCTGGGAGGGATCTACTGTTTAGGCAGCAGTCTTTTGATGCTGGCTGCTGGAGGGTCTATTGATGCTGTCTGCTGGGAGATCTGTTGTTGCTGCTGATGTCCCATTGTTTCTGGCTGGATCTGTTGTTGCTGGGGGATCTATTGTTGGTAGCTTCAGGGGATCTATTTTTCTGCTTTTCTGTTATCATTAAAGCGGAGTTCCAGCCTAACCGCACACTCACCTGTCCCACGGTCCAGCGATTCGCCGTCTTCTCCCTCTCTGCTCCGCGGCGCTGGCATCACTGATGTGGGCACCCGGCTGTGACAGTTTGCAGCTTTACAGCCGGGTACGCACTGCGCATGCGCGAGTTGCGCTATGCGTCGTGATTGACCGGCAATCTTCTGGGACCTCTGACATGTCCCAGAAGATTGCAGGGAGGGAGGGAGAGAGGAGAACTTCCGCTCAGGGCGCCGCGACGCTCTGAGCGGAAGTGGGAGCGGGTACCTGTCAAAACTAAGTACCCGCTCCCCCCCCCCCAAAAAATGACATGCCAAATGTGGCATGTCAGGGGGTTAGGGCTATTTAAAGCGGAAGTTCCACTTTTGGGTGGAACTCCGCTTTAACAAATTCCATAAAAATTACTTAGTACCACAAATGTTACTTGGTTCTGTATTTCCAAAAAGGGATGGTACTGGGAGGTAGGTAGTGGGTAGAACCAAGGAACGGTTCACAGAGGTAGGTAGGGGCGGAGACAAGGGGCAAGTCCAAAAGAGGGAGTTCCTGCACCTAGTCTCTGAGAAAAAAAGCCCTGAGTTGGACCATGGCATGTGTACACCCCGACCTCTGCTTTTGCAGCTAAAATGGGAGTGGTTTGGGGGGGTTGTTAAAACTGCGGCTCAACTGTGGGGTTTTAACAATCACCAGCCCCCCGCCCCCCCAAACTGCTAGTGTGAATGAGCTTTTACAGGGACCTGCTGCACTCAAACAGTTTCAGGGTAAATAACCTTTAGGTTGCAAGTACATTGTGTTTTCTGTATGTATTTTTATTATACAAATGTATTTGATTTGAATTCCTCTAAGCTTTGATGTGGGGTGATCAATGGTTTCTGTCCATCTACTGTAGCGTAACTATTCATCTGCTCTCCAAGGAGTCCTCACCATGAACCATTAATCTCTCTCAGAAAACCAACACCGCCTGTCGCATTGAACTAGACGTACGCCTTTCACGCATGCGGCAGTCCCAAGCCGCATTAATATTCCGGCTTCCGACACAGTATATATTCCATCGCTAAGCAGGACCTCTTCATATGCATTCACTTGACTGGGTCTACATCTTCCCGCGACTTATTTTCTTTTATCATCTTTGCGAGGCTTTAACTTGTTGACAAGCGTCAACGTGCCGACTGCTGGAGAGACACAAACAGGCTTTGCAGATGGCGGAGGCGTTTCTGCTTAAACTCAATTTCTATGCAGCTTCCATCCAGATACGCGGGAATGAGATTACGACAAGTATCATGTCCTTTTTCAAAGAATATCTTGTAATTGCTTGAATCACACAACATCAGGTCGATGAAGGCCCATTCCCCGTCTGCTGCGTAATGTTTTAAGAAAAAGATTGGCTCCTTGAAGGACATGGACGGGGGGGATATGAAGGAGAAATTCAGGCGGTTATAAAATAATTCCATTTATTGACATGTTCGGAAAAAGGAAAGGGCATTGTGTTTAGTCGCCCAAAACGACCAATTAGAATTTGTTTTCCGCAATATGACTTCTGAAAGCTGAAATGTGATTGGTGTCTTCCATTTCAATGTAACCATTTGTCTAAAATACTACAGACTGAGATATGGATGGATTGATAGATATGTATGTATGGTGTATGATATGTATGTACGATTACCAGTACAATAATTTACAAAGCTCTTTACATGTACTATATTGTCAAAAGTATTGGGACGCCTGCCTTTACACACACATGAACTTTAATGACATCCCAGTCTTAGTCCGTAGGGTTCAATATTGAGTTGGCCCACCCTTTGCAGCTATAACGGCTTCAACTGAGATACTACATTTTGGGTTTTCACTAGCTGTAAGCCATACTCATCAAAATTAAAAGAAAGAAATGCTTGAAATATATCACTCTGTGTGTAATGAATCTGTATAATATAGGAGTTTCACTTTTTGAATTGAATTACTGAAATAAAATAACTTTTTTTTAAGATTTTTTTAGATGCACCTGTATATACACTATATTACCAAAAGTATTGGGACGCCTGCATTTACATGCACATGAACCTTTATGGCATCCCAGTCTTTGTCCGTAGAGTTCAATATTGAGTTGGCCCACCCTTTGCAGCTATAACAGCTTCAGCACTTCTGGGAAGGTTGTCCACAAGGTTTAGGAGTGTGTCTATGGGAATGTTTGACCATTCTTCCAAAATTGTATTTGTGAAGTCAGGCACTGATGTTGGCCTGGCTCGCAGTCTCCGCTCTAATTCATCCCAAAGGTGTTCTCTCAGTTTGAGGCCAGGACTCTGTGCAGGTCAGTCAAGTTCCTCCACCCCAAACTTGCGCATCCATGTCTTTATGGACCTTGCTTTGTGCACTGGTGCGCAGTCATGTTGGAACAGGAAGGAGCCATCCCCAAACTGTTCCCACAAAGTTGGGAGCACAAAATTGTCCAAAATGTATTGGTATGCTGACGCCTTAAGACTTCCCTTCACTGGAACTAAGGGGCCAACCCCTGAAAAACAACCCCCACACCATAATCCCCCCCCTCCACCAAATGATTTGGACCAGTGCACAAAGCAAGGTTCATAAAGACATGGATGAGGGAGTTTGGGGTGGAGGAACTTGACTGGCCTGCACAGAGTCCTGACCTCAACCCGATAGAACACCTTTGGGATGAATTAGTGCAGAGACTGCAAGCCAGGCCTTCTTATCCAACATTAGTGCCTGACCTCAAAAATGCGCTTCTGGTCAAACATTCCCATAGACACACTCCTAAACCTTGTGGACAGCCTTCCCAGGAGAGTTGAAGCTGTTATAGCTGCTAAGGGTGGACCAACTCAATATTGAACCCTACAGACTAAGACTGGGATGCCATTAAAGCTCATGTGCGTGTAAAGGCAGGTGTCCCAATACTTTTGGTAATATAGTGTATGTTTTTTTTTTTTTAATTGTCTTTTTTTTTTTTTTTAATAAATACCCTCAAATTAAAGCTTCATCTGTGTGAAACAAAAAGGATTTACAATTTATTTTGGGTACTGTGTTGCATGACTGTGCAATCACCAGTTAAAGTAGTGCAGTGCTCTATACTACATTTTGGACAATTTCATGCTCCCAACTTTGTGGGAACAGTTTGGGGATGGCCCCTTCCTGTTCCAACATGTCTGCGCACCAGTGTACAAAGCAAGGTCCATAAAGACATGGATGAGTGAGTTTGGGGTGGAGGAACTTGACTGGCCTGACCTCATCCCGATAGAACACATTTGGAATGAATTAGAGCAGAGACTGCGAGCCAGGCATTCTCCTCCAACATCAGTGCTTGACCTCTGGGGTAAGGGGAGTGTTAGATGTACTAGCAGATTTAGATACACTAACAAATTGAAGCCAAACTCCAGCTTACATTTATACTTCAGTTACAGCAAAAAGTGAGCTAAAAAATAAATAAAAATTCTAGATTTTATTATCACTTTAACCACTTACCGCAAATCGCCGTAGCTGTACGTTGGCTGCAATAAGTGGTTGTAATGGGGTGATGTCTGCAGCTAGAGGCATCATCCTGTTAGCATTTTTTAGAGCCGGCACTCGAGAGCCGCTCTGTCATTACCCCAGTGAGCGGGAGGGGACCCCCCTCCTGCTGCCTTGCCCGCCTCTGCCCAGGTCTCCTGTGCCACCAGGAGACCCAAGCAACCAGCCGACGTTTCCGCCGGCTGGTTGGAGTCCCGATTAAAGCCGGATGTGGCTTAGTTCGGGTCTCCGATGACGTAACCCGGAGGCGGCGTCCATGACGTCACGTCCGGGTTACTCGGCTGCTAAAGGCGCCAAATTTAAAAAGCTACAGTATTCAAAAATGCAGTTTTCGGCATTTTGAATACATTGAAGTGCAGTGGAGGGGTTTGGGGTCTTTTAGACCCCCGATCCCTCCATAAAGAGTACCTGTCACTGCCTATTACTGTCACAAGGGATGTTTACATTGCTTGTTGTGACAGCAATAAAAGTGATCAGATATTTAAAAAAAAAAAAAACCTGTGCTAAAAATTAAAAAATGAAATCAAATAAATAGGAAAAAATAAGTAAAATTTTTAACCTCCCCTGTCGCGGTTAGCTTGTGCACGAAAGAAAACGTATACAGAAGTCGCACCCGCAAATGAAATCGCTGTTCAAACTACACATGTGTCAAAAATGGGCTCGGCCCTTAAAGCGGAGTTCCACCCCCCCTTGAAAAAAAATAAAAGTCAGCAGCTACAAATACTGTAGATGCTGACTTTTAAATAGTCGAACTTACCTGTCCAGGGAGCCCGCGATGTCGGCACTCGAAGCCGATTTTTGTATCGGCTCTTGGGAGTTGCCGCCGCCATCCAGGGTAAGGGAACCCAGGAATGAAGCCTTTCGGCTTCACTGTTGATTCCCTACTGCGCATGCGCAAAGCGCGCTTCGCTTTGTAATTGGCCCAGCGGCGGCAGGGGAAGGAAGGGGGCCGAACTTCCGTTGGACAGCGCCGATGTCTCCCAGGAAGTGGGGAAGGGTACCTGTCAAAAACAGGAACCCGTTCCCCCCTCCCCCCTGGAAGGTGCCAAATGGGGCACCCGAGGGGGGGAGGAAGCAGATCAGCAGAGTTCCACTTTTGAGTGGAACTCTGCTTTACTTGGTTAAAGCTGAGTTCCGGGCCTCAAAAAACACTTCGGGCCATCCGCTTGCTCTAGGTCACCTGAAATAGAAATGGATAGTCCCGATTTTTTTTTTTAGTTTACTTACCTTGTTATTGAAGAAAATATATTTACCTTCCTTCCACTTCCTCCCTCTGTGGCAGCGGCCCGTGCCGCCTCTTCCTGCTTGCATTGACTCCTGGGAGCTGAACGTCATCGCTCCCAGGAATCAATGTGCCTGCACCGACCCCGCTCGTCAGTTCCGTTGCAGGCACGTCATTCCCTGCTAAACAGCTTCTGGGCATGCCGCGCCTGCCCCGGAAGTGACGAGCGGGGCTGGTGCAGGGCATTCTGGGACCGAAGAGGACATGGAAGAGGACACCGAAGAGGACGCTCCGGCTTCAGCTGCCCACACCTGAGATGGCAGCGCTGGACAAGACATTTTCAAGGTATTTCTTCTAAAAAGTATGTGCAAGCACTCGCCTCGAAACGCAGGAAAGCTCACTCGGCTCAAGTGGACTCTCTATTGCTGAAAATCCGTAATCTGGAATGCGCCTACAAGCGCTCCCTTGCGTCCGCCACCCTCACGGAACTTAATCTGGCTCGTCAGGAGCTGTTGGAGACTCTTGGAAGATCTGTCCGCCGCAAATTCGTTCTGTCACGTGGTCTGTTCTATGAACATGCTAACAAATCGGGCAGGCTCCTAGCTAGGGCACTCCAACAAAAACGGGCTGCCAACACTATCCACTCCATTGTTGATCAGACGGGTAAAACGCTAAATTCAACCCCTGACATAGCAGCCCAGTTCGTGAGCTACTATTCCCACCTGTACAATTTGCCGCGGTCGAACTCTCAGGAGTCCCAATGCTCCAGACTCCAGGACATTAGACGATTTCTGGAACAATACTCTCCTTCTCCCCTGCCGGACGCCACTCTATCTGAGCTAGATGCCCCCATCACTTTGACGGAAATCATGACGGCTTTGAAGCAATCTAAACCAGGCAAAGCACCGGGCCCAGATGGCCTTCCGGTGAGTTACTACAAGGCCTTCTCGGATCTCTTGCTACCACACATGGTGAATGCTTTTAACGCCTTTCCGGACGCTGACTCCCTTCACGCGGACTTCTTGGAGGCACATATCGCGGTCCTCCCAAAACCGGGTAAAGATGCTTTCCTGGTCCCTAACTATCGCCCCATATCGCTCCTTAATGTAGATGTCAAAACATATGCCAAGATACTAGCTAATCGCCTCCTCCCTTCTATTCCTGATGTGATCTCCCTTAACCAAGTCGGTTTCGTACCGGGCAGGGAAGCGAGGGATAACACTACCAAAGCCCTCCACCTACACCACTGGCTGTCCACGTCTAACACCCCCGGTTTCTTTTTGTCCCTCGACGCGGAGAAGGCGTTCGATAGGGTGGACTGGACCTACATGACTGAGACACTCGGGGCCCTGGGCCTGACTGGCCGGTTCTTGCGGTTTGTCTCGGTTCTGTACTCTGGTCCCTCGGCGCGGGTCCGGGTCAATGGTGCTCTTTCGGACGCCTTCTCCATGTCGAATGGCACGAGACAGGGCTGCCCTTTGTCCCCCCTGCTATACATTCTCACCTTGGAGCCCCTTCTCCGCCAAATCCACAACGACCCGAATATCAAGGGTGTTTCCATAAAGGACAAAACTTACAAACTAGCTGCCTACGCGGATGACATTCTCCTTTTCCTTACTGACCCTTTGACCTCCGTCCCTAATCTTCTTTCGGCCCTGAAATCTTTTCAAGCTCTTTCCAATCTCAAAATCAATTATTCCAAGTCCCGCGCCCTCAACATCTCCCTTCCAACTTCGCTCTTGCGGCTCTGCCAAACCAACTTCCCCTTCCAGTGGGATCCCCATGCCATCACATATCTCAGGGTCCAGCTACCACGCCAACTTTCAGACTTATACGCCAAGAACCACTTGACAATCCTACAATCTGTTAATTCGGACCTCCAATCGTGGTCTAAAGGACCCTTCTCTTGGTTTGGCAGGGTCGCAATAGTGAAGATGAATATTCTTCCCCGCCTACTTTACATCCTCCATGCTCTCCCCATTCATGTTCCTCCGTCCTTCTTCAAGTCCTACCAACGTATATGTTCGGACTTCGTATGGCGATCCCAAAGGTCGAGACTCCGGTGGGACACGCTCACTCGCCCCAAAGCAGAAGGGGGGGTTGGCTTGCCACACCTGCTTAAGTATCACTGGGCCTGTCATCTTACCCGGATTATTGACTGGCACGCGCATGCAGGTTCTAAGGATTGGGTGTCCTTGGAGTCTGCAGTGTCTGCCGTCCCTGCGCATCATCTCCCTTGGGTGACGCCGTCCAAGACTCCACGCTCCATCCTGACTCACCCCGTTACGGGTGCAACCCTGCGCCTCTTCCATACGATACGCCGCAAGTTGAACCTTTCTCCGAAACTTAGTCCACTGCTACCTCTATACGCCTCCCCAGAATTCCCGCCCGATCTCCCTTATTCCGCCTATGGGGCCATCCGCAGAAATGCCCTTTCAAGCGCGTCACTTCTTTGCCGACTCTCACCCTCTCACACACCAAGCCCTTCGCCTTAAATACCCGTCTGCTGACATTCCGTTCTACAGCTTTCTACAGATTAGACATTTTTTACACAGCGCACAGCCGGTAGCAGACTGGACTCGCCCTCTTACTTCCTTCGAAAGACTCTGTGAGGCGACGGGGCCACATCGCCATCTGATATCAATACTCTACACAATGCTTTTTCCGACCGCCCATGCACACACGGAGGCGCTTCGGTCTAGGTGGGAGAGAGACCTTGGCAGGGACATTTCTGAGGATGACTGGACGAGAATTTACTATCACATGCATAAGGGATCACTGAACGTTCTTGCGCAAGAAACCGGCTATAAACTCTATGCTAAGTGGTACAGAACCCCAGAATTATTGCACAGGTTCTCAGCAGCTAACTCTCCTACATGTTGGAGGTGTGGCCTACACCCAGGCTCCCTCTTGCATGTCTGGTGGGAATGTCCTGTCGTCCAGCCATTCTGGAGTGAGGTACACTCCCTGATTCCCCGGATCACCACCTATACTCCCGACTTTACTCCGGCACAATACCTGCTGCATCTCACGTCTTTGCCCTACTCTAGTTACAAAAAGTCCCTCACGCTGCACCTTATCAATGCAGCAAGGATGTGTGTGCCTTGTCACTGGCGTTCTACCTCCCCCCCCACAGTTGCGGAGTGGCTGAAGAGGGTTCAGAGGGTGGCAGAAATGGAGGACACTATTGCGCAGGCTAAGGATACCCACCACAAATATTACACGACCTGGGCTTCCTGGATACATTTTACGACTCTCCCTGACTTTCAAACACTGACCACTGCATCTTAGATGCTAGTTAAGTCCTGCCGGTCGCGGGATGCTTCGGACGTCTTTTCCCATCTACCGCTGCTTACTTCTTTGGTTGAGACCCCTCGCCGGCACCACGGCCATCAAACCCACCTTCGGAGTATTTTTCCTCACGCTGTCCCTTTCTTCTCTTTTTCTTCCTATCTAATATCCTCTCCTCGTGTTTTTTCCCTACACCTCCCTCTGTTCACCCCTTCCTTTCCCCCCTTACCCTGATGCTCCCCTGCTCCCCCCAAGCTGCAGACCCGATCCCGCCCGCGGGCTGGAACACTTCCCTTCACTAGTCCCTCGTGTGGGTTTCTTCGGAATTACCCACCCCAAGACAGCCTACACGCGTTTGCCGGTTGCCCCCTATGCCCGGATACAGCGTGTTCCCCCATGGGGGTGTCCGGACATGTGGGGGGAACCGCATGTGCCCTTGACGTAGCCTTATCCGTATCATACGCAATCGTGATAAACGTTGCAACGGTTTCTTATTTACGTGTTCCCCCCACGGCCCTGAACTATGAATATGGGGACCAAGATTGTCATCTCCTTACTAAACGGTTTACAATGCCTGCCTTGTGATGATCTTGTTTATTCCTATACTCCACTGTCTGATTATATCGTGGTTTGTTCATACAACCCTATTCACAGTATGTAATGTTGCTGTTTCCCTTGTTTTTTTGTTTTTTTTTTTCATTTGATGCACTTCGTATGCCTACAAGTGTTGTTTACTTTTTTTTACTTGTTATGTCATTCCATTTTAACTCAATAAAATGTCTTTAAAAAAAAAAAAAAAAAAAAGTATGTGCAACCTGGGACAGTCAGAGGCTATCCATTATGAAATGCACTAGCCCTGACTAGGTATTTCTATCTAAAAAACGTTTCCGAGGCCAGAACTCCGCTTTAACCACTTGCCGACCGCTGCACGACTATATACGGCGGCGGTCAGCCCCTCCTGGCCAAAGAGACGTAGGGGTACGCTACTCGCCCACTCACCTCTAGGAGGCGCGCTCCCGCCCCTGCTCGTTCCCTGACATCCCCGCGCGAGTGACCGCCAGCTCCGATGTCCGCCGGCCACTCGCAATCTCCCGCAGAAGAGGGAGAAAGACAGGCGGCTGATGTAAATACAGCCGTCTGTCATTCTCCCTTAGATCATCACTGAGGCTATGCGATCCTGCTATATAGGATCGTATGTCTCTCTGTTATGATCTAACAAGCCACGCCCCCTGACAGTTAGAATCACGCCCCTAGGGATACATTTAACCCCTTAATCACTAATAAAAATAACCCCTTCCCTGCCAGTGTAATTTTTACAGTGACAGTGCATATTTTTAGCACTGATTACTGTAGTAATGCCACTGGTACCCCCAAAAGTGTCAAAAATGTCAGTCAAGGGTCCGATCTGTCCGCTGCAATGTCGCAGTCCCGCAAAAAAAAAAAAACGCAGATCGCCGCCATTACTAGTTTAAAAAAAAAACTATAAAAATGACATAAATCTTTCCCGTAGATAGTAAACGCAATAACTTTTGCGCAAACCAATCAAAATACGCTTATTGCTAATTTTTTTACCAAAAATATGTAGCAGAAAACAAATTGGCCTAAAATGTTAAAAAATTTTGATTTTTAATTTTTTTTTGAGAAATTCATATAAAAAAATTTGAAAAATATTGTTATATTTTCCAAAATTATCGCTCATTTTTGTTTATAGCCCAAAAAATAAAAATCGCACAGGTGATCAAATATCACCAAAAGAAAGCTATGTTTGTGAGAAAAAAAGGACGTCACTTTCATTTGGGTACAGCGTTGCACGACTGCGCAATTGTCCATTAAAGTCACGCAGTGCCGAATCGCTAAATAGGGCCTGGTCTTTAAGCAGCCAAATCCTCCGGGGCTTAAGTGGTTAAGCAAATATTTAACTGATGCACTACGGAAATGGTACTCTTTCTACTCGCTGACCACCAAACAATTTTTGATTGCCATCTCCTCATTTTAATTCCTCTCAGAGACAAGAACGTAATAGTCGAAGATTTACTATAATCCCCAAATCTGTTCTTTCCAAACACTACACACGAGATGTGAGGCTGCCTTGTATTTATTAGATCAGCACTATGCACATGGAATAGTCAGACAAAACATAACAAGCAAAAAATGGCTTTTCTCGGGCTCTCACCCTGAATGAAACCAATTATAGAAAGCTGACTTGGAACAGCAATTATCTTCTACCCGATATCTACGCTTGGTTCCTAGAAGTCTTCCATACTTTATTTCTGCTTTAATTACTTTGTTTTCCACTTTCACCATTGATTAGGATTCCTTGCTGTGTTGGGAAGGGATATGTACATGTTCATTTAGTTTAATTAAATTATTTGAGTTCAATAGTTTCAAAGTGAGTCCCACTGCTGGTTGAATTCTCGTGAATTTTATCGTTTCTCAAATAATTTGGCAATCTTTCCATTTTTTCTTTCTCACCCATTCCTTGAATACATTTTGGAGGTGACATACAAGAATTATTTTTGATGTAGTGTAGCATTTTTCACTTTTTTGAAAAGCTGTCCACTGAGCATCTTTATATTTATAGATATTTTCATCCTTTTAGAAAAGCTGCCACTCTGTGAAAATGATTTATAATGCCATTCCCATGTCTTACGAAAATGAAATACATACACTATATTACCAAAAGTATTGGGACGCCTGCCTTTACACGCACATGAACTTTAATGGCATCCCAGTCTTAGTCCGTAGGGTTCAATATTGAGTTGGCCGACCCTTTGCAGCTATAACAGCATCAACTCTTCTGGGAAGGCTGTCCACAAGGTTTAGGAGTGTGTTTATGGGAATGTTTGACCATTCTTCCAGAAGCGCATTTGTGAGGTTGGATGAGAAGGCCTGACTCACAGTCTCCACTCTAATTCATCCCAAAGGTGTTTTATCAGCTTGAAGTCAGACCAGTCAAGTTCCTCCACCCAAAACTTGCTCATCCAATTTTTTGTCTCAAAGATGCCTTATCTCAAAGGTATTTTATCGGAGGGCTGGCCTAAGACATTGACATTGTACTCTCTGGGTCCAAGAATGAAATGCTGCCCCCTCTACCCCCCCAAGAAAAGAAAATCACACCCTCCCCACATCCATTATTTTATATCATGATAATTAAACTGAAATTACATTTATCAGAAAGTCAGATTTACATGCAACAGCAACTTGTCTATATGCAAAATTATATGACATACCACCATTTTACCACTCACCCATCCTGGCGCCCTAGGGCATCCATGGGTGCAGTGTGCATCAGCACAGTGGGCCCCCCACCCCTCAGGGCCCGTGTACTGTGAACATGTTTCAGCCATGGATAATATGCCATTGGGAATGGACTTTATAGGGGTGGGCTAGGGCAGTATAGGGGCAGGCTATGGTAGTATAGGGGCAGACTAGGGTAGTATATAGACAGGCTAGGGTACTATATGGGCTGGCTAGGGTAGTATAGGGGCAGGCTAGGGTAGAATATAGACAGGCTAGGGTAGTATATAGACAGGCTAGGGTAGTATATAGACAGGCTAGGGTAGTTTATAGACAGGCTAGGGTAGTATATAGACAGGCTAGGGTTGTATATGGACAGGCTAGGGTAGTATATAGACAGGTTAGGGTAGTAAATGGACAGGCTAGGGTAGGATATGGAAAGTCTAGGATAGAATATTTACAGGCTAAGGTAGTAAATAGACAGGCTAGGGTAGTATATGGACAGGCTAAGGTGGTATATAGACAGGCTAAGGTAGTACATAGACAGGCTAAAGCAGTATATTGACAGGCTAGGGTAGTATAAAGAAAGGCTAGGGTGGTATATAGACAGACTAGGGTAGTATATAGACAGGCTAGGGTGGTATATGGACAGGTTAGGGTAGTATATGGACAGGCTACGGTGGTATATGGACAGGCTCTAGAAGAATAGAACAGAATAGGGTAGTATATAGACAGGCTAGGATAGTATATAGACAGGCTAGGATAGTATATAGACAGGCTAGGGTAGTATATAGACAGGCTAGGATAGTATATAGACAGGCTAGTGCAGTATAGGGGCAGGCAAATGCACTTACCAGCATTAAAGCTGCCAGAGGAAAGTAGCAACAAGCGTGTTTGTGTCAGTAGGATTCTTTCCACGTGGTCATCCAGCTCTATTCTCGCACTGGGGACACCCCACAGTACCGCTTCTACCCACTGGGGACAATCAGATGGTTTGCTTGATACTGTCTGTGAAAAAAGGGCTCACCACACTAGGCCAGAAGCAGGGGACCACATATGGTGTAGTATATTTAATAAAAAGTATAGATTCTACGAAAAAACCAACTGCGCATGTGTAGGTGTGCCGATAGGCACTGCCAGGACCCAAAGCCTCGACAGCACCTGTGGACACATGTGCGCATGTGCCATAATGTTGAAGCATGAGCAGGGCTAAAATTAGAAATCACAGGGCCCCATACAGCCTACCTGACAGGGCCCCCTCTTCCCGGCTGAAAGTGACTGAGAACATATATTTATCAGTACCTTTCTTTGCAGCCTCAGCAGTACGGATTAATGAATAGGAAACGCACTAAGGCTTCATGCTCATTCTTAAACACAGTTTACTATGCTTCAGTGATGGATGGGCACAGGAGTGATTGGTACCGATCACTCACTGTGTGCATTCAGCAATGGAAGGGGCCAGTAAATTACATATTTACCAGCCTCTTCTCCCACTCTTTATCCCAAAACATCTTCCTTTTGGCCCACAGTAGCTGCCGAAGGGAGAGAAGGAGAGGAAGTGCTTCTGGGGAAGGGGGCAAACGGGGGGGGGGGGGGGGCCCGGAAAGCAGATGGAAGGGGCGCATGTGGCTGCAATAAGACAGTACTGCTCAGCAGTTGGCTGGGCCCCCCTTTTCAACTGATGGTGCCCATTTCAAGAGGGCTGGCTGTACTGCCTTATCAGTGGCCCTGAGCATGAGGCATAGGCTGAGCCACTTGTATGTGAGCAGGTCAAACCTAAGGAAGAAGGCTTGTCCCCTCCAAATGCATCAGAGGCCTGCACTCACTGAACCTTGTTGCAAATACAGATGAGGTTTTGCTTTTGGTCATGTAGGTTCTGAAAATGTCAAGACACCCATGATTTGGGATAAGATACTGCTGGTGACTGAGGTGTTGCATTGGTCCGGTGTTCTACCTTTTTCCTGTTATTTCAATATCCAGTTGCCAACCGCCCCATAGCTGATTTACCACTACAGGGTGGCCCCGCTGCGCAGGATCATGTTCTGTATATATACAGTGTTTATCATATATATATATTACTGTTATGCATGGCCATGTATCCACATCTTCATCCCCTTTGAGATATACTACTATCGAATGAGCGTGACGGGTGAGAAGTATATATATATATATATATATATATGATAAACGCTTGATTTATTCAATATTAAGGTGAGCGACCTTTCCACCCATTGGTGGTTGCTATATTTTGTGTTGGGATTCCACATTGGTGACACCTTTCTATTAAAAATTATTATTCATGTTTGCTTGGATCATCAGCTATGGTTTCTTTTTTACTTTTTTGATTCACCTTTATTGGCCCTACTATGTATGTATGTGAGTTAGGGACCTTAGATTGTAAGCTCCTTGAGGGCAGGGACTGATGTGAATGTGCAATGTATATCTAAAAGCACTGCGTAAATTGACAGCACTATATAAGAACCTGAAATAATAATATGAACTTTTTTGATGGACTTTCTTTTAAGTCACTTGTTTTTTAATGATTATACTCACTTTTTCACTTATTGGAAGTTGATCATTATTTTCTTTCTTTCTTTTTTTTTTTTTTTTTATATAAATCTGTTTATTGAATTTTTATTTTTTTTTGTTCCAAAGAAATTTTAATACATACAACAAAACATTAACTTACAAGCTACACATAGAAAAAACAAAAAAAAACAAAAAAAATTCCTTCCTTCCTCCTCCCATACATAATCGATCAAAGAAATACTTTTGGTGTAATCTCCAACTAGACTTTTATGTCCCCTGCTCACTTCCAACCTAATTCCAAGAATACAACAGACATATAAGGTTGTGACAGGATCAGCCAATCACCCTGGCCATATCCTATCATATTTTCTCGGGCAGCCCCTGTGTACATAAGTTTCTTTGTACATTGGAAAGTTACTATTGCCCAGTCCCTTCCAAAAAGAGACAGTAGGCGGGGCCTTTTTCTTCGAGTGTAAAGTAATAGCCTTCCGGACATAAAACAAAAGGAGACTTACTAGTATTTTTTCAACCCTTGTATGTAACAAGGCATTCCCCAGACCCAGTAAACAGATTTCTATAGCCCTAGGAGTATGTATTGTAGAAACATTAAGTACCGTAATAACTTCTTCCCAGTAACTAATTATTTTCTAGTATTCTATGTATTTTTTATTATTGGTTACATATGTATGTGCTATTTAAATATTGCACTTTTATTCACATCAACTATTTGTATTAGCGCCAATCTATATACAGTATCTCACAAAAGTGAGTACACCCCTCACATTTTTGTAAATATTTTATTCTATCTTTTCATGTGACAACACTGAAGAAATGACACTTTGCTACAATGTAAAGTAGTGAGTGTACAGCTTGTATAACAGTGTAAATTTGCTGTCCCCTCAAAATAACTCAACACACAGCCATAAATGTCTAAATTGCTGGCAACAAAAGTGAGTACACCCCCTAAGTGAAAATGTTCAAATTGCACCCAAACTGTCAATATTTTGTGTGACCACCATTATTTTCCAGGACTGCCTTAACCCTCTTCGGCATGGAATTCACCAGAGCCTCACAGGTTGCCACTGGAGTCCTCTTCCTCTCCTCCATGATGACATCACAGAGCTGGTGGATGTTAGAGACCTTGCGCTCCTCCACCTTCCCTTTGAAGATTCCCCACAGATGCTCAATAGGGTTTAGGTCTGGAGACATGCTTGACCAGTCCATCACCTTTACCCTCAGCTTCTTTAGCAAGGCAGTGGTCATCCTTGAGCTGTGTATGGGGTCGTTATCATGTTGGAATACTGCCCTGCCACCCAGTCTCTGAAGGGAGGGGATCATGCTCTGCTACAGTAAGTCACAGTACATGTTGGCATTCATGGTTCCCTCAATGAACTGTAGCTCCCCAGTGCCGGCAGCACTCATGCAACCCCAGACCATGACACTCCCACCACCATGCTTGACTGTAGGCAAGACACACTTGCCTTTGTATTCCTCATTTGGTTGCCGCCACACACACTTGACACCATCTGAACAAAATAAGTTTATCTTGGTCCTTAGTCTGCTTGTCTTCAGCAAACTGTTTGCTTTCTTTTGCATCCTCCTGGGATGACAGCCATGTAGACCAATTTGATGCAGTGTGCAGCGTATGGTCTAAGCACTGACAGGCTGACCCCCACCCCTTCAACTTCTGCAGCAATGCTGGCAGCACTATTACGTCTATTTCCCACAGACAATCTCTGGATATGACGCTGAGCACGTGCACTCAACTGCTTTGGTCAACCATAATGAGGCCTGTTCTGAGCGGAACCTGTCCTGTTAACCACTTGCCGACCGCCGCACGACTATCTACGTCGGCGGTCAGCCCCTCACAGGCAAAGTGACGTAGGTCTACGTCACTAGCTTGTGAGGGTCTAGGGAGCGAGCGCGCGCCCCCGGAGGCGCGCTCCCGCTCCCGAGTGGTCACGGACCCCCCCGCGCGTGTGACCGGCGGACCCGATGTCCGCCGGCCACTCTGCGATCGGCGGGGGAGAGGGAGAAAGTCAGGCAGCTTGTGTAAACAAGCTGCCTGTCATTCTCCTCGCTGTATGAGAGCTGATCATCTGGATCTACTATGTAGATCCGTTGATCACTCTGCATACAGCTGAAGCCCCAGCCAATCACAGTTAGAATCACGCCCCTAGGGACACACACAGCCCCTCCCTCTCAAATAAAGTTAACCCCTTCACTACCAGTGTATTTTTACAGTAACAGTGCATATGTATAGCACTGATTACTGTAGAAATGTCACTGGTAACCCCAAAAGTGTCAAAAATGTCAGTCAAGGGTCCGATCTGTCCGCCGCAATGTCGCAGTACCGCAAAAAAAATCGCAGATCGCCGCCATTACGCGTTAAAAAAAAAAACAACAAAAATGACAAAAATCTTTCCCTTAGTTAGTAAACGCAATAACTTTTGCGCAAACCAATCAAAATACGCTTTTTGCGATTTTTTTTACCCAACATAGGTAGCATAAAACAAATTGGCTGAAAATTTTAAAAAATTTTGATTTTTACATTTTTTTTTGGGGGAATTTCATATAAAAAAAAGGGAAAAATATTGCTATTTTTGCAAAATGGACGCTTTTTTTTTGTTTATAGCGCGTGATCAAAAAATCGCACAGGTGATCAAATACCGCCAAAAGAAAGCTCTGTTTGTGGGAAAAAAAGGACGCCAAATTCGTTTAGGTACAGCGTCGCACGACCGCGCAATTCTCCGTTAAAGTCACGCAGTGCCGAATCGCAAAATACCCCCTGGTCGGAATGGGGGTAAAATCTTCCGGGGCTTAAGTGGTTAAACTGCTGTATGGTCTTGACCACCGTGCTGCAGCTCAGTTTCAGGGTCTTGGCAATCTTCTTATAGCCTAGGCCATCTTCATGTAGAGCAACAATTATTTTTTTCAGATCCTCAGAGAGTTCTTTGCCATGAGGTGCCATGTTGAACTTCCAGTGACCAGTATGAGAGAGTGAGAGCGATAACCCCAAATTTAACACACCTGCTCCCCATCCACACCTGATACCTTGTAAAACAAACGAGTCACATAACACTCGGGAGGGAAAATGGCTAATTGGAGCCCAATAGTTTATACATTTTCACTTAGGGGTGTACTCACTTTTGTTGCCAGCGGTTTAAGCATTAATGGCTGTGTGTTGAGTTATTTTGAGGGGACAGCAAATTTACACTGTTATACAAGCTGTACACTCACTACTTTACATTGTAGCAAAGTGTCATTTCTTCAGTGTTGTCACATGAAAAGATAGAATAAAATATTTACAAAAATGTGAGGGGTGTACTCAATTTTGTGAGATACTGTATATATTTTTGATATTAATTTATTTGTATGTGGTGACACTACAGAGATTTGCTGCTATCCCTTTATAATTACATAGTCTTATTTATTCCTTCACATTTACTTCACTGGTAGCGCATTGATTTTTTTAAATGTATTATAACGTTTTGTGGCACAGTATACAGCAATAGTTTGTTAAATGTTCATTTTATTTGACTACATGGAAAACTTGTGTAGCACCCTACAAGGTAGGTGCTAGGTAAAATATAGTGGGCCTTGTCTGATTATCAGCAGGACCATGTTTTGTTCAGCTAGGTTGTCATGGTTCAAAAGGTGTGGCTGTTGAGACTAGGGAGTCTCCCCAGTGTGTCCCAATGAGGGCTGTCATTGGACAGTGGAGGAAACCCGGCCAATGGCACACCCAGGCTTGTATCTATCCCAGGAGAGCAGATTATGCCGGGATTCTGGGAGGGGGTATAAGTTTGAGGGGAGCACATGACGCAGCATCTTTGGCGGGAAGCAGAGTCCCAGGAGATAGGTGACGGCTGTCTCTCCTCCTGTCTAGAGGAATCGGGTGTCCCAGTGTAATGTTCCGGTACCTTTGGTACCCTAAATTACTCTTTTCACAAGTGTATGCGCCCCACCATTCTCTTTTGGAAAGGTGCGCATACACCTTTAAGACTGAAGCTGTCATCACTCAGCGCCGGACTAGATGGCTATTTAAATCGCCGGTTCTCACTCACATGTGTTCGTTCAAACACCCTTACCTGGATGCTAACTTGGCTTGAAGCTTTCGTGCTTGCAAGCATACTTCGCTGACGGAACCTCGCTGCGCTGATCCCTGCATCCCGCTTCCGGATCATCCGCTCCTCCTGAACCAACCTTCGGCTGTATTGCTATTAGTGCTAAGTACCCCACAGGGGAACCCTCTATAAACTTATACTAAGCTTACACTATCTAGCTCTGCATAGTAAAGACTATTTATCACATCTGCATATCTAGATTGCTAGCTCTTAAGACTACTGCTACTTATTCCTGCACTGGGTTGATCACTCTTGTATGTCCACCTGCTACTCTGTCATCTGCTACCATACATGATTGCTAAACCTACCTGCATCCATCTGCTACTGTCTTACCTTCAAGTGTCTGTCACCTACCACCTCCACTCAACCTGTCTCTTAAATCTTCATCACTGTGTTACTACATACATAAAGTCACTCTAGGAACCAGCTTGTTGAGTGTGTGTATTTACTAGCTGAATTAAGACCTTCCACACATGATGAGTCATTGAGGTTGGGAATGGTATCTCAGCATCTCTCTTACATGACTACTGAAGTGGAATATTTCTGCAGCTGAAAATCCACACCATACATGAAACGCAGGAGCGTTACAGATTGAACGAACCTACAAATGGATTCAGCAGAAATAACCACTCAGGTGACACAATTAAAACAGCATGTGCGCTGTATGCCCTAGCCCTTTCTCCCTCTCTCCGAGCGGGGGATCGGGTGGGCGGAGCCACCGCACATCGGCGTCACGCCTCGCGCCGTCGTACGGTGTCCTGTGACGCCTACACGCCGACAGCTGATTCCCATCTTCAGTGCCTATAAGGGAGCCGGCTGGACGGGTTGGCCTCTCCGGCCGTTCCCGCGGCTCCCCTTGCTTGCACTGTTTTACGTGACGCTGGACGTTACAGGACCGATGGTACTTGGCGGATACACTGCACACCTTCTAGGATATTTCAGCTGGTACTTTTTCTTTCTCATTTTCTCCGACCTTGGTCACTCCTTTGGGCTATCACTTAGTCCTTTTCCATTATAGTCACCCCCTTTCCTTTTTGGACCTAGTCCCCTATGGGAGTACAACATTTCACTCCCTCCTTTTCTCTATTGTTTTCACATGGCAACTTGACTCTCACTGGTACTCTGTGGTCTTATTCCACCTATTCACATATTTTCCACATTTCGGTCTCAATATCCCTTTCCTGCACCCTATTTGAACCTTTTTTCTTCATAATTTTTTCTTTATTATCTCAGTTATTCTCACACACAAACCCACTCACACCTATTCATTATTTGCAAGCTAGTCTGTACTTTTTTTATGATCACACACATATATATTTATTTATTTTTTATTTTTATTATCATACTTTCTCTCTGATATAGATACTCTACACCTAGTACTATTTCATAAATCCATTTTTTCCTTCCCTCCATAGCTTACAAGTCATACAATGGTATTAATATCTATATACCTACTATCTATTTTTGTTGTATACATTTACATATAATTTATATATAATCTACTATTACTTATTTGATTAGATACAATACCATCAACATTCAGACTACTCTTCCATTCAATGCCTTTTTGTGTGTGGTGCTTCTTGCCGATGCCGCTGACCCTATGCGTCCTCAGCTCCCGGGTGAGGCACCTGGGCCCATGCCCCTACCTCCATTGCCAGCTTTTGCCAGGACCAACATGTAAGTTCTTGGAACTGTGGGGTCAACAATCCCCCTTTCCTTCCTTTATCAGCTTCCATCAATCACCAGCTTATGCAATGTTCTTATACGCATTTTTTATTATAGATATGAATCATACATCGACTCTGAAGAAGTGGCATATTAAGTCCACGAAACGCGTCAGTTAATGGATGCTATGATCAAACTCACTACGCTTTTATCTATTACTCATTTAAATCATGTACTTTTGCCATGCTGGTTTGTTCTGAAGCTGTTCTAGGAATTTACTTCTTCTTTTTTGCTAATTCAGCCATTTACCATTATGCATCATGTCACATTATGTTCATCATGTCTGTATTTTATGCTACATCATTAAATATGAATTTTCAACTGTGCAAGCCTTGTCACTGCCATGTCTCTCATTCAAAGTCCCGACCCTTTTTCTTTTATGCAATTAAAACAGCAAGTAACTGCGTTAATACACGCACTTGCTGAATTAAAAGAAGACAATCAGGCTCTGTCGCAGCAGGTAATTAGACTGACACAACTTACCTCTGCTCAGTCCCCTGAACCCAAGATAAATCCCCCTTTGGTATTTACAGGCGATCGCAAAAAATTTCGCGAATTTAAAAACACATGTGAGTTACTTTTTTTGCTAAAACCTCGTACCTACCTTACTGATCACATTAAGGTTTGTACTATTATTTCTTACCTAACAGGCGATCCTCGAGCCTGGGCAGACTCTCTTTTTGAGAAAAACGACCAGCTTCTCAACTCCTATGCCTTGTTCCTAGCAGAACTCACTAGCCTATATGATGACCCCAATAGGCAGAGTACTGCCGATCTTCAATTAAGATCCTTGAAACAAGGAAGGAGGCCTGTAGAAGACTTTGTCGCGGAATTCAAGAGATGGACCCTTGATTCAGAATGGAATGATGCATCTCTGAATACCCAATTTAGGCTTGGCCTATCAGAAGCCGTTAAGGACGAACTCGCCCGAGCGGATCTACCAAAAACCCTGGATGCATTAATACAACTCAGTATTACCATAGATAGAAGACTACGAGAAAGAAAGGCTGAGAAAATGGGAATGCCATTATCCGTTTCCTCTCGGATTCCGGCTGTTAACCCCGTTCCTATGGAGGTAGGAACCATACGCCCACCGCTATCAACTATGGAAAAAGCCAAAAGACGATATGAAAATCTCTGCTTGTACTGTGCATCCCCGGATCACAAGATAAATGTCTGTCCCCTAGTCAACAAAAAGAAGGGTGAGTGTTCACATGTCCTCCTAGGGGGATTGACAACTTCATTCACTAACCCTTACATTTTTGTTTGTTTGACATTACAGTGGGACCAGAACAGGATTACTACTAAGGCCATGATTGACACAGGATCTTGTGGAAATTATATTGATATATGTTTTGCTGCTTCAAATAAAATTCCTATTATTTCTAAACTTAAACCTGTCTCAGTAAGTCTTATTACCGGTGTTCCGTTATCCTCTGGTCCAATCACCGATCAGACACAAGCACTTCTAGTCACAATTAACGAGTCTCATAGGGAGACTACTACCTTCGATTTAATACCTTCACCCCACTTTCCCATTGTGTTGGGACTTCCCTGGTTACACACACACCAACCAACCATAGATTGGAAGGAACGGTCCTTGGCCTTCCTCTCTTGCTATTGCGAGGATACGTGTAACCTCCCGTCTTCCGGGAAGATTCTGTCTATGGTGACAGATGAGATTGCACCACTATGTTATCAGGATCTTTCTGAGGTTTTTCTTGAGAAAAATGCTCAAGCATTACCTCCTCATCGAGACTATGATTGTAGCATTGATCTACTCCCAAATAGCAAATTGCCGTTCGGTCATGTTTATCCTCTTTCACAGGATGAACTTTCCCATCTCAAAACCTATTTGGATGAGAATTTGGAAAAAGGTTTTATTAGACCTTCCACTTCTTCCACAGCAGCAGAACTCTTTTTTGTTCGCAATAAGGACTCAAGTCTCAGACCTATCATCGACTACAGGAAATTGAATGCTATCACAATAAAAGATCGCTATCCTCTACCGCTTATCCCTGAGCTCATTGAGCAGGTGCGTGGAGCTACTTATTTTTCAAAATTGGACCTGAAAGGAGCATACAATCTCATTCGAATCCGTGATGGAGACGAGTGGAAGACTGCATTCAGAACCAGATACGGATTGTTCGAATATCTTGTGATGCCATTCGGGCTATGCAACGCCCCTGCAGTTTTCCAACGATTTATAAACGATATTTTTAAAGACTTACTAGATGTCTGTGTTGTGGTATATCTGGACGATATACTTATATATTCACGATCCCTGTCTGAACACATAAGACATGTAAGACTAGTACTATCGAGATTGCTTGCACATAACCTTTATGTGAAACTGAAGAAATGCTTGTTTCATAAAGACGAGGTACTCTTTCTAGGCTACATCATATCCAAAACAGGAATCGAGATGGACATGAGTAAAATATCCTGCATTCAGGATTGGCCTACACCAACCACACGCAAGGCGCTACAGCGATTCCTGGGATTTTCAAATTTCTACAGGAAGTTCATTAAAAACTTTTCTGCTATTGTGAGACCACTCACACAGCTCACTAGCATAAAAAAAACCATTCAAATGGTCAGAAGAAGCCAATAAAGCTTTTCACTTGTTAAAGACAAGGTTTACTTCCGCTCCCATATTACGCCATCCAGACCCATCCCTCCAATACATTCTGGAGGTAGATGCGTCAAATATGGCAGTAGGAGCAATACTCTCCCAACGACCAACCCACACTTCACCACTTCATCCAGTCGCCTTTTTTTCTAAATCCCTAAGCAGTCCCGAGATAAATTACCCCGTGGGTGAAAAGGAACTGCTTGCTATAAAATTGGCTCTGGAGAATTGGCGACATTTACTCGAAGGCACCCAATTACCAATAATAATATACACGGACCATAAAAACCTCCAATATCTTCAGACTAGCAAAACTCTCTCGCACCGACAGGTACGATGGTCACTATTCTTTCTAAGGTTTAACTTCCTAGTGACTTACACACCTCCAGATAAGAACAAAAAGGCGGATGCACTATCACGACTAACTGAAGAAAACTACTTTGAAATCCCTTCCGTTCCTATAATACCTCACAAACGCATTATTGGAGTTGTCCGTTCCTTGAAGGAAGAGGTTTTGCATGGTATAAGTTTGGATTCACCCCCACCACAACTAAACACTGATGCAGAAGGCTTCCTCTACTACAACGACAAACTTTACATACCACCTACCCTACGCACCAAGATCTTGGAATTATCTCATGATGTGCCTATGGCAGGACATATGGGTATGACAAAGACTCTTAATTTGATTTCCCGGCAATTCTGGTGGCCTGACATGAAAACATCTATACAAAAATTTGTCTCTTCATGCAATGTCTGTGCCAGGTCCAAAATTGACACTACGAGACCATCCGGTCTACTATGCAGTCTACCAATACCCCAAACTCCATGGGAAGTTTTGTCCTTGGACTTCATCGTAGAATTGCCTCTTTCCAAAGGATTTAATACCATCTTGGTGTCAGTGGACCATCTGACAAAGATGGCACATTTCATTGCTATTCGCAGACTACCTTCGTCCAAACAAACGGCAGAACTCCTGATGAAACATGTCTTTAGATTACATGGTATCCCAAAAACTCTTCTGTCTGACCGTGGATCCCAATTTATATCTAAGTTCTGGCAAGAACTATGTCACATACTACGGATCGAGCGGAAGCTCACTTCTCCTTACCATCCGCAGACCAACGGACAGACTGAAAGAGTCAACCAATGCATCGAGCAGTATTTACGTTGTTACACTTCTTACCAACAGGATGATTGGGTGGATCTTCTCCCTCTGGCAGAATTTGCCTACAACAACGCAACCCACAGTACAACCAAGCAGAGTCCGTTCTACTTGAACTATGGGTTTCATCCCTCTATTCTTCCACCACGCATCCTTCCTTCAAATAACCCAGTAGCCTCAGATTATCTTACCCAAATAAAGGATTCTCTGGGTTTATTAAATACTACCATTGCACACGCTCACAGTCAACAAAAGAAGTACTATGATCTTCGCAGAAGACCTTCTCCACAGTACACTATCGGGGACCTCGTTTGGCTCTCAACAAAAAATTTAAGACTGAAGATCCCTAGCAAAAAGCTTGGACCTCTGTTCTTGGGACCTTTCCCAATCAAAAAACTTATTGGAAAAGCTGCAGTACAGCTTACATTGCCAATAGACCTAAAAATCCATCCCATTTTCCATGTGTCGCTACTGAAGCCCCATGTTCCGGACCAAGGAATAAGGCCTAATATTCCACCTCCGCCTCCTGTACAAGTTGAAGGTGGAGAAGAATACGAGATAAAAGAGATTCTGGATTCTCGTATCTACAGAAGAAGACTTCAGTACTTGGTTAGATGGAAGAACTATGGGCCCCAAGACGACACCTGGCTAAACACCTCTGAAATACATGCCCCTAGATTAATCCGCAATTTTCATGCGAGATACCCAGACAAACCAGCTCCAGAGGCCTTCAGGAGCCGGCCTTAAGGGGGGGGTATTGTAATGTTCCGGTACCTTTGGTACCCTAAATTACTCTTTTCACAAGTGTATGCGCCCCACCATTCTCTTTTGGAAAGGTGCGCATACACCTTTAAGACTGAAGCGGTCATCACTCAGCGCCGGACTAGATGGCTATTTAAATCGCCGGTTCTCACTCACATGTGTTCGTTCAAACACCCTTACCTGGATGCTAACTTGGCTTGAAGCTTTCGTGCTTGCAAGCATACTTCGCTGACGGAACCTCGCTGCGCTGATCCCTGCATCCCGCTTCCGGATCATCCGCTCCTCCTGAACCAACCTTCGGCTGTATTGCTATTAGTGCTAAGTACCCCGCAGGGGAACCCTCTATAAACTTATACTAAGCTTACACTATCTAGCTCTGCATAGTAAAGACTATTTATCACATCTGCATATCTAGATTGCTAGCTCTTAAGACTACTGCTACTTATTCCTGCACTGGGTTGATCACTCTTGTATGTCCACCTGCTACTCTGTCATCTGCTACCATACATGATTGCTAAACCTACCTGCATCCATCTGCTACTGTCTTACCTTCAAGTGTCTGTCACCTACCACCTCCACTCAACCTGTCTCTTAAATCTTCATCACTGTTTTACTACATACATAAAGTCACTCTAGGAACCAGCTTGTTGAGTGTGTGTATTTACTAGCTGAATTAAGACCTTCCACACATGATGAGTCATTGAGGTTGGGAATGGTATCTCAGCATCTCTCTTACATGACTACTGAAGTGGAATATTTCTGCAGCTGAAAATCCACACCATACATGAAACGCAGGAGCGTTACACCCAGACGGCTTTCCTGAGGGGACACAGGGCTTAGCTGAGCTGCAGGAGAGGATCCAGGGTGCTGAGGACCGGCAGAGCGTTGGGGTTGAGTTTCAGGAAAGCATTCTGAGTCGTGAGTACTGCAAACTGCCCCTGGGGGTCTGCCTAGCAGAGGGGACCACTCCGGAAAAGGTCAGAGGGATCCAGGAGCTAGCTAGCCGGTGCAGAAATAGAGTAATGGGGGTGGCAGTGTTAACCCTGAAGAGTAAAGAGGGTGCCAGCGGTTGGGCCCTGAAGTGTTACAGTGTTGAGAGTTGCAGCAGTGTCTACAAGTGGCTACCTCAGCCAGGAAGGACTGGAGGAAGCAGTGTAAAGGACTTTTGAGCTAACCAGAGTGTCAGAAGTCAGTCTTCAGTTCAGTGACAGCAAGTCAGAATTTACAAGCGCCAGCAAGCGTTGGTCGGCATTCAGCCGGCGCCAAGACAGAGCTAGGCGGCATTTTTCTTCAAGTGTCCCAATTTGTACCTAGTTGAGCCAGAGGAGTATCCCACTCGTTCCCATCCCCATATAAAGTAAACAAAAACAACCAAAGATGCCGGACTGTTCAATGTCTCAGATCTCACACTTGGGCAATCAGCTTAAATATGCTGTTGGTATTACCAGTGACCATGGCAGACCCACATCAGACCCACTAACGTCACCAACACGAGACGGAGGACGGACGGTAGAGCCGACCGGCCGGTGGCTCATTCAAGCAAGCGCTCTCTTATTCCTGTTACATTGTAAGTTGCTCCCCCCTTTTTTGCTGAATAAAATTTTTTATGGTTTTACACTATCGGGCACCTTATTCTTTTCTATGTGACCCTGTGACTTGACGCCTGCTGGGGATATCATTTGGAGGCACTATCTCCCCTCATTGGGACCGGCCGAATTCCATGTTCCTGAGTTAATTGGCATCTGGTATTGGCATTTAACTGTGTACATCTGGTCACGTGGTTCATGTCTGCTGAGTCTACTCTGTCGCCTGAGGCTGGAATTTATCAAGGTGTCTATCCTAATCTCTGGTCATACTGAGGATCCTGGGAGTATACATCTTTGAATCAGGCACTTGATATATCTCAATCTGGTAAGCAGTCTGCGTAACTAGTGGCTGTTTCTTGCATTGAAGAGTGATAGAACATTTTGGATGTATCAATTTCACACGGACTACTGGATTGATTTATAGCAGTTTTTGTGATCAAGTTAATTTTTGACCTTTACATCTATCAATTCATCACCAGTAATTTTTTGGAATAGGACTTTACATGGACTATTGAACCTAATATTGTACTTAATTGCACAATTTTTTCACTTTTGAAGCGCAGCTTGTTTTATATATACCACATCAGGCCCAATGCCTGGAAATATTGCTACACTTGCCACTATAAAGAAACACAAACCAATATAATGGTAAGAATAATGATAACAGGCCGGCACGTTATCTTTTTTCTGTTACCGTATATATTCGAGTATAAGCCGACTTTTTCAGCACATTTTTTATGCTGTAAAAGCACCCCCTCGGCTTATACTCAAGTGAGAAAAAAAATTAAAATGGGGAAACGCCAGGAACGATCAGGAATGACCTTTAATCTCACCCCCGACACCCCCGCCCTGCATCCGCCGCCGTTAATACGGTAATATGCCCGAATAACATGACAAGCCGCTTGACTGTAGCAGAAGAGAGGAGGAGACAGTCAGCGAAGAGTCAGTGGATAAGCTGCGCTCGCACGTCACACTGTGGGAGGAGCAAGTGCTGGCAGCCGTGCTGCTGAAAAAGTGAGCTGCCCGGGCTGGGAGGCACTGAGGGAATCCGGATAGCTGCATTACCACCATCTGCACTTCAGCACGTCAGCAGCATCCAGAACCCCAAGGTTATTCTATTATTATATTTAATAGTTTATTTTATATATTTTAATTTTTTAATATTTATGGTTGACCTGGGTTGAGGGGGGGGGGGGGGTTGGAGGTGAAGGCCTAATGCGGGTTGAGAGGGGGGGGTGGGAGTGGAGGTGAGGTGAAGGCCTAATGTGGGTTGGAGCTGGAGGTGTAATGTATGTGCTGTAATGTACCACTGACCACAACTCAAGGTTTCCTTTTTTTAACTGGTTGCCGACCGCCGCACGACTATATACTGCGGCGGTCAGCCCCGGCCAGGCAGAGTGACGTAGGGGTATGTCACTCGCCTGTCACTGACTTGTGAGCCAATTGCGGCGCCCGCCCCGGCTCGTTCACTGACAAGTCAGTGCGTGTGACCGGTGGACCTGATCGTCAGTGCAGTAACAGTGCATATGTATAGCACTGATTACTGTAGTAATGTCACTGGTACCCCCAAAAGTGTCAAAAATGTCAGTCAAGGGTTCGATCTGTCCGCCGCAATGTTGCAGTACCACAAAAAAATCGCAGATCGCCGCCATTACGCGTTAAATAAAAAAACAATAAAAATGACAAAAATCTTTCCCTTTGTTAGTAAACGCAATAACTTTTGCGCAAACCAATCAAAATACGCTTTTTGCAATTTTTTTACCAAACATAGGTAGCAGAAAAAAAATGGCCAAAAATGTTTAAAAATTTTGATTTTTACATTTTTTTGGGGGGGAATTTCATATAAAAAATCTGAAAAATATTGTTATTTTTGCAAAATTGTCGCTCTTTTTTTTGTTTATAGGGCATGATCAAAAAATCGCACAGGTGATCAAATACCACCAAAAGAAAGCTGTGTTTGTGGGAAAAAAGGATGTCAATTTAATTTGGGTACAGAGTTGCACGACCGCGCAATTGTCCGTTAAAGTTACGCAGTGCCGAATTGCAAAATAGGCCCTGGTCAGGAAGGGGGTAAAATCTTCCGGGGCTTAAGTGGTTAATAAAGATATTCCTGATCTTTTCTCTAAAGGGGAAATAATACAAGTGAATAATAGCACATGCATCATCCCCGAGATAAAGACGCATTTTTATAAACATGTATGGAAATTCCTACAAATTCTTACAAATGACCATTTCTGTCTGACTCACTTTAAATTTTTTACTAAAATTTTTACTAATAGGAACAAACCAAACAAAGACATGGAGCATTCTAAAAGGTTTTGTGGCATGGTATACAGCAGTAGTTTATTCCGTGTGCTGAAATCTTTTGATTACATGGAAACCTTGGCACTATAAAGAAATACAAACCAATATAATGGTAATGATTGTAATCACTGAAGACCTTCAAAATATTATACGCCCAATAAATGCACCAACCAGGGAGATAAGTCCCTGAAATTCCAACTGTTATCCTTGAAACTTGCTATTTACTTCAATGAAATTCTTCTCTTTATTGGACAGCTTTCATCTTATTATATAATGCTGTGTGGTCACCAATCAACTTGAAACATGCTGCAAAATGAAAATAATACTGAATAATGAAAACAAAGCCTACATGGCAATGTATAGAATACAGTGTATACAGTATATATACTGTTACAGTAACACCCATGGACTAAATTCTCAAATATGCATCAATGTTAAAATCAACAAAACATATGTAGCACGACCTCCTTGGGGCTGCTGGTTAATGGAACATCCTCTGCACTCCCTGGACCCTGAAAAACATCCGACCCGCTAGGCACTACAGGTTCAGTCATTTTCTGTGAAATTGTGTAAAGATAATCTCAACACTCAGATACCAGCGTAACTATTTACTGGAATAAAGCAAATGAAACAGGCATACAAATAAGAAACAATAAGACCCCGTTCACACTGGGGTGACGCTACTTTGCCGGGCGACCTCTTAGGTCGCGGTGCGCTGCTCGCACCACGACCTCGGAGCGGCCGGCACGGACTTCATATCATTGAAGTCTATGCAGGTCGCTCCGGGTCGCCCCAAAGAAGCTCCGGACCCTTTTTCTAAGTCGGAGCGACTTGTGTCGCTCCTATTAGAACGGGTCTGCAGCTTCTCTATGGAAGGCTACCTTTCGGCGACCTGTCAGGCGACCAGGTCGCCTGACAGGTCTCCCCAGTGTGAACGGGGTCTAAATCAGTGCGTAATAGTAAGTAAGGTGTCAATCTTCCAAATCTCAGTAATATAGGCGGAGCTTGGGAGACTGACACCAGCAAATATCAAACACTCAAACAATATATATATATATATATATATTTATATTAAAAGAAAGTGACTATAATGTAATATTGCTATAACCGCTCTAGTGTGACCCAGATATAGTAACCTCAAACTGCAATCTGCTTCTTCTTGTTCAGCTAAATAAGCAGCCTAAATCAACTGGCAGAAATATTCTAGAACCGGGGGCCCCCTTTAAGCATAGGAGAAAGTGTAGTATATATGCTAGCAAGGCCTTGCACTTCTTCGCCGGCAGTTGGAGCTCTTTATCACTCTTCAGGGGATATTTGTAATCCGAGGTTAAGGATGTTAATGAGATCCTAACTGCTGTCAGTGTATTCTGTGTGCAAATATGTACTTGCAGTTCCCAAAGGTCACCAGGCACTTTAATGTAACGTCAGTGTCCACGAGTGACCCTCTTGTCCTCCGGCAGAACCTCTCCTTCTGATGCTGCGTCGCAGGTAAGACTCTCAGCATACACTGTACCAGGGCGCTCTCTCAGCGCCGCTCGCTGTCCCTTCAGCTCTCACACTGGACCAGTCACCTTCCTGTGACCTCCGCCGTCCCCTCCACTCAGGATGGGCTCTCCGCACTACTAGGCTGCACTCTCAGGCCTCCATCTCAGTCAGTCCTTCTGCAGCTCTCCTTCTGTGATCCGCACTCCACGAGTCCCCGAAGCAAGAGAGCGCGCATCCGACCATGTCCCCAGTATATACCTTCTCCCATGATCCTCCGCGGATCCCCTAAACTCCTTGGGAGTGTGGTTCATTCAGCCATCCATCTCATGGTCCTTGCCCTCCTTCCAAACTATATCCCCCATAATCCAATTCAGCACTCCTAGAGAGAAACCAATCCCCCAATCCCTCTTATAAACTCTTAAAGAAGCGTCCTGACATGGCCCAGACTGCGATCCAAATATAAAAACACAATAATTCTAGCACGGCTACACATAAAAGAAGTAAACATGACAACATGTTGAGTGAAATAATTTGCTTTTATTAATGTTATATTTATAGTGAAACTGCAAACAAAAATACACTATGTTGTCAAAAGTATTGAGACGCCTGCCTTTACACGCACATGAATTTAATTGCATCCCGGTCTTAGTCCGTAGGGTTCAATATTGAGTTGGCCCACCCTTTGCAGCTTTAACAGCTTCAACTCTTCAGGGAAGGCTGTCCACAAGGTTTATAAGTTTGTCTATGGGAATGTTTGACCTTTCTGCCAGAAGCACATTTGTGAGGTCAGGCACTTATGTTGGACGAGAAGGCCTGGCTTGCAGTCTCTGCTCTAATTCATCCCAAAGGTGTTCTATCAGGTTGAGGTCAGGTGCAGGCCAGTCAAGTTCTTCCACCCTAAAATCATTTGGTGGAGGGAGGATTATGATGTGGGGTTTTTTTTCAGGGGTTGGGCTTGGCTCCTTAGTTCCAGTGAAGGCAACTCTTAAGCCATCATCGTATCAAGACATTTTGGACAATTTTAACTTTGTGGGAACAATTTGGGGATGGACACTTCCTGTTCCAGTATGACCGTGCACCAGTGTACAAAGCAAGGTCCAAAAAAACATGGATGAGCTAGTTTGGGGTGGAGGCGAATTTGAAATGGATTAGAGCAGAGCCAGTGAACCAGGGCTTCTCGTCCAACATCAGTGCCTGATCTCACAAATGCGCTTCTGGAAGAATGGTCAAACATTCCCATAGACACACTCCTAAACCTTGTGGACAGCCTTCCCAGAAGAGTTGAAGCTGTTATAGCTGCAAAGGGTGGACCAACTCAATATTGAACCGTATGGACTAAGTCCCGGTTCACACTTCTGCGATGCGGGAATGCTGCGAATATGCATCTGGGATCGCACTAATGTGAACCGGCACTTAGACTGGGATGCCATTAAAGTTCATGTGTGTGTAAAAGCAGGCATCCCAAAACCTTTGGTTATATAGTGTATACCTGAGCCCAATCTCAATCCAGCGATGTGCACGAAAATAGAATAAAAACGAATAGCTTAGTAAAGATAAAATATCAAAAACAAGGTTTGCAATTTGAAAAGAGAAGTATGGGATTTCCTTTTTTCTCCATTTATACTTATCTAGGTGGATGCAGCATCGGTCCGATGCTGCATCTGTCCCCCGGCGCCTCTACACTGAGAATTGAGCGATCGTACACTGCCGATAGCTCGATTCTAACAGCTCCCAGAGCAGAAAGCTGCTGACTATCAGTCAGCAGCTCTCTGCTCTGCCCCCTCCTCACTCATTGGAGCGCTGAGCTGTGGAGGGGGTGGAGTGGCCAGCTCAGCCTCTCAGCGGCTCGCTGAGAGGCTGAGCCAGGTGTCAGTCCAGGCACCTGGCAGATCCCAACTCCGTGGTTGTGATGACGCTGTGTCTGGACCTTCATCTGTGACGTCAGCAGAGAGCGGACTTCAGCCCGCTCTCTGCTGAAAACTGGTCACAGGAGTACAGAAGGAACTGCACTCCTGTGATCCATAGGAGACGTACAGCCAAACGAGCTTTGGCTGTACATCTCCTTTAATGATCAATTCAGATTGCCCCAGTAATACTTATTTTGCCACCAGGTGTCCTCAGTTATATGGCTGGCATCATTCAACCTTCTTCTTCTGAGCTTAGGTCTTACTATACCTTCCCCCTGCCTGTGATTGGACAGTGAAAGGAGAAGCAGCACAGTAATGAGCTCATCTGTCAGGGATACCACATGGAGGTATCCAGCAAGGATGACCAGATCAGTGGGCTGTACCTGTATAAATCAGGAATCAGGCGGAATGAAGTTAAATTAAGATTATTAAGACAAATAATACAATTCCAACACCAACAACAATAAACCATAAACAAAATAAGTGACTTATAAATATGAAAGTGTAGCAATCCAAATAATAATCTAACTGGCTATGTACAAATAGAGAGAGGACACCTGAGTAGGGCAAGGTTAGGACAGAGACAGGGAACAAGGGTAGCAAGGAGCAAGGTACTGGGAGCTGGAAGCAGGGAGCAGGGTACAGGTAGCAGGGTACCGGGAGTTGGAAGCAGGGAGCAGGGTACAGGGAGCAGGGTACAGGGAGCTAAGAAGAGCAGGGAGCAGGGTACAGGGAGCTGGAAGCAGGGAGCAGGGTACATGGAATTAAGAAGAGCAGGGAGCAGGGAGCAGGGTGCAGGGAGCAGGGTACAGGGAGCCAGGAGCAGGGTACAGGGAACTGAGAAGAGCAGGGAGTAGGGTGCAGGGTGCTGGGAGCAGGGAGCATGGTACAGGGAACTGAGAAGAGCAGGGAGTAGGGTGCTGGAAGCAGGGAGCAGGGTACATGGAATTAAGAAGAGCAGGGAGCAGGGTGCAGGGAGCAGGGTACAGGGAGCCAGGAGCAGGGTACAGGGAACTGAGAAGAGCAGGGAGTAGGGTGCAGGGTGCTGGGAGCAGGGAGCATGGTACAGGGAACTGAGAAGAGCAGGGAGTAGGGTACAGGGTGCTGGGAGCAGAGAGCAGGGTAGAGGGAGCTAAAAAGGGTACAGGGAGCTAAGAAGAGCAGGGAGAAGGGTGCTGGGAGCAGGGCACATGGAGCTAAGAAGAGCAGGGAGCAGGGTGCAAGGAGCAGGGTACAGGGAGCTGAAAGCAGGTAGCAGGGAGCAGGATACAGGGAGCTAAGAAGAGCAGGGGGCAGGGTACAGGGTGCTGCGAGCAGGGAGCAGGATACAGGGAGCTAAGAAGAGTGGGGAGCAGCGTACAGGGTGCTGGGAGCAGGGTACAGGGAGCTAAGACAAGCGGGGAGCAGGGTACAGGGTGCTGGGAACAGGGTACAGGGAGCTAAGACGAGCGGAGAGCAGGGTACAGGGTGCTGGGAGCAGGGTACAGGGAGCTAAGATGAGCAGAGAGCAGGGTACAGGGTGCTGGGAGCAGGGTACAGGGAGCTGGCCAAAGGGAGCTGGGTACAGGGAACTGGCCACAGGAGCAGGTCTCAGGATCAGGTACAGGAGCAGGTATAGCAGTAAGAATCAAGGTCAGGCAGGGACAAGGCTCAGAGGAAGAACACTGAAGCACTAAACTTCAGTCAGGGATAGAATAAATACCTTCCAGCTGCCCAAGTCAGGTGCAGTCTAATTTCTCAGGCAGCCCTGTTGCTGGAAGACACTGGTAGATAGCGAATATAGGGAATATTCCCTATCTTTTCTACCTTTTGGTAGAGGGCAGGAGATGAAGAAGAAAGCTGTGGGGGGGGGGGGGTGGTTGCTGGGCAGAAAAACTTGCTTCAGGAGGGAGAGCATACACAAGATGACATTGGTTGCTAGGGTGCCAGCAGTCCTAGCAACCAATGACTGCTGAGCAAAGGGGATCCAGCACTCCAAGTCCGGACTGCGGCCTTTCTATTTTGTGACCACTGCTGTAGGGTGTTAGTTAACCTTCTCATCTAGTGTGAAAAGGTGAACTTACACTTTAACTCTATTATGTTGGTTTAAAGGATAATTGTAGGATTACCTATAAATAATATGTTACCTTTTAGCCTACTGTATTATCTCAGCGGAAAAAAATACTCAATTTATGAAACAGCAGCCACTCTAATCTCCTGAAGACCTTACAGAGACCCATGGTATGCCTGCGCATGTGCAGAATCTCAGTCAAAGATGTTGGTGTAAGTCCAATGTATTCTGACAGCGGGACTCCTCTGTTGATCAGGAATGGGAATGGCCATGGATGGATCAAAATTTGGTTCCTGCTGAACCAAACAATTATCCATCCATCTATGTCCAGACTTTTATACAAAAAAAGTGCAGCGCTATAATGACTGATACAGTCCAATGATAGTGTATCAAAAATATTGAAAAAGTGAAAAAAGTAAATGAATACTGGTGAGTCCCAAGTGTTGAAAATTGAATGTGTAACCATTTAAAACTTGCACACGTGATCATATAGGAGAGAATTCCCACACCAAAAAATTGAATATTGAATGCGCTCATCGGAGGATATGGACCCAAGTGCCATATAGCAAATGGGTCAATAAAACTTGAAATTATCCATGGATCTCCCAAGGAGTGGCTGTTCCCATGAATGTTTTCAAAGGATGGCGGTATCCTCTTGAAAAGGGATGGCTATGACTCCCAGTATGGTATCCGTATGTGGAAGTAAGCCAAACAACACAACATAGTGTAATACCGCTTACAATAAAATGTATTAAAAAAAGGGGGTCAAATAAACTTACAAACATCCATGTATGAACAGCATGTAAAGATAGGAATGATGGCGGGTGACAGATAACGTGGTCCTGCCGCGTTTCGTCATATATGACTTCCTCAAAGGTTATCACTAAAGGTTTAGAGAAGAGCTGTAAGAGATAACTGTGACAGCTGGGAAGACAATGCTGGACTCCATGGACAAGTAAGTATTTTTTTTTTTTTCTGGTACAGGCACAATTATCAGAGCATTGAAACTGATTTTTTTCTAGGTAGAGTAAAATTCTTCTTTAACCTCCCTGGCGGTATTCCTGAGTGTGGCTCGGGATGGAATTTCACTGCCATTAGCGGTAACCCTGAGCCACACTCGGGGTACTGCCAGGGAGCATTGCTGGATCCTGGTAGAGTTACTTACCTTGTACCCGGGATCCCGCGATGTGTCCCTGCAGCATACGGCGGCCGGATCCTACGCCCGATGCTGTGAGCCCCGGCTTCCGTCTCCTGCGAGCGTCACGTCGCAGGGGGGTGGAACCGGCGGCAAATTCAAATAGTAAAACACACAAACACACTGATATATTGTAAAACTATTGGATTACTTTACTAAATAAAATAAATTGACATTAGTTTGCCCCCCAGTGCTCTTTGCTGCAGTTTTACTGTACTTATCTATCTATCTATCTATCTATCTATCTATCTATCTATCTATCTATCTATCTATCTATCTATCTATCTATCTATCTATCTATCTATCTATCTATCTATCTATCTATCTATCTATCTATCTATCTATCTACACACACACACACACATATATATATATACATATATATACACATATATATATATATATACATATATATACACATATATATATATATATACATATATACATATATATATATATATATATACACACATATATATACACATATATATACACACACATATATATATATATATATATATATATATATATATATATACATATATATATATATATATATATATATATATATATATATATATATATATATATATTTAACTTATCTATAGTTAATTCATACCGCCAGGGAGGTTAAATAGTGGATTTTGTTTGTAGGCATTTATACATCAAACCAAAGAGGGGTAGCAAGGAGGAAAACGGGACAAAGCAAACCAGGGCAATTGTTTGATATGCAGTAATTAGTGAAATAAATATCATTCAGCTTGGGTTTACGTCCACTTTAAATTATCATCAAACTTGCCGGTAGATGAGGAGGTGATAAAAAAAAAATGCAAATTAAATAGGATTTGTTCACTTTGTAGTCCCTGGCGGTGAATGCTCCATATTTTCCTGCCCATCAGAGCATAAATAGCTGTTGATGGGAACATGTGCGCGTCTTGTAATGCCAAGAATTCAAGCGGTAGCTGTTTATTCCGAGAAATGCCAACATCTTCATATTTCTCTGAACGCTGACAGGATGGTGACATGAAACAATTTGGCGGTTTGAGCTTGTACATATATGTGTGTAAAATGTATTTTACTTTTTAAGATGTGAGAATTCAAGCAGTCACAAAATTTCTCAGGAACTTAAATAGAACATTTTTTTGGCATATAAAATACATGTATTGAAATAAAATTGACCTGTCCTTCATTTAAAAAAAATCTTTTTATATATCTTTATTTTGCAGCTCTTTTATTTTTTTATTTTTTGTCTATGTCTCTGGTTCCTTGAGGTGTGTCTTAACTGGTTCCCGACTGCCCCATGTGCATTTACTGTGGCAGGGTGTCCGCTCTGCACAGAATCACAAACCTGTATGCGATCCTGGCACTTCCGGGTCTGGAGCGTGCATGCGCGCCGCTGGCGCCCCGCTCCTTCTGTGATTGGACACAGCAGGAGCCAATCAGCAGGTCCAGGGACTCGATGTCCGCCGGAACCTGCCAATCATTCTGGACAGAAGCAGAACAGTGGTCTGCCTATGTAAAGGAACAGACTTTTTAGGGAAAGGGAATACAATAAGACACGTGGCCACTCACTAAAACTAGAGAAAAAACGGTTTAACCTTAAAATACGTAAGGGGTTCTTCACTGTAAGAGCAGTAAGGATGTGGAATTCTCTTCCACAAGCAGTGGTATCAGCAGGGAGCATCGATAGTTTCAAAAAACTATTAGATGGGCACCTTAAAGACCACAACATACAGGGGTATACAATGTACGGTTAACAGCAAACACACACACATCATAGGTTGAACTGGATGGACTGATGTCTTTTTTTAACCTCACTAACTATGTAACTATGTAAATCAAGGCAGACTGTTGTTCTGCCAGCAGGGGAAGATAGTGATCCTGTTTTTCTGCAAAAAAACCCTTGATGGCCCGTTATGTTAACCCCTTCTCAGCCAATGTCATTAGTACAGTGACAGTGCATATTTTTTTAGCACTGATCACTTTATTAGTGTCACTGGTTCCCAAAAAAAGTGTCAGTTAGTGTCCGATTCATCAGCCGCAATGTCACAGTCCCCGCTATAAGTCGCTGATTGATGCCATTACTAGTAAAAAAAATAAAAATTCTATAAAAATATCCCATAGTTTGTAGAGGCCATACCTTTTGCTCAAACCAATCAATATACGTGTATTGTGATTTTTTTCTTACCAAAATATAGCATACATATTGGGCTAAACTGATAAAGTAATTAGATTTTTTACATTTTTTATTGGATATGTTTCATAGCAGAAAGTAAACAATATACAGTATATACAGTATATACAGTGGATACGAAAAGTATTCAGACCCCCTTAAATGTTTCACTCTTTGTTATATTGCAGCCATTTGCTAAAATCATTTAGGTTCATTCTTCTTCCTCATGAATGTACACATAGCACCCCATACTGACAGAAAAACACAGAATTGTTGACATTGTTGCAGATTTATTAAAAAAGAAAAACTGAAATATCACATGGTCCTAAGTATTCAGACCCTTTGCTCAGTATTTAGTAGAAGCCCCCTTTTTATCTAATACAGCCAGGAGTCTTTTTGGGAAAGATGCAACAAGTCTTTCACACCTGGATTTGGGGATCCTCTGCCATTCCTCCTTGCAGATCCTCTCCAGTTCTGTCAGGTTGGATGGTAAACGTTGGTGGACAGCCATTTTTAGGTCTCTCCAGAGATGCTCAATTGGGTTTAAGTCAGGGCTCTGGCTGGGCCATTCAAGAACAGTCACGGAGTTGTTGTGAAGCCACTCCTTCGTTATTTTAGCTGTGTGCTTAGGGTCATTGTCTTGTTGGAAGGTAAACCTTCGGCCCAGTCTGAGGTCCAGAGCACTCTGGAGAAGGTTTTTGTCCAGGATATCTCTGTACTTGGCCGCATTCATCTTTCCCTCGATTGCAACCAGTCGTCCTGTCCCTGCAGCTGAAAAACACCCCCACAGCATGATGCTGCCACCACCATGCTTCACTGTTGGGACTGTATTGGACAGGTGATGAGCAGTGCCTGGTTTTCTCCACACATGCCGCTTAGAATTAAGGCCAAAAAGTTCTATTTTGGTCTCATCAGACCAGAGAATCTTATTTCTCACCATCTTGGAGTCCTTCAGGTGTTTTTTAGCAAACTTCATGCGGGCTTTCATGTGTCTTACACTGAGGAGAGGCTTCCGTTGGGCCACTCTGCCATAAAGCCCCTACTGGTGGAGGGCTGCAGTGATGGTTGACTTTCTACAACTTTCTCCCATCTCCTGACTGCATCTCTGGAGCTCAGCCACAGTGATCTTTGGGTTCTTCTTTACCTCTCTCACCAAGGCTCTTCTCCCCTGATAGCTCAGTTTGGCCGGACGGCCAGCTCTAGGAAGGGTTCTGGTCGTCCCAAACGTCTTCCATTTGAGGATTATGGAGGCCACTGTGCTCTTAGGAACCTTAAGTGCAGCAGAAATCTTTTTGTAACCTTGGCCAGATCTGTGCCTTGCCACAATTCGGTCTCTGAGCTCTTCAGGCAGTTCCTTTGACCTCATGATTCTCATTTGCTCTGACATGCATTGTGATCTGGAAGGTCTTATATAGACAGGTTTGTGGCTTTCCTAATCAAGTCCAATCAGTATAATCAAACACAGCTGGACTCAAATGAAGGTGTAGAACCATCTCAAGGATGATCAGAAGAAATGGAAAGCACCTGAGTTAAATATATGAGTGTCACAGCAAAGGGTCTGAATACTTAGGACCATGTGATATTTCAGTTTTTCTTTTTTAATAAATCTGCAACAATGTCAACAATTCTGTGTTTTTCTGTCAATATGGGGAGCTGTGTGTACATTCATGAGGAAGAAGAATGAACTTAAATGATTTTAGCAAATGGCTCCAATATAACAAAGAGTGAAAAATTTAAGTGGGTCTGAATACTTTTCGTACCCACTGTATATATATATATATATATATATATATATATTTAAAATTGTCAGTCTTTTTTTGTTCAGGGCGCAAAAAATAAAAATAAAAAAATCGCACAGGTGATCAAATTCCACCAAAAGAAAGCTCTATATGTGGGGGAAAAAAAGAAATTTTCTTTGGGTACAGTTTCGCATGATAGCGTAATTGTCAGTTAAAGTACCGCAGTGCCGTTTCGCAAAAAATCGCTTGGTCATGAAGGGGGATAAACCTTCCAGAGCTGAAGTGGTAAAGAAATCACGAGTAAAGAGACCTTCAGGAACCAGAATGGAAGAATCTGTCATTTTTCTTTTTTTTTATTCTTTATTCAGGCCTTTGACTGACCGGAAAAAAAAAAAACGACATGGATGTCTACCTTTAGGTGATTCCACACTGATATAAATCTTAAAAAGAGAAAACAAATGTAGCCAGCACATCTAAGGGCTGGTAAGTTCCAATACAAAACATTTTGGGGGGTTGGATATGCTTAAAGCAAATTAATTTTTGTGAATTTACAAAGTTTCTTAACTGGAGGTCCTGACAGTAAGAGCACTTTTTTTGCTGCAGTCGAACAACATTCAGCCACTACATCCCAATTAGCTGCAGCCCTGTATGCTCCTTCAGTTGGCTGTTTGGCTGCCTTTTGGGTCTATCACACAGGAAGCCCAATTACGAACTACAGGGAATGACTGACAATACTACAGCTAATGGTGAGGCAAGGGCTGAGCACTGTCAGACTGCAACATACACATTAATGAAAGTCAGTTTTCAGACTGCAAAGTGGCCTTTCTCCCGATCCCAGAAAAAATAGATACAGTGGGGTTGATTTATTAAAACCGAAAAGTGCAAAATCTGGTGCAGCTGTGCATGGTAGTCAATCAGCTTCTAACTTTAGTTTGTTTAATTAAGCTTTGACAATTAAACCTGAAAGCTGATTGGTTTCTATGCAGAACTGCACCAGATCTTGCACTTTCCAGTTTTAGTAAATCAACCGAATGATCGACTGATATCGGTTTTCGTTGCCGATGCCGATACCCATATTTTGGTCAATGCATATCGATATGGGCCGATATTTTCGTACATTTGAAAAAAAAAACATTTTTATTTTTTTTTCTTTGACAGGTACTCTTGTGGAGGGATCTGGGGGTCTAAAAGACCTCAAACCCCTCCTCTGCACTTAAAAGCATTCAAAATGCCAAGTTTGAATGCTGTCATTTTTTTGAATCTGGTGCCAGTACCCGGAAATTATGTCATGACATCACTTCCCTGTTTTTGCATGGAAACCCGGGCAGAGCCGAATGCAGCTTTGATTGGGTCTTCAGGGGCCATGCAGGCTGGTTGCTCAGGTCTCCCGGTGGAAAGGGAAACCCGGGCGAGCAGTGGAAGGCGGGGGGAGGGGGGGCGTCCCCTCCCGCTCCTTATAATGAAGGGCCACATCAGTTGTCATTACAAGACAGCTGACTGTCGACTATGGACGCCGGTACCGAGGTGATGCCTCTAGCTGCAGGCATCACTCCAGTACAGCACTTTCCCGAAATATTGGCAATATCGGCCACCTTGGTGGCCGATTCCGATATATTGGGGAAAGTGCAGATCGGCCCTCGATATATCGGCTTTACCGATAATCGGTCGATCCCTAAAATCAACCCCCATATGAGGCCATAGACTTTGATCTTTCATCTGTCAAGCAGAATGTCATAGTAGGATTTGATGGAATGACCTCAGCAGCTTTACAACAAGGTCCCCCCAAGAAGCAATGGGTCCCCCCAAAAAAGAGCACCAAATGTTCATCTCTTTAATTCATAAAACTTTATTGCTGATATTAATTTTTAATTTACATTGCTGAAATAATGTAGCAGAATACTCTATTGGACTAGATTTAAAAGGAATGCTTGAAGGGTAATCTCCATTTGTAGAAAAGAAAGGGGGGCTATCTTAATAGATGTGCATTAGATGAACTCACAAATTTTCTTTTGTTTTTTTAGGTACCACCTTAAAATCCAAAACTCAAAATGGTCTAGTATATATTTTCTTGGAGGGGAAGGAGCTACACATTTTTTTATTCATTCTTGCCATAGCATGTGCTACATCAAAAGTGATATTTACAAAGAAAAATAAATAATACAGATTAAGAGCCCATTCACACTAGCACGACTTGTGAGGCGACTTGTGTAGCCCCAGGTCGCTTGACATAACAAAAGCAATGTTAATCAATCAGTGCCGTCTTAATTGGCACTACTGAAGTTGCTCCGACTTCAGAAAAGGGTCCTGTACTACTTTGAGGCGACCTGTGATCCAACTTGTCCCATATACTTCAATGGGAGTCGCCTCCTTATCTTAATTGAAGTGACTTGTTATCAGACTTTCCAGGAAGAAGAAAGAGATTAGCCAGGCATTCCCCACAGACAAAGTCGCCTGTCTCTTCAAAGTAGTGCAGAAGTCTCTTCCAAGTCTCTTCCAAGTCTCTAAACAAGTCTCTTCAAGTCACGGGGCGACTTTCTGGTCGTGGTAGTGTGAACCGGCTCTTAATTGCCAGCAAATTACTTTTTATTGACAGTGAAATAAAAGTACTTCTTCAAAATGGAGTTTTTGGATCTTTCCGGTTCTGGTGGTCTGTATGCAATTAATATTGTTCTGGGTACGGCGTTACTTCCGGTTCCAGGTTGTACTCACTCTCAACCTTTTAAGTGCATTAAGGATTGGAGGCGGGGACTTCCGTCCCCCAGTGCTATATACGATGTAGTGCGGAGCAGTAACCATGCCCCTGATGACGTCTGCATACAATTAAACGCGTTGTTTTGTTGGTTGAAAACTTGGTTATCACTGTTGGACTGACATGGGGTTTATGTCTTAACGTTTGTGAATATTTTTATGCACTTTAACAAATGTAAATAGGTTCTAACACTGCGCAATGAAGCTTTATTTTACTCTTCCATGCTACGTTGTTTGACGTTGCTGTTGGTGAGATTCTGGTCTGGAGGATTCTCAATACCAGGAGGCTACTCTGGGAGCACCTTTTGAGGCTGAGGTTAACTTGAGCGCAGCTGACCATTTCTTCTCTTATTTAGGGGGCCCACAAAGAAGGGTAAAAGGTCTGGCATGTTGTTATTTTGGTGGAGGACATCTACTTATCACCCTTTGTGTTACTAGTGCACTTGTGGTGCGTCTACCCGGTTTGGATACTCTCATGGGACTGTGATGAACTTTTTGTTTACTGCATCACAGGGATGGAGATGTAGTGCTTTACCCGGCTTGTGTCTCATTTAAAGTCCCAAACTGCCTTTACTTTACTTATAATCAGGGCTGGAGGTGCGTGCTCCTCAGCCAGTCATTCTTAGTTTTGACACCATTGGTATCACATAGCCAATATATTGTATTTACTTATCATTTTGCAATACACACTGAAGGCCAGTCATAGATGGGGGCAGGTTGTTCTCACGCACCTCATTTAAAGTCCCAATCTTTTTTCCTTAATTTCCATCACGGGGATGGAGACGCAGTGCTTTACCCGGCTTGTGTCTCATTAAAGTCTGAAACTGCCTTTACTTTACATATAATCAGGGATGGAGGTGCGTGCTCCTCAGCCGGCCATTCTTAGTTTTGACTCCATTGCTATAACATTGCCAGTATATTGTATTTACTTATCATTTTGCAATACACATTGAAGGCTAGTCATAGATGGGGGTGGGGGGGGGAGGCTTGGGCTACCTTCATGCCTACCTGTCCCTCATCCATCCATTAGCTAGCATGTGCTCCCACTGTGGAGACACCCATAAATTAGTAGTGTTAGGACTGCAAGTTATACAGGGTGCCGTGAAGGGGCCTTGCAGCTTACACATGCGTTTGCAAATGTGTGTTAACTAAACCCCTGTTTTTAACATACATTGTTAGACAGGTTGATTCGGTTTGTTAGCAGACTGGTCGGTAAGTATTGTTTACTTTGGGCCAGTTGTTCTCACACACCTCATTTACGCACCTCCCAATCTTTTTCCTTCATTTCCATCACAGGGATGGAGACGCATTGCTTTACCTGGCTTGTGTCTCATTTAAAGTCCCAAACTGCCTTTACTTTACAACTTGAGCGCAGCTGACCACTCTTATTTAGGGAGCCCACAAAGAAGGGTAAAAGGTCTGGCATGTTGTGATTTTGGTGTAGGACATCTACTTATCACCCTTTGTGCTACTAGTGCACTTGTGGTGCGTCTACCAGGTTTGGATACTCTCATGGGACTGTGATGGACTTTTTTTTTTACTGCATTAAAGCACTGCTTATGTATTTTTCAACATTTCTGTTCTAAAAATCATTTTCTTGATCGGTCTTATGTAGTATTCTAATTTTCAGAGATACTGAATTTTGGGTTTTCAGTAGCTGTAAGCCATAATCATCAAAATTAAAATAAAGGAATGCTTGAAATATATCACTCTGTGTAATGAATCTGTATAATACATAAGTTTCACTTTTTTTAATTGAATTACTGAAATAAATTAACTTATTTAAGATAGTCAAATTTTTTAAGATGCACCTGTATATATACTATATTACCAAAAGTATTGGGACGCCTGCCTTTACATGCACATGAACCTTTATGGCATCCCGGTCTTAGTCCGTAGGGTTTAATATTGAGTTGGCCCACTCTTTGCAGCTATAACAGCTTCAACTCTTCTGGGAAGGCTGTCCACAAGGTTTCGGAGTGTGCCTATGGGAATGTTTGACCATTCTTCCAGAAGCGCATTTGTGAGGTCAGGCACTGATGTGGACTAGAAGGCCTGGCTCGCAGTCTCCGCTGCAAAGGGTGGGCCAACTCAATATTAAACCCTCCGGACTAGGACTGCGGCTTATGTGCATGTAAAGGCAGGTGTCCCAATACTTTTGGTAATATAGTGTATATCTGTTGTTTATCTGGTTGTAATTTACTTTTTAATGTCCTTTAACTATTGACTGTATTATTCCGGGGCCTATACACCTTAAGTCTTTAGGGTGTATATTCAGACATCTGCAATAAATATTCCTTGTCTGTCGGGTGTGTCAGAGAGTGTGGTGCTATTTACAGAGTTGTGGGCACGGGAACGGGGAGACCCAATGCATCAAGGGGTAAGTGCTACAGAATATAATTACTAAACCTATTTTTCTTTTGTTATTGTGTTATTTCCTTGATATCACACCCTATTTGCCTTATAACTCTCAGTTCTTAATTTACAAACAGGTATAATATGTTTTATTCAGTCAGCTCTGAAAGTAATGATATTTTACTACTTCTAGCGTCGTCATATAAAATTCAGTGTAAAAGTACTGTAAATTCACAAAGATTACCACATAGGTCATCATCACTCCTTTAAAATAACACCAGCTTTAGGGTGTTGATAACTGGGAGCTTCAATAGATGTCTATGGAGGATAAAAGGAAAAGGAGCTTTTTGAGGTGGTGATAAAATAAAAAAAGTAATTATTTATAAAAAAAAAAAATAGGGCTTTCCACAGATTACTGTTCACTTCACATGTAAAAATAAAGATTACACTTCTTGGTGACATTTATTTTTGTGATTCGAACTTTTTAGGAAAAAATGATGATGAGATAAAATAGGTGTTATGCTAGCTCATCCTAATTAGTGAATCTAGCATAATGCCTACAAAACTTCTTGTCCAAATGGAACACGCACTTTTGGAATTTATTTAATGATTACTCTTTGCAATTTATTTTATTAGGGTAAGTTTACACCAGAATTGGCACAAGAGTACAGTCCGTGCTTCTGTGTGATTCCTATGCTTTCGCCTGCCGTGTGATTTTCAGCCCATTCATTTGAATTCATGGATTGGCACAAAAAGTATTGAATGCTACACTACTTACTTACTCTATGGCTTCAATGCATAGGATAGGCAGCCGACAACAGAAGCCCCATAGCAACTCTATGGGTGACGTCACTTCCCAGGCATTTTCTAGCCATTTGCAGCTGTCTCCTTCACACAGAGGACACCGCTGGAGACTGGAGCGGCTGCAGAAAAGGTAAGTATCTTTTCTTTACAGGGTTAGATAGATTAGGCTTAGAATGTGGGTGGGAGTAGGTTTGAGTGAGAGTTAGTTAGATTTTTCCTTTACTTCCATGTTATACAATATAGTCTTTGGCCAAGTGGCACAAATTACTTTGCAAGGATATAGAAAGGCATATCTGTGGTCTTCAGGAATGTCAGGTATGGAGTGTTGCACAGAAGGTGAGTAGCCAGCATCAAATTCCAGATGCAAGTGGTGGTCAGGACAGGGGCAAATTAAATGTAATCCAGAGACAGGCAAAGGCTAGGGTAATGGAAGATTATCAATCCAATCCAGGGTCAAGCAGAGATCTGGGCAGGCAGTAGATGATAAGTGTATACCAGGGTTGGGCAATGGCTGGGGCAAACAGCAAAAGATAAGCTGAATTTAGGAACAGGCAGAGGTCAGTGCAGGCATCAATGATAAAGTAATTTAGGAACAGGCTATGGTCAGGGTAGGCTGACTACTGTCAGGCTCAAAGTTCACAGTGTGCAAAATAGAGCCCATGTAGAAAGCAATATCACAAGCACAGAGCCCTGGGGTTAGGACGTTGAAATGGTGTGCAAAGCACTGTCAGCCAGCTACAAGGATACAGCCTTTAGGGAAGCCCCGCCACGGGCCAGTAGGGTCAGAGGAGGTGTTGCCACAAAAGTATGACCTGTTTCATGTCAACAGACGCTCATGCTGGAGTTGTAAGGGCAGCAGTGCAGGGATCTGTAGGTAGGCCAAAGACTGTCAGGACAGGAGCAGGAACATGTAAGAGGCTCCTAAATGTTCTATCCTCTGGAATCCTTAGCAAAAACAATCTCTCAACGAAGGCAACATTCTGTTTGGAATTACCTGTGCAAAGAGGGTTACAAAGGTTAGAGGATTTGGGCATCCTGAGCACTTTCTTCAGTTTTTGCCAGACAAAGTTGTCTTCATTCTGAGGCTCTACTGAGGAACTAGTCCTACAACGTTTATCACACCAAGTGGTGGTCACGTTTATCTTATTTACCATGTGAGAAGAGTCCTAAAAACATCTCCAGGCAGAGTTATTAGCAGCAAAGTTAATAAAACCAGAACTATTTGTGATTCCTTTAAAGAACAAACAAGGGCAAACAGGCTTCCAAGAGAATGCTATCTACATGGATCACCAATGCCATTGGCCAGATCTATAGGGCAAATTATTTTCTGACACCAGGTTGGGATCAAGCAGAAGCATGGTCAAGGTGGAGGCCCTGAGTGGTAGTGAAGATATGGACAGCAGCAGAAGTGACAAGAACGAGATATTGGCTGGAGAGAGCACAAAAATCTGGCAAACAGGAAGTACAGAAAGATGTCTTCAATCAGTAAGTTCAAGGGAGGAGCAAAGAGAGCAAGGTTCACCAAAAACGAGAGACAAGGAAAGAAAGTGAAAACAATTAGGGAGCTGTCCAGCATCTCAGGTGAGTCAGCAAGAAGAGTTACTGCCAGACAAAGCAGAGGTCCTGGGTTCAGGGCAAAACATCTTGTCCCAATGTTGATAAGTACAAGGGTCTCTGCAAGGTCCCACAATGTAAATCCATTGTTAATGACAATGAATGATGCCAGCTCGCTCCAAGAGACCTCACTAAAACTCAGGAGCCCTCAGCAGGAAGCTGTCACATTTAGTAGAAGTAGTAAAGCTGCTATTAAATATTATATATATTATTATTTATTATATAAATAAAACTGACCAGGAAAAGCACACAAGGCAAGGCAGGAAAAAGAACAGCAGGACAGAACCCCACAAAGTGTTACCCGCTCCTTCGGACTCTCCTGTGAGAAAGGAGGAAGTGATGTCTCCGCTGGAGGCTGAACCAGGCTGCAGGCCAAGGGAAAATGGATGCCTATGTAAACTAATGGGAGGCTTCGGCAAGATGGCCGCCGACATGTGCTCGGAACGATCGCATTGCCACACACAAGATGGCGCCGCAAAGCGCGAAAAAACGCTACAGAGCATGCCGCAAAGGCGCCCACAGTGAAGCCAGACATGCTGCCCACATTAAAAATGGCGGGCCGGCGGTGTTTCCCCACGCAGCGGTCGCCGCATGTGTCTGCATCCCCAAGCACCCTAAGTGACATGTAGGAGAGGGAAAAACGCCCCCGCAGGGACCGGGACAGGGAGCCCAAAAACGCACAGACACAGGGGACACCACAGACACACATGGACTGCCGACCCCAGACAGAGGCCCCACATAGAATGTACTTACCTGTACCCATGGCGTGGGGTGCCTCATATCAAGCGGGAAACCGCCCGCCCTCAGATGGCAGGGGAGTGCCGCCAGCCAAAAAACACAGGACACTAGGAATGCACGGACGAACCTATGCTGTGTCCAGTGAGGTAACCACCTCACCCGGCTGTATCCCTGATGGACAGGGATGGGTCGTTTGTTAGGCCAGGGTGAACACATAGCCCGCGAAACGCTCGATGGCAGGCTGGGATTCCATCTGACCCTCAGTCCTGGAGAAGAACCATGACGGCCAGTCCAATTCCCGGCTCCGCAGACTCCGTCTTCATCCGAAGATCCAACTAACTAGCGCTGACAAAATAAACAGCAATGTAAAGAAAAATTACATTTCCAGAAAATAAATCATAAAGAAAAAGAGGAAGGCTGAGACTGTAGCCTCAGTACAGGGAAGCCTATCCACTCCTAAGCTAGGCAGAAGACAAACTGAATTGGAATGGCTATTGCAGGGGGGTATTGGACTAGAAGGACAGCCCCCATGGGTGTGACTATGTAGATTTAATGTTCTTTTACAAGTCTTATGCCTAGAAACTCCTGTGGAGATTAAGTCAATACCCCATAAGTGAAGACTGTGTGAATGGGCGGCGACTGTCGGAGGACTTACTGTCTACTACAGTAAGATTTTACAAAAATTCCGTTATTAAATATTTCACTATTTAGTACAGCCCTTTGTTGAACCTTCGAACAAGCAAAACTGGGTCCAAACATGATTTTGGACTGAAACGACAACTTATGCATCAATGTTGGTACTCCTTTAGATACAATTATGGGCCACAGTTTGTAATAAGTCCCCACCCCATTTCCTGCTTCTGCTTCCCCCTTAGGAGCACCCAATTGTTCCTCCCCCCTCTTTTTTTTCTGGTTATGTCACATCACAGGTCCTCCTTGCTCTTTTCTTCCTCTGGCAGTGGATCTGTATTTAATAGAGAGTGTCACTATGTAATGATTTGATGCTGATTTCTGTAGCATTCTCCTGTGAGTCTAGGGAGGCCTGATGACACCCCCTAAAGGACGGATCCTTGCTACCCTGGAAATTTTACCAACTAAAAGATCGTTACTCTGGATCGTAGAGGAGGATGCTTTGGGAAGTGATAGAATGCGTGAAGGGTGACTATTTTCTTGAAAAAACGTTTTCTTTTTTTTTTTTTTTTAATACACGAAAAGGTGGGGCAGGGGCTCATTTTTTTCTAGGGAAAACAAATAAATGCTGGAGTTCAGCTTTAAATTTGGTCTGCTTTTCTAGCTAGCAAAGCTGAGCTCCAGGGAATTTGTTTATTTTTGCACTTATATTTTCAGTGCCTTTGTTTCCCCGGAGAATCTTTCAGGACTTTGAGTTTTCAATTTAGCAGCAACAATAAGATTCCGTTTAAGGGTGATTTGTACTCCGAGAAAGATCCACTGCTCTTTGGTTTACAAATGCAGACGTGTCAGCAAAGTGAATGGCTTCAACCGTTCGGCTAAATAATTGGGCTAAGATGTCAACATTTTAATCAATGTTCTGGAAGTAAATAGACATTGATTTCTTGGAGCGCGCAAGCAATCTGAGAAGACATTGTCCACCCAAATGGATGTGTATCACTGGAGCAAATTAAAAAGACAGCTTGCAGAAACCACTAGTCTTGTGTTAACTGCTGTTTCCCAGCCAAAAAAAAAGTCAGCAGATTCTACGCTAGCAAAAGAAAATTCTTCTCAAACTAACTTTCTACATCCTTTTACACTTGAAATTTTTTTAAGAACTTGCAAGGAAAAGTGACAGTTTTAATTAAAATGACCTTGTCCAGGAAAAAAATATTCCAGATGAAAGCCCCTTACAAATGAAGAGGTATTATCAGGGACGAATGTTAGACAAGGCCACCAAGGCCGTGGACTAGGGCACAATGACCGCTAAAGTGGGGACTATAAAATCGGCACCTTATGGGCAGCAACTGGGGCTGGGTGCTCTCATTATTATTCCCTGCATACTCTGGTGCTCAGGCCTAGTAGGATCGTCCCAATATCTGGCTTTGGTATGTTTGTCATCTTCATGTTGAGTCTATGGACACACAATTTTTTTAACCTCTTTGGTGGCCCATGTGTTCTACCTTGCCTTAGTTCCAATGCTCCAGCCTCCATGAAACTCTCTCTGGTTCTTCAGTATTATCCAGAAGTATCAGACTCCCAAGTTCCATGATGCACACAGTGGTTCCATTCTCTAGCGCAACGGTCCCCAACCTTTTTGGCACCAGGGACCAGTTTCGTTGAAGCCAATTCTCCTAGGGACTGGAGGGGGGGGGGAGGACATGCTTGGGGAGGATGGTGGTTGTGGTGGACAGGTGGGATATTCACAAAGTCTGTCCTCAGCCCCCTTCACACCACAGCCCCCCTTTACAGCATAGCCCCCCCCTGTATATCAGTGTCCACAGTCCCCCTTTACATAAGATTTCTCCCCTTTAAAGCAGTTCCACAGTGTCCTCAGTTCCCCCTAACATCACAGCCCCCGTTTACTTTACAGTGCCTTTTTACAGTGCAGTCCCCTTTACATTAATGTAATGAGGACTGCTCTGTAAATGGGGCACTGTGATGTAAAGGGGGTAATTGATGTAAAGGGGGCACTGTGATATAAAGGGGATGACTGCACTGTAAAGAGGGGCTGTGATGTAAAGGTGGCACTGTGATATAAAAATGCCCCTTTACAGTGCAATCCCCTTCATATTACAGTGCCTGCTTTACATCACAGCCCCCCTTTACATTACAGTGCCCCTGCAGTCTGTCCCCTCCCCTCCTTTTCTCTCTAACATCAATCTCTGCCTCCCCTGCTAAAGACTCCTACCTGCAGGGCAGAGGCTGTGTTTCCTCTCCCAGCACCTCCACCCTCCAGCCCAGGCTGACAATATCATCCTATCAGAAAGGCAAGGGGCGGAAGGAGCTCTCCTTTTCGATCTGCAGCAATGCAGGAGCCGGGAGAGGACACATGGGCATGACCGCACAGTAGGAGGTGAGTGGCGACCATGGTCTGCGATAGCCCAGTGCGGACTGTGGTCACCGCTTATCTCCTGCTGTGTTGCCTGGTCAGCAACAGGCCAGGTTGGGAACCCCTGCTCTAGCGCCTACATTACTGCTGTGTCCTTTTTGCAGGTTGTATTGCTTTCTGTTTGGTTTGGAGTTCCAATGTATTATACTGTAGGTCAGATACAGTCATTTCCATTTAGCATTACCAAAGTCAAAATGATAAAAATATACAAAATGGTCTTCAGTGTTAATTTACATTATGTGATGCCGGTAAGATTGGAAGTCTAATTTGTGAAGAATTTTTATTACATGTAAAACAAAAGCTCCAGAAAAAAAGGATTAAAGAGATGCCAATCAGATCTCACGATAAATGCGCTAGACTGGGCATTAAGACTACAAAGAAAGCTAAAACTATTGCAAAGTGTGACAAATTCAATTCTAGCTACATGAATAGTGTTGAGCGAACACGGACTGTATTATTCGGGTCCGTACCGGATAATTGGATTTTTGTTACCTGGACACGGACCCGAAAACTTTACTGTATGTTCGGGTTTAAAATCCATGTTCGGTAATTTTATTTCCTGTTTTGTATGTAATGGCGCGCTTTTAATGGCGGGCTTTCAACAGCCAATCAACAAGCATTTAACTGGTGTGCGCCATCACAGCAATGCCTACTAATGTATTAGGAGCTGTGATTGGCCAGCTGAAGCATGTGACCCATGTCTTTATAAGCTCGAGAGACACAGCGCGGTGCGTCAGTCTGCTGTAGTGTAGGGAGAGAGCACACAGAACGGTGCTGGCTGCTGCTGATTAGGGACAGACAGGGTAAAAAAACATTGTGCTGAAAAGAATGCAGGGACAGGTCGGAGTGTAGGCAGGGAAAGATATTTGAGCATTTTAGGGACAGGCTGGAGAGATTAGGCAGGGAGAGATTAGGAGACACAGGACAAAACAATCGTCCGTTAGCGATCTACATCGATTTTGCTGTGTGGGGGGTGGTGCAGTGAACAATTTTTTTGCCCTCACTTGAGCCCACTGAGGAGGAGGAGGAAGAAACAAATATATTTTTATCAGGCTGTTGTGTGCAGCGTTCAGCTATATTTTACTACAGATTGCTGTTCTAATCTGCTATTTAAAAATTACAAATTTAAAGGGGATTTTTTTTTTTTTTTTAAGAGCACTTGCCATGCTCTTAACTACATTTTGCTGCCATTTGCAGCACTCTAGCCCTTTCCATTGGTTTTTTAGAGCCATTTTAGTGCCTGAAAGTTTGGGTCCCCATTGACTTCAATGGGGTTCGGTGTTCGGGTAAAGTTCGAAAAAAAGTCCGGGACACGGACCCGGACTTTTTTTTCAAGTTCGGCCGAACCCGCCGAACATGGACATCCAGGTGTCCGCTCAACTCTATACATGAATAATGACAAATTACATTGTTGGAAACTTAAAACATACATCATGGTTTGATAAATACATTTTAATGCATAAAAAACAGCATAGATTATTTATGCAATGAGCCTATTTATTCTGCAATACATTTGCTATAACTTAAGATATCAATAATACCAATATTATTTTTTTTTTTAAGAAAAACAAAGCTTTTTTTAAGTGATATAATTTTGCAAAAATTATAATTTTCTTTTAATGCAATCCATAGACAAAAAACTAATCTAACAAAAAAAATCTACTTTGATCAGTGTTAGTTCATTTTAAAGCAAGTTTACAATTTGTGTTACTGTAGGTAAAAACTCAATTGTATTCCAAATTTGTCCTGTTTAAAACTATTCTAAAATTATGTTTCTGGTATGAAGCATTGCAAATTTTTTTTTTTTTTTTTCATAAATGAAATAAAACTTATTTTTTTTCTAATTTTGTGTTTTTAAAATGTGACACTAAAGTGTACACCCTGGCGAGAGCCCCCTCCCACTCATGTTGAGAGCATATGGTTCAGGAGATGGAACACACTCATCCCCCCCTCCCCCTTTATTGACCAGCCTGCATACTGGAATCAAGGGGTTGGTTCAGATTTATTGGGTGATGTAGTGAATTTTTGGGGATTTTTTTGTGTGTTAGGTATTCTTGGTCTAGTGGACTGTTCCTGACGTCATCACGCCCATAGTCCTGCTCTAGATGTGAAAACATGAGGAACAGTCCACCACTGGATTAATAATATGTAGCAGAGCCTGATATGATGAAGAAGGCCTCTCTTACACCTCTGATTCGGGGGGCCCCTGAAAAGTGTGGAGGCACTGGAGTACAGAGTGGAACAAGTGCCTGTAAGTCTTGCTAGCAGCAGGGGAGGTGTCCACTCTGGGCAGGAGAAGTTGTCAGATGGCACCAGTAAGCACGTGAGCAGGTGGGCAGCTTGTACTGGTAAAAACAGGCAGTGTAGCGGAGTCAGGCAGGCCGGGTCATAAACAGAATGGATCGGGTACAAGGCACAGAAAAGAGCATGGTCAGAAAACAAGCCAGGTCTGACTGGAACTGATTAATAAAGCAGAAGCCAATGTAGCAGACAGAAGCAGAGGACAAGCCAAGGTGGAGTTCAGAAGATGGTCAAGAAAAGCAGAGATAGCAGCTGGAAACAGGATACAGATTCACAGGTAACACAAGAGGCCGAAGACAAAGCAGCACTGATCCCGAGCACTGGAAGAGTTTAAAGCGGAGTTCCAGACTGTTCTGTGTTTATTAAAAGTCAGCAGCTACAAAAAGTGTAGCTGCTGACTTTTAATAAACACACACTCACCTGTCCCCCGGTCCAGCAAACAGCCGCCCTAAGCCTCGATCCTCTCCCTCTGGTCTCGGCGGCGCCGGCATCACTGGTGTGGGCACCCGGCTGTGACAGTTTGCGGCTTCACAGCCGGGTACGCACAGCGCATGCGCGAGTTGCGCTGCCCATCTTGATTGGCCGGCAATCTTCGTCCCAGAAGATTGCAGGGAGGGGGAGAGAAGAACTTCCGCTCAGGGAGCCGCAGCGCTCCGAGCGGAAGTGGGAGCGGGTACATGTCAAAACTAGGTACCCGCTCCCCCCAAAAAAAAATTACATGCCAAATGTGGCATGTCAGGGGGTTAGGACTACTTAAAGCGGAAGTTCCACTTTTGGGTGGAACTCTGCTTTAAATAGCCATTTGGCGCCAGCATCTGTCATATGTGCAAGCAAACGCTGCGACACATGCCAGTGCCCAATTCTCGCGAGCACGAAAGGGAACGTGTTTTAGCCTTTGCACAGATGGTCCTTCCTTACAAATGCAAGGGGGGCGCAGGATCGGGTGAGTATAAGCTTTCTTTAATCCCCAAGACAAGAATGAGCAGTGCAAACACAGCCCCACTACAATGAAAATCTTTTTTTGTGTGGAGCTTGGCTTTAATTCCATTAGATGTTAGTGATATTCTAATACAATTTAGAGGATAATTTAAAAAAAACATGGGTATGACAGTGAAAACACAGTTATAAAATGCACATTTTTAAAGCACAACCTTTTACAAATGCTCCTTAGTTTAATAGGGCCCCACCTTCTTATAACCCCTTTGAATATCGTGATGCAAGTCTTGTTCTGAGCTGCACATTCAGTGCATCCGGAAAGTGTTCACAACGCTTTTCCACATTTTGTTATGTTATGGCCTTTTTCTAAAATATATTAAATTCATTTTTTTTCCTAATTTTTAAAATTCTTAATGACAAAGAAGTTTGTTTGAAATCTTTGCAAATTTATTAAAAATACAAAATGAAAAAAATCACATGTGCATTGTTATTCACAGCCTTTGCTCAATACTTTGTTGAAGCACCTTTGTCACCGAATACAGCCTTACCTGTTTTTAAGTATGATGCTATAAGCTTGGTACAACTATTTTTGGGCAGATTCTCTCATTCTTTTTTGCAATACTTCTGAAGCTCCATCAGATTGGATGGGTAACGTTGTTGCACAGCCATTTTCAGATCTCTCCAGAGATGTTCAATCGGGTTCTAGTCTGGGCTCTGGCTGGGCCACTCAAAGACATTTACAGCGTTGTCCTGTAGCCACTCCTTTATCTTGGCTGTGTGCTTAGGGTCGTTCTCCTGCTGGAAGATGAACCTTCGCCCCAGTCTGAAGTCCAGAGCGCTCTGGAGCAGGTTTTCATCAAGGATGTCTCTGTACATTGCTGCATTCATCTTTCCCTCAATCCAGATTAGTCTCACAGTTCCTGCAGGTGAAAACATCCCCACAGCATGATGCTGCCACCACCATGCTTCACGGTAGGGATGGTATTGGCCGGGTGATGAGCAGTGCCTGGTTTCCTCTAGACATGACACTTGCCATTTAGGACAAAGAGTTCAATCTTTGTTTCATCAGACCAGAGAATTTTGTTTCTCATGGTTTGAGAGTCCTTCAGGTGCCTTTTGGCAAACTCCAGGCAGGCTGCCATGTACCTGTTACTGAGGAGCGGCTTTTGTCTGGCCACTCTGCAATACAGGTCTGATTGGTGGAATGCTACAGAGATGGTTGTTCTTCTGGAAGGTCCTCCTCTCTCCACAGAGAAACACTGGAGCTCTGTCAGAGTGACCATCAGGTGCTTGTTCACCTCCCTGACTAAGGCTCTTCTCCCCCCGATCGCTCAGTTTGGCTGGGCGGCCTGCTCTAGGAAGAGTCCTGTTGGTTTCAAACTTCTTCCATTTACGGATAATGGAGGTCACTGTGCTCAGTGGGACCTTCAATTCTGCAGACATTTTTCTGTACCCTTTCCTCGATCTGTGCCTCGATACCATCCTGTCCCAGAGGTCTACAGACAATTCCTTGGATTTCATGGCTTGGTTTGTGCTCTGACACGCATTATTACCTGTGGGACCTTATATACATTTTTGAATAAGGCGGTAACATGACAAAATGTGGAAAAACTAAAGCGCTATGAATACTTTCCAAGTGCACTGTTCCTTACAGAACAACACCGCTATAACCATGAGGGTGCTGGAAGTGACCACAACCGATGGCGCCTTGCAAGATCCAGGAGTCACCACTGCACTCCAGAAGGTCCATTTCAACAGTTTATTGTGAACACCTTATGAAATAGCAACAAATCTGCCATTCTCATCTATAAGAAAAAAGAAAAATTAATTACAGCATAAAATGTTATATTTAATTATACTTTGCATAAAATGGAGTAGAATAGACAGAAGATGACTAGTAAAAATCATGATGACATTTTTTCTTTTTTTTTAGCTCTGTCTAGCCACATTATCTGCTTTTATTGAACCAAAGCATAATTGGGTCTGTGTCTGAGTTTGTACTTTTCACATCACTGTAATACAATCTAATACAAATGTAGGAATTCGCTGCCGATGGTAATGCACGTTGGTCTAATTGAAAGAAGACATGGTAGGTCCATTGAAAAATGTAATGCACAATCTGTAAGGTCACAGGAGGACAGCAGAGAAAATTAGGGATCGATCTTGCAGATGCTCTGAGGAATACGGTTTAGCAAAGATGAATTTGAAATGTTTTAATGAGGTTTTCATAACAGAAGGGTGAAAGAACCTGGCAAGCCATTTATTTATGATGGCTGTTCCACTTTTTGATCCCACGTGTCTCCTCATTGAGACCCAAATCACTTGTTCTTCTTTCTACCACGAGTGGACAACCTATTAATGCTTTAACCACTTTACCACCGAAGGATTTTCCTGCTTTACGTCCAGGCTACTTTTTGCAACTTGGCACTGCGTGACTTTAACTGGCAATTGCGTGGCCATGCAACGCTATACCCAAACGAAATTTACGTCCTTTTTTTCCCACTAACAGAGCTTTCTTTTGGTGGTATTGGATCACCTCGGCGCATTTCATTTTTTGCGATATTAATAAAAAAAGAGCGAAAAGTTTGCGAAAAAATTGACATTTTCTACTTTGACAGTTAAAAAATATCCAATATATTCAATTTTGGTCATATATTTAGGCCAAAATGTATTTAGATACAGGTCTTTGACAAAAAAATCCTCAATAAGCGTATTCGTAACCGCTTTAAGAACGGAAGATTTTACCACATTCCTGACCAGGCTATATTTTGCGATTCGGCACTGCATTACTTTAACGGACAATTGTGCGGTCGTGCGATGCTGTACCCAAATTAAATTTATGTCCTTTTTTTCCCCACAAATAGAGCTTTCTTTTGGTGGTATTTGATCACCTATGCGATTTCAAATTTTTGAAAAAAAAAAGAACGACAATTTTTAAATATATATATATTTTTTTTACATTCTGATATACTGTATAACATTCCCAAAAAAATTAAAAATCAAAATTTTTTTACATTTTAGGCCAATTTGTTTTCTGCTACATATTTTTGGTAAACAAAATCACAATAAACGTATTTTGATTGGTTTGTGCAAAAGTTATCGCGTTTACTAACTACGGGAAAGATTTGTCATTTTTATTGTTTATTTTTTTTTACTAGTAATGGCGGCGATCTGCGATTTTTTTTTTGTGGGACTGCGACATTGCAGCGGACAGATCGGACCCCTAACTGACATTTTTGACACTTTTGGGGGTACCCGTGACATTACTACAGTAATCAGTGCTAAAAATATGCACCGTTACTGTAATAATGACACTGGCAGAGAAGGGGTTAACTTTATTGGTGATCAGAGGGTTAAATGTATGCCTCATGCTTACTGACGTGTGTGGGGGGAGGGGATTGTGTGACACAGACACAGATCGCAGGTTCAGCTATGCTGAATCCTGTAATCTGTGACTGTTTGTCACTTAGGAGATCCGCCCGCTTTGTTTACACAAGTGGGCGGATTTCCTCACTCGATGCAGGACGATCGGGGAAGAGCGGCGGTGATCACCGCCTCTCCTCCCCTGGCCCGACTCCCGCTGTGTCTGAATACAGCGGGAACGAGCCTCCGGCAGCGCGCGCGCCACCGCCGACTGGGGGCGGAGTCCAGCGACATAGGTCTACGTCGCTGGACGATAACAAGCCACTTTGCCACAGTACCAGCTCAGTGAGCGGTCGGCAAGTGGTTAAGTAAATATGTAAATTAGATCAGCTTGATGTCAATACTTAGCAGCATTTTATTTATTTCAGATACTTGTATAGTGCTGTCAATTTACACAGCGCTTTTACATATTTGTATCACTGCCCCCTAGAGGACTGCTGAGTATTACACTTTAAGGATTTCCCTGGGTTACCCGAAGCAACTGGTTGCAAAAACGTATTACTTTAAAGTGGAGTTCCAGCATCAAAACGAAAATTTGACATCCGCTTGCACTAAGTAACCTGAAAAGGAATTGGATAATGACGATTTGTTTTTGCTTTACTTACCTTGTTTTTGAAGAAAATATACTTACCTTTCTTCCTCTTCCTCCCTCTTCGGCCGCGGCCCGCGCCATGACTTCCTGCTTGCATTGACTCCTGGGAGCCGAACGTCATCGCTCCCAGGAGTCAATGCACCTGCACCGGCCCTGCAGAAGCTGTGCAGGGATGAAGCGCCTGCACCGGAAGTGAACAGCAGGGCCGGTGCAGGGCATTCTGGGACTCCGATGTCACCGAAGAGGACACTGAAGAGGATGCTCCGGCTTCAGCTGCCCACAACTGAGATGGCAGCGTTGGACAAGACATTTTCAAGGTAAGTAATTCTTCTTAAAGGTAAGTGAACCCGGGGACAGTTCAGAGGATATCATTGCTGAAATGCACTAGCCCTGACTGTCCCGGGGGTATTTTTATCAAAATAATTTTTTTGAGGCCGAAATTCCGCTTTAAGTACTTGGCTTAGTTAATGATCAGTCCAGAGGATGTTGTTTTGTGGTTTTATTTGGAAGTGGGATAGGAGAAGGGATAAGTGGGATACTCCAACGAGTAACTATTCAAAGTATTGAGGACAACTGACTTGAGGATGCAGCAAGGCCGCTGCTTCACTCTGCCACTGGAATGAAGATAGAAAAAATGTTCCTGCTTGTAATTATCTTCAGGGTTCTAACTTGGCACCCCTTTCTCTCTCACTGTGTGCTGACAACCGCCCACTGACTCTACACTCTGGAGTGGTCTCCTTCCTGGGCAGACCCCCGGGGGAGCCTCTCTGTACTCACGGACACCGTTTTTCCAGAGTCACCGTTGCCTTCTACTCCACCAGTCAGCTTCTCCTGAACCTCTGGATTCAGCCACACACTCTGGTTCACCGCCTGTGACCACCATCCACTACTGCAGAAGAAGAGACAGCCATCACCCTCCTTCTGGGACCTGGCTTCCCACCCAAAGACCCCCTGCCTCATGTGCTCCTGGCTTTTATACCCTATCCCATAATGCATCACTTTCGATGCCAAACCCATGGGATGGTATCAAAGCCTGTGTGTCATTGGCTAGGTTTCCTCCACTGTCCAATGTACCTCTCCATTGGATACAGTGGGAACACTCCCTCAGCCCACATGATTTACACATTGAACACATGGAGCAGGCATAACTAGCAGATCCAGCTCCCTGATAAGCAGAGAGCACAAATGCTTTGCCTACTGCTTTTCTGTTAAGCAGAGAAAGCCAAAACTCTACCTGCTACCTAGCATCTGACTAGGAGGCTTCTACATATAGATCTAAGGTCCCTAACTCACATTCATACATACACATGGTAAGGCCAATTTTAGACAGGATCCAATTAACCTGCCAGCATGTCTTTGGAGTGTGGGAGCAAACCCAAACATGCACAGGGAGGTACAAACTCCAGGTAGGTAGTGCTGTGGTTGGGAAATGAACCAGTGACCCTTTTATTGCTAGGTGAAATTGCTAACCACTACACCACTGTGCTGCCCAGTAAACTGCATATATTCCAATGTATAGACAAATAGCTCTTTGGTAAGGATGAAACTGGGTAAAACAGGGTAAAACTGGAGATGCAGGAAAGGGGGGGTGACCAGAACTGGAATCAGGAACAAGAAGGGGAGCAGGTATAAGGCAGCAAGCACAGGATAAAGGTACATGGCAGGATCATAAATTAGGCTCAGGATGATTTAGCAAGCAAGACGAGAAACAAATGGCCCTCCCTGCAGCCAGCATCAGTTAGAGCCGTGTTTCTCTACCTTTTTTCAGTCAAGCCACCCTTTAAAATTATGAACATTCTCGGGGCACCCCATTCTAAAATGTAAAAAACTATTCTAATAGTTTTACATGATGCAGCAAAACCCACACATAAAAGACCCAACATTAGAGGTAATGTTTTCTTCCAAACCAAATACACTTTTGCACACTGGTACTGACTGGTATTTATGTTTCTCTTCAACCTCAATTTCTCTCAATCAGCCAGTTAATGTGACCCTAGTGCTGAGGGAGAGAGGCACAGCAGGGTCAAACAAGGATGCCGTGGAGGCAACAGACATCCTCCTTATCAACTGATGACATCATTGGTTGTTAGGATACCAGTGTCTAGAAAGTCATATTGGTGCATAATGAAACCCCGTGGCTTTGTGTAACTAAAAGGCAGGCTTCATCCAGCTGCTGGCTTGTATACAATTTTTGATACATTTTTAGGCATTTTGCTAAGGCATCCCTGAAGAAGCCTCAAGGCACCCCCAGGGTGCCAGGGCACCGCTGGTTGAAAAAGGCTGAGTTATGGCACTTTTCCACTGCAAGTACCGGCTCGGCTCTGCTCAGCCCTGCTTGGCCCGGTTTGCTTTTCCACTGCTGGTACCGCATGGTACGGTGTTGGAACAGTTCGGTATGGTTTGCTTTTCCACTAAAGTAGTACTAAAGTTAAGAGGGTGGGATAACAACGATTCTCTGACCAAGCAGTGGCTAGTAGTGACTGCATGCAAAGGATTGTGGGATATGGTACCGGTATGGTACCTGTTGGAACCACAATCGAGGTGGTACTGTTTTTGAGAGCCGTACCGTTCGGTTCCATGTAGTGGAAAAGCGCCGCCATACGGTACCGTACCGAACCGTTCCTACACCGTACCATGCGGTACCAGCAGTGGAAAAGCACAAAAGCAAGCCAAACCGTTCGGTTCCATTCAGTGGAAAAGCCCCATTAGAGACTGATAGCTGGGATCTGCTGGCTGCTGGGAGACACTTGCTGGTGGACGATGGAACTACAAACCTCCGCCATGGGAACCACAGTGCCACCAGCTGGTGATTCAAGTCACCAGCAAACCAGGCTTTGTATGGTCAAACCGACCAAAGACAATCACATTGTAGCACTAGACGAACCCAAAAGGGTTGGTGTCGATGACAGCACACAAAGTCAAAGATGGTGCAACACCCTCTGATAATGTATAGAAATTGTTTATTTAAAAAAGTTAGCAATGGACAGAATTTGAACAATGACAAGCTTAAAAACAGAAACCTCCAGAATACGATGTGGAACCCAAAGGAGTGGAAGTAACTCACAGTTAGCTCGCTGGGGGGAGCATGTTGGCAACCAAGTCAGTGCAGCGGTGTAGGTGGCCTCACTATAGTCCTGGCCGTAAAGATGAAAAAATGTCCTGGGGCAGGAACGTGTAAAGGGAGACCTAGGTCATTGACACCAACCCTTTTGGGTTCATCTAGCGCTACAATGTGATTATTTTTACATATTTTAGCATCTATCTTGGTGCTTCAATCTCATACAGCTACTTCTTGATTCCCACACGCCATCTGTTTTTTAACACTGAAGGGGCACAGGTCCTGTGATTTTGGAGCGCCAGATTATTTTTTTGTGCTTTTAGTATGGGTCAAAAATCCAGAGTCCAAGTTCAGCCCTGAAGTTGTAGTAAATGGGCATTGGTTAACTTCAGTCTAAAGCTTGAGTTGACCCATTTTTTGTTATTGTTTTTTTTTTCCATTAACTTTTTTGTCTGAGTATAGATCTATGTTTGTCCAAAGCATGTTTGAAGCAATTTACCGTTGACTGTCCCACTACCTCTGCTGGAAGTTTATTCCAAGCATCAATTACCCTTTCAGTAAAATAATGCTTTCTAAGATTAGTGTTGAACTTTCCTCCAGTTAGTTTGAGGTCATGTCCCCGTGTTTTTGATTTTGGTTTTATATTGAAACAACTGCCCTCCTGAACCTTATTCACCCCCTTGATGTATTTAAAGGTTACAATCATGTCTCTCCCTTCCCTTCTTTCCCCCAGACTGTACATATTAAAGTGGAGTTCCACCCTAAATTTATACTTACCTCCATCTTCTCGCTCCGGGTCACCTGAAAAACAAATGGATAATCGCAATTTTTTTTTTTCTTTTTTTTTTTTACTTAACTCGTAGAGAAAATATACTTACCTTACTTCCTTCTTCCTCCCCTCGGCGGCCACGGCGATTCGTCACTTCCTGGCTTTTGCAATGATTCCTGGGAGCTGAACGTCATCGCTCCCAGGAATCAATGCGCCTGCACCGGCCCTGACGTCAGTTCCAGTGCGCGCACGTCATTCCCTTCTAAACAGCTTCTGGGCATGCCCAGAAGCTGTGGAGGGATGACGCGCGCACCGGAAGTGACGGTGGGGCCGGTGCAGTGCATCGTGGGACCGAAGAAGGAAGAGGACGCAGAAGAGGATCGCGCTGGCTTCAAGCTGCCCACACCTGAGATGGCAGCGCTGGACAATACTTTTTCAAGGTAAGTATTTCTCCTAAAAGGTAAGTGCAACCCGGGACAGATCAGAGGCTAGCCATTGTGGAATGTACTAGCCCTGACTGTCCCGGGGGTATTTTTATTAAAAAAAGTATTCCCAGGGTGGAACTCCGCTTTAAGTTCCTGAAGTTGCTCTTGGTATGTAGTGTGATAGAGTGTGGGCTGGTGACATGATTCTGCTTTTTGCAGGTAGGGGGCATACGCACCTGCCGATTTGGCTGTGCTGTGATTCATCACAGCATAACCCGATCCCTGGGTGCCAGCCAATGATTGACCAGAACCTAAATCAGAAACAAGGGGAGCAGGTATAAGGCAGCAAGCACAGGATAAAGGTACATGGCAGGATCATAAACAATACTCGGGATGAATCAGCAAGCAAGATGAGAAACAAAATACCCTCCCTGCAGCCGGCATCAGTTACAGACTGATAACTGGGATCTGCTGGCTGCTAGGAGACACTTGCTGGTTGACGATGGAACTACAAAGCTTCTGCCCAGGAAACCACAGGTGACCCAGGTCCTGACAGCAAGTCTCCAGCAAACCAGGATTTGTATGGGTCAAAAATCCAGAGTACAAGTTCAGCCCTGTGATGAGGAAGTTTTACTAAATGGATATTGGTTAACTTCAGTCTAAAGCTATGCTATATAATGATCCACCATAGAATTTCACAGGAAGAACATGCAAACTCTATGCAGATGATGTCCTGGTAGAAGTACTAACCACTAGGCCACTGTGCTGTCCAATGTTGGTGTATTTGACCCTCGCACTTTAAAGTGGTTATATAGGGGGGCGTGTCCGGCCGGCGCTGAATATGGCCGCATAGCGTGAGAGCTCCCTGCCATCTCTCCTCACAGCGGCTCACAGCGGCGGATCGAAGCGGAATTCCGTGCCGGCAACTTCTCCACAGCCTCCCGAGCCTCCCGCAGACCGGCCCCGAGCATGTCCAAGCGGCGCAAGGCTATCAAGCCGCCGCAGCGGCTGACGGACTTCTACCCGGCGGCTTCTCACAGAAGCCGGCAAGATGGCGCAGGCTCCGGACCTGGTCTCCCGCGCTCAGATGCAGGTACCATCCCTGCTTCAGCCCGGTCCCCTCAAGCCTCTGGATCCCCCCAGAGCGCCCTGGATGTGCCTTCTCCACCCCTGTCTCCTACCACCAGTAGCCCCACAAAAACTAAGTACCGCAGGCACGAGGGAGAAGACCCCCCTGGAGCTCGTGCTGCGGCCTGTCAGGAACTACTTCTGTCTAACCCAGGCATAACTATAGAGGCATTCCCTGCCTCAGATCAGGCAATCTCAGAGGCCACCATGAAACGGATGCTCCTCTCTATGAAAAGCACCCTGTTTAATGAACTTGCCACCATGTTCTCTCCACTAAATGACACTGTACAAATACATGATGACAGGATACAGCATCTAGAGTCTAAAATGGCAGATTTGTACACTGCTCACAATGACCTCGTTGATGCCTATGCTGACCAGGAAAGTGAGATGCAGCGCCTCCAGTACAAACTTGCGGACTTAGAGGACCGCTCTAGGCGCAATAACATTAAATTCAGAGGCATCCCTGAATCTGTGCCGCATAAAGATTTGACCAACTTTGTCCAGCGCCTTATGAAGTCACTTATCCCCTCTCTCAGTGATATTGAGTTGTGTGTGGATAGGGCCCACCGTATCCCTAAGCCTAGCTTCCTGCCAGACACCGCACCTAGAGACACTCTGGCCCGTATCCACTACTATCATGTTAAAGAGAGGGTTATGGCGGCAGCCAAACACGACCCGGTTGTGCCTGATGAATTTATGGGTATATCCCTCTACACTGATATATCCCAACAAACGGCTCTCAACAGGAAGAAATTGTCCCCGCTTACGAAAATTCTCCGTAACAACAGCGTTATCTACAAATGGGGCTTCCCCACTAAATTGCTTGTTACGTGGAATGGTAAAATGTTTCCTATTCACAGCGTGGATAAGGGCATCCAACTGTTCAAACAATGGAACCTGCTGCCAGCTGACTCTGAGCCGCCTGGGAGGTCCACCCCTGAGCGCATGCATCAAGCTGGGTCTGGGATGGATACTTGATTTGTTCTGCTTCTCCGCTTCCTTATGCCACTATAGGATGGATGGGACGGGGGACCTCTCACGTTAGTTGACGTTTTGTCTCTCGGTGATGCTTATCTGTTATCTCCCCCGATGTGCTGTAGCGGCTTCGGCCGCCCATTGTGCCTGCATGCTCAGGCTTTTTTTTATGTGCACCTGTGTACCTTTTTGGTTTGATTTTTTTTTTTCTCCTGCTTTCCCCTCTTCTGGCTTTCTTCCTCCTGGTCCAGGATCCACTGTGGCTCCTTGTGTTCACTATCGTCCTCCTGTTTGGCTGCCAAAGTGCACTGTTGCTCCGAGATGTTGTGATGACTGCTCCCCAGGTCACTTGGACTTTGTGGCGTATACCCAACCTCGGTGCAGGTCCTTATCTCGGCAAGTAGTAGTTTTAAGTCATCTTTTATTGCATTTCATTGCCACTAAGCTACGCATCCCTCCTCTGCTGCTATGCCACTGAAGTTCGTGTCATTGAATGCTAAGGGCCTGAACTGCCCAGCTAAAAGGGCCTCCTTGATGAGGGAAGCAAAGTCCCTTCGCGCAGATGTTTTGTTCGTGCAGGAATCCCACTTCGCCAAGGAAAAGTGTCCGAAGTTCTCCTTCCCTAACTTTTCTCACCTGTATATGGCTAATGCTCCCAAAAAGGCATGCAGGGTTTTTATAGCCATAAACGCCTCGGCTTCCTTCCTACACAAACGCACCATTGAGGATCCGATGGGGAGGTACATTGTTCTTGTGTGTGAAATCAACGGTTCCCTTTTCACCCTGGTGAATCTATATGCCCCCAATACCAGGCAGAGGAAATTTCTCACCCATCTCTTTAATCTATTGGAAGGTAATGTGCAGGGCACGCTTCTTATTGGAGGGGACTTTAATACTGTTGTACAACCGTCTATGGACTCTACTGCCCAAGCTAGGAGGCCATCCTGCTCTCTCTCCTCCCTGCTGCAGAAACATGATCTATACGATGTATGGAGGTGCTTCCATGGGAACGAGAGAGACTTCACCTTTTTGTCAGCTGCTCACTCATCCTACTCTCGTATAGACTATTTTCTGACTGATAAAAGATCTCTGCAAAATGTATAGCGCGCTGACATTGGTACGATATCTTGGTCCGACCATGCCCCGATCACATTGGAATTTGATGATAAGCTTGGCAAATCTCCCCCCCCTATTTGGAGGATGAATACCTCCTTGTTGGAGGACAAGATTTCATACCAAAAGATAGTGCAGGCTCACAATGATTTTTTTGAATTCAATGATAAGGCGGATGTTTCACGATTTACTCTGTGGCTCACGTATAAGGTATATATGAGGGGTATTTTACTCCAACTCGCTTCAGGTCTCAAAAACCGCAGGAGGAAGCAAGTTGAAGAACTTCTGGCTACTATAGAAACCAAAGAGGCGACCAATAAGTTGCACCCGAGCCCTGCTCTTACCCAGGAATTGTTAACTGATAGGCAAAAATTAAGATCCCTACTTCTCTATAAATATGAGAATCACCTGAAATACACCAAGGCCAAATTCTATGGTCTCCGGGACAGGGCCGGGGCGTGGCTAGCCAGGCGGGTCAAAACGCTACAAGCTAAACGTACAATTGCTTCCGTAATGCATCCTAACACTAAAGTCTCTCTGTCTAATCCAAAAGATATTGCGGACGCATTTGCGGATTATTATCAATCGCTTTATGACCTGCAATCGGACCCTGCCACTCCCCAGCCCTGTCCTGAACTGATTGCGAAGTTCCTTAACAAGGTCAAGCTCCCCGCTCTCACGACCGAACAACTCCAGTCTATTTCTCAACCCTTTACTTCCCTCGAAATAAGCTCAGTCATTCGCAGGCTCCCCAACCATAAATCTCCGGGGGAAGATGGACTCCCCAATGAGTATTATAAGGCTTTGGTTGATAATATTACTCCACACTTGCAACCTGTTTTTGAACTTGCTTCCTCCTCATCTATGTTCCCTCCGGATATGTTGAGGGCTGTGATAGTGACTCTTCCTAAGCCTGGCAAAGACCCAGCGGTTACGGCACACTATAGGCCGATCTCACTTCTGAATACCGATGTTAAAGTATTTGCTAAACTGCTGGCCCTTAGGATCCAAAGAGTTTTGCCTGTTCTGGTTCACCCGGATCAGGTAGGATTTGTCCCGGGCCGCCAGGCTCCGGATGGGACGAGACGGCTTATCGGCTTGCTCTCCAGAGTTGGGGCCGCTCGGACGCCTTCTCTGCTTCTCTCTTTGGATGCGGAGAAGGCGTTCGATCGGGTCCACTGGGGCTATCTATGGGCAGTCCTCGATGCTTTCGGGATTGGAGGATGGATACAGTCAGCCGTCCTGTCTCTGTACTCCAACCCGTCTGCGACTGTCCTCACATCAGGGATGAAATCGAAGCCTATCCAGATCACAAACGGCACTAGGCAGGGATGCCCCTTGTCCCCCATCATATTTGCCCTTCTCATGGAGCCCCTGGCAGAACGGTTCCGCTCTCACCCCCGCATCAAAGGTTTGTCAGTGGCCGGACTGGAACACAAGATAAGCCTTTTTGCCGATGATGTAATGCTTATGCTCACGGACCCTGCCGCCTCCCTGACGGAATCGTACACCCTCCTAAATGAGTTCAGTAGGGTATCTTACTATAAACTCAACGCCAACAAATCGCAAATATTGAGCCTTAACATACCGCCCCCGCTACAGTGTTCTCTAGCCGGGAGGTTTCCTTTTATCTGGTCCTTGCACTCTATCCCCTTTCTCGGCATTCACCTTACACCCCATACGTCACAACTGTATACATACAATTTTAAACCCTTTTTGGATTCCCTGCCCTCTCTTCTGCAACAGTTGCGCACGCGAGAATTGTCCACTATGGGTCGGATAGCTTCCTTTAAAATGCTTATCCTCCCGAAGATACTTTATCTTTTTCGCACCATTGCCATACCCTTGCCTGTGTCCTTCTTCTCTGCTCTCCAAAAACAGTTGACGCGTTTTGTGTGGAATGCCAGGCCTCCAAGGTGCTCCCTTAAAAATATGGTTTTACATAGAAAACATGGAGGTATGGGAGTCCCTAATCTGACCGCCTACTATAAGGCATGTGTTCTAGACCAACTTAAATTTTGGTGGGCGCCGTCTCCGCACAAGAGGTGGGCTTCCATTGAGTTCTCTGAGGTCCCTGGGCACGACCTACAGTTGGCTCTCATTGCCACTATACTGGGGGATTGGCCTGGGACTTCTGAGAGCCCGATTGTCCAAGCCTCCCTCTCTATGTGGAGGGAATTTTGTCGCTCACAACCACCCATAATTCCCATGCACAAAATACAGGTCCCACTGAAAGTACTGTGCCACTTTCTCCCGCACCTAGATATCCAACAGTGGCTGCGCAAGGGAGTACTACTCCTTCGTGACCTGGTCCACGATTCTCGCCTGAGCCCGTTTGATAGCATACAAACCCGTTTTGATCTTCCAATGGGAGCAATTTTCTCTTACCTTCAGATCCAATCATTCCTCCACAAACAACGACTTCCCACTTATGTAGAAATCCCCAGTTCAGTACATTTTTTCCTTCAGAACACAGCTACTCACACCAAAGGTATCACGCTGTTCTACGCCATCCATAATAACCATAACCTTTTCTCTAAACCTCCGTCAGTCACCAAATGGGAACGTACCCTGTCGTCATCATTCCCTGAGCCCACTTGGCTGAAAGCATTTGCCTACACCTATGCGGCCACGAAGTGTGTTACCCATTGGGAACAGTACCAGAAGGTGCTCCACTCATGGTACCTCACTCCATTCAAGCTTTCTAAGTTTTACCCGTCCCACCCCTCCCTATGTTGGCGACAGTGCGGAGAAATAGGTACTCTGTACCACACATTGTGGTCTTGTGTTTCACTACGGTCCTTCTGGAACAAATTATTTACACTAATTTCAGATATAACACAGGAAACAGTCTCCCCATCTCCGGCTTTAGCCCTCCTGCACCTCAATATTCATGACTTTAAGCCTTGCCACAGGGTGGTTATTATACATCTGCTTCTTGCAGCAAAAACTGCTATAGCCACGCACTGGAAATCTCCTGAGCCCCCTTCCTGTAGTGAAGTCATCCTTGCACTTAACCAACATTGTATGATGGAGAGGACGCTCGCGGTTGTTAACCTTGCTGCTTCCTCGTTCCGGAGGAGGTGGGAAGTTTGGCTATCTCACTCCAACTTTACGGTCTTAGATTGATAGATTGATGTGAATTTATTGACTGGATCTAGCTGGATCTTTCACTGTCCTGCTCTTGTCACCCTCTACCGTTCCTCTTTCTGCTGTCCCTTAACTTTATTCCTGTTCCCCGTTTTTATCTCTCCTTCCCACTGTTTTGCCTTTCCAGCCTACACCTCCCCCAAGTGCGCTGCCTTAGCGTTTGGGTCGACTTAATGCATCTGGCTCTGCGTTCTGAGCATGCTGATTAATTCATTGGTTATAAGATTGTTCGCATTGAAGGTCCGTGAACCTGTATTGATCTGTCTTCTGTCATCCTCCCGGGGCACAGTTTGTTCCCCTTGGGGTGCCCGGGGGGCGATGTCAGACCCTTTTTTTTTTTTTCTTTTCAAGGAAATGTTCACTCACCTGTATTCGTATGCTATGCTATAATGTTATGTGTAGTTGCAGTCATGCCTGTTGTACTTTGACCCATATGTACTGCTTTACTTTGTTCACTTGGCTGTTTACTTGTTAAAATCAATAAACATCTATTGAAACTAAAGTGGTTATATAGGCTGAAGGTTTTTTACCTTCATGCATTCTATGCATAAAGGTAAAGAACTTTTTGTGTTTAGCCCCCCAGTCCTTACCTGAGCCTCCTCCAATCTAATAATGTTCACGATAGCATCTGTTGTATGGAGACTCTCCCTCCTCATTGGCTGAGACAGCAGCAGGAGCCCTACGACTCCCACTAGTGTCAATCACAGCCAGTGAGCTTTTAAGTAGAGAGCGCGGGGGCGGGGCCCAGCCACGACTCTATGTGTCTTATAGACGCATAGAGCAGCGGCTTGGGAGCGAGTAAGGGCAAGCAGCTTTCTCTGGGGGCACTGCTTGAGGTGGAGGAGTCAGGAGCACCGGGATGGACCTGAAAAGAAGAGGATCAGGGCTGCCCTGTGCAAAACCATTACGCAGAGCAGGTAAGTATAAAATTTTTGTTATTTAAGAAAACAAAAAACTAGCCTTGAGTATCACTTTAAAGAGGACTTTCCAGGGGCGTACCTAGAGCATTTGGCACCCGGGGCGGATTTGATATCTGGCAACCCCCCCCCCCAACTTTAAAATGTAAAAACACCCACAAAAAATGGTATCATTTATACAGTAACAGTGTATATTTTTAGCACTGATCACTGTATTGGTGTCACTGGTTCCCCAAAAAGTGTCACCAAGTGTCAGATTTGTCCGCCGCAATGTCGCAGTTCCCCTAAAAATCGCTGATCGCCGCCATTACTAGTAAAAACAATTAAAAAAATAAAAAGTCCATAAATCTATCCCATAGTTTGTAAACTCTATACATTTTTTGCGCAAACCAATTAATATACACTTTTTGGAATTTTTTTTTTACCAAAAATAAGTAGAATACAAATATAAATATATATATATAAAATATATAAAAATATAGAAATAATCAGAATACATATTGGCCTAAACTAATAAAGAAATTCGATTTTTTGAAAGTTTTTTATTGGGAATGTTTTATACCAGAAAGTAAAAAATATTGATTTTTATTTTTCCAAATTTACGGTCATTTTCTGTTTATAGCGCAAAAAATAAAAAACCACACAGGCGATCAACTACCCCCAAAAGAAAGCTCTATTTGTGGGAAAAAAAGGACATAATTTTTTTTTTTTTGGTGTACAGCATTGCACGGCCGCGCAATTGTCAGTTAAAATAAAGCAGTGCCGAATCGCAAAAAAATGGCCTGGTCATTAGGGGGTAAAACCTTCTGGGGCTGAAGTGGTTAAACTACTCTAGATCACAAACATAAAACAAGCTATTAACCTGCATTGAATATAAAGATGAGGAGGTGGGCATGTGACGACGTTGATTGGTTTCTATGCAGAGCTGCAAGAGATTTTGCACTCTCCAGTTTTAGTAAATCCATTCCATTATGTTCTGTGTTACCAAGTGTTATGTTAAGCGGTTGCCGACCGCCGCAAGTACATATACTGCGGTGGTCAGCCCCGGCCAAGCAAAGTGACGTACCGGTACGTCACTAGAGATGTATAGAACTGTTCGCCGGCGGACAGTTCCTGGCGAACTTAGCATGTTCGCGTTCGCCGCTGCGGGCGAACATATGCGATGTTCGGTCCGCCCCCCATAATACATCATTGAGGCAAACTTTGACCCTGAACTTTACAGTCAGCAGGCACATTTCCAGCCAATCAGCATACCTCCCTCCCACACCCTCCCACCTCCTATAAATAAGCAAAGGCAGCATCCATCTTAGATCATTCTGAAGCAGTGTGTGTAGTGAGAGTAGGGAGAGAGCTGCTGCTGCTGCTGCTGCTGTTAAGCTAGGGACAGTTAGTCAGTGTTCCTAGTCTTGCAGTGTTCTTGGTCCACTACTGCTGTAAGGACAGCACCCCAAAAAGCCCTTCTAAGGGCTGGTATTTGTGTAATTTTTTATATATATATATATATATATATATATATATATATATATATATATCTAGCGTCCCCAAAAGCCCTATTAAGGGCTGGTAATTGAGTTTTTTCTTCTTATATATATATATATATATATATATATATATATATATATATATATATCTAGTGTCCCCAAAAGCCCTTTTAAGGGCTGGTAAGGTAATAGAGTTTTTTCTTTATATATATATATCTATTGTACACTGCAGTTGCCTGCCCGCTGTGTGTGAGAGGCCACAGACCTACCACAGACTGTACTGTGTGCACACCACACTCATTTCGGGTGGCACAGGCACAGTACCTGGCATTTTAAAAAATATTTTTTTTTCCTCTGTCATAATTGCAGTGAGTGCTGTGTCAGGTCCACAGAGTGCACTGTACCCACTGCAGTGCACTGCCCACCACTGATATATATACGGTGGCACAGCATCTTGTTGCAAATTGAAAAAAAAAAATATTTTTTATTATTGCAGTTGCCTGGGCTGCCAGTGACTGTCAGGTCCACAGAGTGTACTGTGCCCACTGCAGTGCCACTGTGTGCCCACCCACCACTGATATATAAGGTGGCACAGCAGCTTGCAAAGTAAAAAAAAATATATATATTTTTTAATTGCAGTTGCCTGGGTGCCAGTGACTGCTGTCAGGTCCACAGAGAGTGTACTGTGCCACTGCCCACCCACCACTGATATATAAGGTGGCACAGCAGCTTGCAAAGTAAAAAAAATATATATATTTTTTAATTGCAGTTGCCTGGGTGCCAGTGACTGTCAGGTCCACAGAGTGTACTGTACCCACTGCCCAACACTCCTATAGGGTGGCACAGCACCTTGCACTCATAGTACAACACATTAAAAAAAACAATGACAGGCAGAGGCAGGCCACCCCGCAAGGGCCGTCGTGGTCATGGTGCTGTGATTTCCTTAGGCCCTAGAATAATGCCCAGTGTTCAGAGGCCACCACAGACCCTGAACTCAAAAAATTCTGAGGCCATAGTTGACTGGCTTACACAGGACACCCAATCGTCTACAGCTTCCGCTCGGAACCTTAATGCACCATCCTCCTCCAGCTCAGCTTCGGGCACCTCTCAATTTACCACTCGCCAGCCCGCCGGCACCACCACCAACACTAGCACCACAGCCGCTTCACTTGATCCGTCAGAGGAGTTATTTTCACATCAGTTGGAAGAAATAAGTGATGCGCAACTATTAGTGCCAGAGGATGTAGATAACGGGGATATGTCTCAGTCAGGCAGCATTATACACATGGACGTACATTGTGATGATGATGATGATGATGTTGTACCTGCTGCTGCTGCCTTTGCTGAGTTGTCAAGTGAAGCGGCTGATGATGACGATGTGTCTGTGGATGTCACCTGGGTGCCTGCTCGAAGAGCAGAAGAAGAGGGGGAAAGTTCAGATGGGGAGACAGAGAGGAGGATGAGATGAGTTGGAAGCAGGGGGAGGAGGTCATCGCAAGGAGCTAGTGGCGCAGTCAGACAGCGTGTAGATTCGGCACCCGGGGTCAGCCAGACAGCACGCCAATCAACGCAAGCTGTTGCCACCACCAGAATGCCGTCCTTGCAAAGCTCAGCAGTGTGGCATTTTTTTTGTGTGTCTGCCTCTGATATCAGCGATGCCATTTGTAACCTGTGCCAAAAGATGTCCAACACCCACCTAGGTACAACTGCTTTGCGAAGGCACATGATCTCACATCACAAACGCCTATGGGATCAACACATGAGTAAAAGCAGCACACAAACTGAAAGCCACCATCCTCCTCCTGGTCCAGCATCTTCAGCCACGTCAACCACTGCTGTCCTCCATGCCCCCTATCAACAACCTGCCCCTCCGCCTCTCACCTTCAGCAGTTCCTGCTCACCTGCCCACAGTCAGGTGTCTGTCAAGGAAATGTTTGAGTGTAAGAAGCCAATCTCACAGAGTCACCCCCTTGCCCGGCGTCTGACAGCTGGCTTGTCGGAACTCTTAGCCCGCCAGCTTTTACCATACAAGCTGGTGGAGTCTGAGGCCTTCAAAAAATTTGTCGCTATTGGGACACCGCAGTGGAAGGTACCCGGCCGAAATTATTTTTCACAAAAGGCAATCCCCAACCTGTACTTGTGGAAAAGGAAATCATGTCACGTCTGGCACACAGTGTTGGGGCAAGGGTCCATCTGACCACTGATAGCTGGTCTGCAAAGCACGGTCAGGGCAGGTATATAACTTACACTGCGCATTGGGTAAACCTGCTGGCGGCTGCCAAGCATGGAATGCGTGGCTCTGCTGCAGAGGAGTTGGTGACACCGCCACGACTTGCAGGCAGGCCTGCTGCCACCTCCTCTACTCCTCCTACTCCATCCTCTTTGCTAACCTCCTCGGCTGAGTCCTCTTCTGCTGTTGCGTCTTGCTCCACACCAACTGCACCCCCCCCAGCTCCCCAGGGGCTATTCCACATGCCGGATAAGACAGTGTCACGCTGTCTTGGGTTTGACTTGCCTGAAAGCAGAGAGTCACACCGGACCAGTACTACTGTCCGCCCTGAACGCACAGGTGGATCAGTGGCTGACCCCGCACCAACTGGAGATCGGCAAAGTGGTGTGTGACAACGGCAGCAATTTGTTGGCGGCATTGAATTTGGGCAAGTTGACACATGTGCCGTGCATGGCACATGTGTTGAATCTGATTGTGCAACGTTTTGTGCAGAAGTACCCAGGCTTACAGGACGTCCTCAAGCAGGCCAGGAAGGTGTGTGGCCATTTCAGGCATTCCTACACGGCCATGGCGCACTTTGCAGATATTCAGCGGCGAAACAACATGCCAGTGAGGCGCTTGATTTGCGACAGCCCGACACGTTGGAATTCAACACTGCTAATGTTCGACCGCCTGCTCCAACAAGAAAAAGCGGTCAACGAGTATTTGTATGACCGGGGTGCTAGGACAGCCTCTGCGGAGCTGGGTATTTTTTTGCCACGTTACTGGATGCTCATGCGCAATGCCTGTAGACTCATGCGTCCTTTTGAGGAGGTGACAAACCTAGTGAGTCGCACCGAAGGCACCATCAGCGACATCATCCCATATGTTTTTTTCCTGGAGCGTGCCCTGCGAAGAGTGCTGGATCAGGCCGTAGATGAGCGTGAAGAGGAAGAGGAAGAGTTGTGGTCACCATCACCACCACCAGAAACAGCCTTACCATCGCTTGCTGGACCTGCGGCAACACTGGAAGAGGAGTGTGAGGAAGAGGAGTCAGAGGAGGAATGTGGCTTTGAGGAGGAGGAACACCAACCACAGCAGGCATCCCAGGGTGCTCGTTGTCACCTATCTGGTACCCGTGGTGTTGTACGTGGCTGGGGGGAAGAACACACCTTCAATGACATCAGTGAGGACGAGGAATTGGACATGAGTAGCTCGGCATCCAACCTTGTGCAAATGGGGTCTTTCATGCTGTCATGCCTGTTGAGGGACCCTCGTATAAAAAGGCTGAAGGAGAACGACCTGTACTGGGTGGCCACGCTACTAGACCCCCGGTATAAGCAGAAAGTCTCTGATATGTTACCCAATTACCGGCAGTCGCAAAGGATGCAGCAGCTACAAAATAAGTTGAAAAGTATGCTTTACACAGCATATAAGGGTGATGTCACAGCACAACGGGAATCCAACAGGGGAAGAGGTGAAAGTAATCCTCCTCCTACCACCACAACCACGCCGGCAAGGACAGGACGCTTTACAGACGTCTTGTTGATGGAGGACATGCGGAGCTTTTTTAGTCCTATGCATCGCCACAGCCCTTCGGGGTCCACCTTCAGAGAACGACTCGACCGACAGGTAGCAGACTACCTTGCCTTAACTGCAGATATCGACACTCTGAGGAGCGATGAACCCTTTGACTACTGGGTGTGCAGGCTTGACCTGTGGCCTGAGCTATCCCAATTTGCCATTGAACTTCTGGCCTGCCCCGCTTCAAGTGTGCTGTCAGAAAGGACCTTCAGCGCAGCAGGAGGTATTGTCACTGAGAAGAGAAGTCGCCTAGGTCAAAAAAGTCTTGATTACCTCACGTTTATTAAGATGAATGAGGCATGGATCCCGAAGGGACTGACAGTGGGGGATGCATTTGACTAAAAAAGGCCTGGTGATGACTGAGATGCCTTGGCCTAAAAATGGTCCACACGCTGCTGTCTTTAATCATTCTCTGCATGCCGGATGACTTACGTGACGTCTCCGCCACCAACTACGGTTCAAGCCGCAATGTTTTAGTGCACTTTCTGCCCTGAAAACCTCAATTTTTCAGGCCGCTGCTACAGCAGCGGCTGCAACAATACCTGCTTTTTCATGCATGTGTACATGCCTAATTTTTCTGGCCTCTGTGGCTGCAAAAAAACAAAAAACAAAAAAAAAAGGCACATACATGTGTCAATTCCCCTTCGTGATCGTTACCTTGTTGTGGTGAAGGGGCTTGCGTATCACAATGAAACGATCACCTCTAGGAGTGTGTTGGCACACCCCAGATGATAAGGTTGTTGCTTCATTGTGAACAGACCAAAAGCGATCCGCAGGATAATTTTTCATAGAAAAAACATTCATTTTCTTTCATTCTTTCTGCGGAGCTGGGTATTTTTTGGCCGCGTTACTGTATGCTCATGAACAATGGCTGTAGGCTCATGCGTCCTTTTGCGGAGGTGACAACCCTGGTGATCAGTCGAACCCAAGGCAACATCATCGACCTCATCCCATATGCGTTTTTTCTGGAGCGTGCCCTGTGAAGAGTACTGGATTAGGCTGTAGATGAGCATGAAGAGGAAGAGTTGTGGTCCACTCCCCATCACCACCAGAAGCAGCCTTGTCGTTGTCAATTGCTGGACCTGTGGCAACGCAGAGAGAGGAGTCTGAAGAGAAGTCAGAGGAGGAAGGTGGCTTTGAGGAGGTGGAATACCAGCCACAGCAGGCGTCCAAGGGGGCTTGTTCTCACCTTTCGGGGACCCTTGGTGTTGTACGTAGCTGGGTGGAGGAAGAGACCTTCAATGATGTCAGTGAGGACAAGGAACGGGACATGGCTAGCTTGGTATCCAACCTTGTGCAAATGGGGAGTTTGCGGTTGTGCAAATGGACTGACTGACTGTTGTTAAACGGGGAGTTTGGTCTGTCAGAGTTTGATCTGTCACTGTGAAGCGGGCGTAACCCTTACACTACTTGACCGATAAAACATTATACCTGATCGTATTCACACACTGGATGTTTTAAAGCACGTTATTCCAAACAATTTAGGAATGTTAGGTGATTTATGCCCTTTATGGATCAAAACCCGACTCTGCGTCAACTACGTAATTTTCCATGGGAGTTTTGCCATGGATCCCCCTCCGGCATGCCACAGTCCAGGTGTTAGTCCCCTTGAAACAACTTTTCCATCACTATTGTGGCCAGAAAGAGTCCCTGTGTGTTTTAAAATTTGCCTGCCTATTGAACTCTATGGCGGTTGGCCCGGTTCGCCGGTTCGCGAACATTTGCCGATGTTCGCGTTCGCCGTTCGCGAACGGCGAATTTTAGGTTCGCGACATCACTATATGTCACTAGCCTGGGATCCAATAGCGGGTGGGCGCGCGCCGCCGGAGGCGCGCCCCCGCCTCGGCTCATTCACAAACACCTCCATGTGTGTCACTCGCGATCGTCCGATGTGAAGGGAGAAAGGCAGGCGGCTAATGTAAACAAAGCCGCCTGTCATTCTCCCCTGAGTAAAAGCACTGATCTAACGGTCCTGCTATTTAAAAAAAAAAATATATAAATATATATTATATATAAAAAATCGCAGATCGCCACCATTACTCGTTAAAAAAAAAACAACAAAAATTACAAAAATCTTTCCCTTAGTTAGTAAACGCAATAACTTTTGCGCAAACCAATCAAAATACGCTTATTGTGATTTTGTTTACCAAACATAGGTAGCAGAAAACAAATTGGCCAAAAATTTAAAAACATTTTGATTTTTACATTTTTTTGGGGGGAATTTCATATAAAAAAATGTGAAAAATATTGTTATTTTTGCAAAATTGTCGCTCTTTTTTTGATTATAGCGCATGATCAAAAAATCGCACAGGAGATAAAATACCACCAAAAGAAAGCTCTGTTTGTAGGAAAAAAGGACGTCAAATTTGTTTAGGTACAGCTTCGTACGACCGCGCAATTGTCCGTTAAAGTCACGCAGTGCCGAATCGCAAAATACCCCCTGGTCAGAAAGGGGGTAAAATCTTCCGGGGCTTAAGTGGTTAAGGCAGACTGATCGCTTGAATTGGCTACCTAATGCACCCTAAAAAATCGTATAATATACCTATAGCCTTTTTTGTATCACAAAGCGCCACAATGCATGGTAGTGTGTCATTATATCTTGTGGTACACTGCATGGTAGGTGCATTGTGGAACTGCATTGGGTGGCATTGTGGAAAAGTGGAGGCGACTATAAAAGGTGTGAATGGACTTAGCATTTGCCCTGCAATACAAGTGAGAGAGGTGGCCCCTATTAAGAGGGGAGGAATGTTAATGGATTGGGACAAACTGAAGGCTAAGCAGTTAGAATTCGAAGAGAAGGTCTTTTTTTACCTCCCTTAGGAGACTATTCATGAAACAATGCCATGTAGATGCTTTATGGCCTTTCATGTTCATTGGTTGTGCTCCCTTTAGGGATTTGGAATGCTTCTGCTTTATGATGTTATCTAGAAGGTTGTGTCAGGTTGCCATAATGAGGTGTACTATCGATTAACCTATCAATACCACAAACTCTAATGCATGTTTGGCCTTTTGCTACTAGTTAGGAGCAATGTTATTGTGCTACAAGAGGACATGACCTCAGATAATGTGTGTTGACTAAAAGGGAATGATAGAGGATAGAATGAGAGGGCAGAGACTGTAGACTTTATTAGAAAGAAGTAAAGTGAATAGAACGCAGGGCTAGACCAAACCAACGTGGCTGCTTTCTGATGAGACTGACAATTCTTTCACATGAGGCCCTCTAGAATCAGTGAGAAGTGCAAAAGAGGGGCCTGAGGGATCCTACCCTGTTTCCCTGAAAGTAAGACATCCCCCGAAAATAAGACCTACTTACAGTTTTGCCTCTCGCTGAAATATAAGGCATCCCCCCGAAAATAAGACCTCCCCGATAATAAGGCCCCCCAAAGCTACCGTAACTCTGGACTCTGGACCGCAGCGGCGGGCGCCGCCGCGCAGCTCACTGTTGGCCGCAGCGCACTTGGAGCAGACAGGAAGTGCGAGGTCTCTTTTAATCAGAGAGCCCACGCTACCGCCAGGACAAGCTGCCGCCTGCTGCTCGCTCTGCCCTGATGGAGTCTGGCTGACTCACAATTAGACAGTGAGTTGCACGGGGCAGAAGTCGGGCACATTGTGTGGACACACAGGGGTGACTGAGGTAGGGCAGAAATGTCTGATAAAGGGGTGGGGTGGATGTCTGGTGAAGGTGTACACTGGCACAGGGGTGGGGGGAGTGGGATCACTTAAAATGACACAGGAGGATCAGAGGGGGCAATCAAAATGACACAGGAGGATCAGAAGGGGGGGGGGGGTGGAATCAAAATGACAAAGGAGGATGTAATTTGCTGCTTTGTGATGACAACTACTACCGTACCATATACAGGTAATACATTTCCTTTTTTTTTTTTTTGTTCAACAATAAATGTGTAACGTGTCCTTCCTTATGGAAAAACAAGACATCCCCTGAAAATAAGACCTAGCACAAAAATTAATATAAGACACTGTCTTATTTTCGGGGAAACAGGGTAAGTTGCCTGATTTCTGAGTGGCCCAGTGTGGGGCACAGAAAGATTTCAAGTGTAGCCACCCTACCCTAAGAAGGAGTGTCTATCTAAATGAAGTGGTGCAAAGCTGCTGTCAGCTTAGCTGAATTAATAATTCAGCTTTGTTAGGTTTCTCCTGGTCACTGGTTACTGTATGTGTCCTTCAATAGGTGGCACTGCTGCCTCTGGTAATAGCATGAGAGCTGCACTAGCCAGCATCATGAATATTCATTTCTTCCAGGCAACCAGTAGGAATTTCCATACCACTGGTGCATGCTGTGAGAGGGTATACATATTCAGGGTGTTAGGGTGCTGGTGGTAACCTGACGACAGAGATAGGCCCTGATGTCTGCTAGAGGGCGGACCTTGGACGGATCCCCCAAGGTAAGTGACACAGGCTAGCCTGAGGTGCGGAGTCTAAGTATCCACCGGTTTTCGCCAGGGCCTCTGGTGGTGAGGATGGACTTCGCTGCGTGTGGATACCAGGTCGCGGTCCTCAGGGTCGCCCCACCAAGGGAGAACCGATCAAGGTCCGAAGGCAGGTAAACAGACAAGGGAGATTCGAGAGAGCGGTCAAACAAGCCGGGGTCAGGACGGGCAGCAGACGAGCGGAGTCAGGAACAAGCCAAAAGGTCAAACAGGAAATCAGCAGTAAACAGGTCACAGGTTCAAGAACAATGGCAGGAGCTGAAGACAAGACAGCACTGAACCTGTGTGTTGATCCAGCTTAAATAGTGCTCTTTCCTGATGAGAAGGGTGGAGCCGGAATAGCCTGTGAGTTTTAACTCATCCTCTGCCAGAGCCTTCCTGACAGGTTCCTAACACAGGGAGTAACCTTTGGAAGTCAGTTTGTTCTCCTTTGGGCCTCCTGCCTGGGGGAGGAATGAGTTGTGCTACTGAAACCTCTTAGGCCTGCTGTCCGAGATGGTAACAATGTGGCTGGACCAAGGCCTGGATCTGGGGGCTAGCCTATGGAGCCTAGAGAATGAGGAGCCACGGAGGACCTTTAGACACATAGAGAAATATAGAAACATAGAGAAGTGATGGCAAGAAAAAGACTGAGCTGTCCATTGAGTTGACCCTTTTTTTTTTTGTTTGTTCGTTTGTTTGTTTTTTTTCTGCAACTTTTTTTTAGTATAGATCTATGTGGGTCCCAAGTATGCTTGAATCCATTTACTGCTGACTATCTCACTACCTCTGCTTGAAGTTTATTCTAAGCATCAACTACCCTTTCAGTATAATAATACTTTCTAAGATTAGTTTTGAACTTTCCTCCAGTTATTTTGAGGTCATGCCCCCGTCTTCTTGATTTTGGTTTCATATTGAAAAAACAGCCCTCCTGAACCCTATTCACCCCCTTGTTGTTTTTAAAGTTTGCAATCATGTCTCCCCTTCCCCATCTTTCCTCCAGACTGTACATATTAAGTTCCTGAAGTCGCTTTTGATATGTTTTATCCCCCAGACCTTTCACCATTTTTGGTGAAAAGATGTCTTGAGGGGCCCGGAAGAAGCTTGGATGTGCAGCTTTTGTTTTGCATCTTTACTGCTTGCTGACAGCACATTGTTGGCAAGCAGCAGCTTTACTACTAGAGTGCAGACAGCAGAATTCTGGTAGAGATTTCTTCATCCACATTGATCAATGTGAATGGAGGAATCTGTTAGGTTCTCTTTTATCGTTCAGCCCACAGGCTGCATGAAAAAAAAAAAGAACATTACAATATATGCCCAACAAGGACCAGCAACGTACTGGTACGTCCCTGGACTTTGAGTGGTCATACCAGGATGATGCCTGCAGATTTAGGCATCATTTTGGTATCGTTTTTTTACAGCCAGAAACCGACTTTCAAGTAAAAGAAATCCTAGCAGATAATTAGCCGCTTTTACAAGCAGTGGGAGGGGACTCCCCCCCCCTCCCCTCCCGCCGCCTTCCACGGTTTTCTCAGGCTCTCCTGTCCCACCGGGTAACCCGAGACTGCTGCCGGTGGTTCCGTGAGCTGACCATAGAGCTAATTGGAGACCAGAATGGCTCCAATCATCTCTATGGCCTAAGATACCAAAAGCTACGAGCATTTCATGACTTCGGTTTTGCCAGATATAAACAGCGCTATTGGGAAATCGGGAAAGCATCTTATCACACCAATCTTGGTGTTGTCAGATGCTTTAAGGGCAGAGGAGAGATCTAGAGTCCAATAGACCCCAATTTTTTTTTTTATAAAAAAGAGTACCTGTCACTACTTATTGCTATCATAGGGGATATTAAATTTCATATGATAACAATAAAAATTATAAAAAAAAAAAAATTAAAGCGAAGGTGTCAAAATAAAATAAAAAAGCAAAATAAATAATAATTAAAAAAAAAAAATCCAAGCACCCCGGTTCCCCCTATGTTTGCACGCAAAGATGAACGCAAGCATCGGTCTGGTGTCATATGTACACAGCAATTGCAGCATGCATGTGAGGTATCTCCACTAAGGTCAGATCAAGGGCAGTAATTCTTGCAGTAGACCTCCTATGTAAATGTAAAGTTGTAACCTGTTAAGGCTTTTAAAAATGTACGTACTTTGTTGCTGCTGCTTGGGCGTGCGCAATTTTAAAGCATGTCATGTTTGGTATCTATGTACTCGGCATAAGTTCATCTTTTATACTCTACTAAACAAATGGGCTCTATATTGTGTACTGTATTTGTGCATTAAACTAAGAAGTTTAAACTCATTAAAAAAGTGTTTTTTTTTTCCCCAAAAAATTATGTTTGGAAAAACTCTGCGCAAATACCGTGTGACAAAAAAAATTGCAACACCCACCATTTTGTTCTGTAGGGCCTCTGCTTTAAAAAAATATATAATGTTTGGGGGGATTCAAAGTAGTTTTCTAGTAAAAAAATATATTTTTTTCATGTAAACAAAAAGTGTCAGAAAAGGCTTGGTCTTCAAGTGTTTAGAAGAGTGGGTGAGGTATGGCATAAGCTTCTAATATTGGACATAAAATGCCAGGACAGCTCAAACACCCCCCAAATGACCCCTTTTAGGTAGGTAAACACCACAAGTTATTTGCTGAGAGGAATATTGAGTCCATGGAATATTTTTAATTTTGCCACAAGTTTTGGGAAAATTATTGTTATTTTTTTTTTAATAATAATATTAATTATAATAATGCTTCTATTGGGAGGTACAGTAGTTGCAGGAAGACTTGACCACATTGATTAAAAAGTTAAACAAAACCAAACTAACAATATCCAAATCTGAGTGCAGAAACATTTACATAAATTTTGCAATGTAGTGTTCCTTTTTTTTAATCTGAGCTGCATATTGATATGCACTTAGTGAGATTTTAGTTGGTGTTCCCATCTGTCGGCATATTAATTCTTGGATGGAGTGGAGTGACTGACAAATATAAGCAATTAGAAAGTTGAAAACGGTTCTGCTGTTTTGTTTTAAGGACAGTCATGGAAGACAATGTAGTTTCATGTAGATATATAGCTGAAACCGAGAAGGAATTTCATGGCCTTTTCATGTAGTTCTTTGTATTCTGATTCCATTTCAATCCAGAATTGAGAATTACTCATGGACTTGAACACACATTCAGTTTCCTTGTTTGATGATAGCTCAGAAAACTGTGATGGCCCTTCATAGGACAATGATTTGTTGTTGTGTTCTACAAAAGGGTTCACAATCTACATCGGCCGTCACTAAATGGCGGCCCACGGTCCACTGACGGCCCGCACGATGCTTCCGCCCGGACCCCGAGGCCGCCTCCTGTTATCAGTCACTGGTTTGCTGGGACCGCGGGTGTCCCAGCAACCAGTGACGTGCTGTGTGTGCGCCACGCCCCCTCCTTACTGCGGCTCCCGGCTCACTCCCAGCCGGTGTCCTGCCGGGCCGCGAGTAGGGGCGTGACGTCACGAGCGCGCCCCGCCCCCTGCTCCTGACTGCGGGTCCCATTCAGCCGGGCAGCGAGTTGGGGCATGACATTATGTGCGCGCCCCGCCCACTGCTGCTCGCGGCTCCTGGCTCGACTACTGGCTCCAGGTATGTGGAGCACAAGGGGAAAAAGCAATGTGGTCCCCAATTTCAAAGCTGCACTTAAAGCTGATGAGAGGTTTTTAAAGTGATGGGCATATTTTGTAGTGCTCATTAGAGTGCCCCATAACAAAAAAAAATGTGCCCATCAGAGTGCCCCCTAATATAAAATGTGCCCATCAGAGTGCCCCTTATTTTATGTTAAGGGTCATGCTGATGGACACATTTTATGTTAAGGGTCACGCTGATGGACACATTTTATGTTAAGGGGCACTCTAATGGGCATATTTTATGTTAAGAGCAACGCTGATGGACACGTTTTGTTTTGCCCATCTTCCGGAGGCATAGCACAGACTTCAGATTCGGACCTCGGCCCAAAGAAAATGTTGGCGACCGGACCTCCCTCATTACCCCTGATCTACGTGTTGTGTTTACTAGGGGTCTATGTGGTCAGGATATTATTTTTCAAATGACATGGGAAGCATCTTGAGGTCAATTGTGATCAGATGTGAAGCTAAAATTTCTGTGAAATCTCTTCCTCCCTAAAGTCTAACTCCAAGTTTTGTGATACTTTTAACCAGCCTGTTGGCAGATTGGCTACTGTGAGTTAGGTGGCTTTTGCTGCCTTAGCCAGGGGAAAGAGATTAATGCTTTTGCCACCTCCCAAGGGTTTAGTTTGTGGACTTTTCCACCGTAAGCAATGGGTCGTGTGCAGAGTTCGGGGAGTTAGAGGCCGCAGGTCGGCGACAAGCCACACACTATGTAGGTGGACTGCTGGGACCTGCAGTCTGCTCTGAAGACACCGTCTCGTGGGGAAACCATCAACATGGAATACTGCCATCCTGGATATTGCCACTAAGGACTGTGCAGGTATGCTGGGGCAGCCACAGCTAGAGTTAGTTAGGAGAAGGACTTTCACCTGTCATGCTGTTATGTTGAGTTTGAACAGTAAAGTTGTTTGTAAGAGTTAGCTCACCAAGAGCATCTTTGTTAACAAGGCAACCAGTTGAGGAGTGGTACCTGTGTCAGGTGAGGTATCCTTGTCAGGGCACCAACAGCAGGAGAAGGGCTCTAGGACCCAGCATCTCTACCAGCACTTCACCTTGGCCTTTATAAGGAAGCCTGCCAGTGATTTTAGTTGCTGGTTGATCTTCGGCTCCTCCAGTGCGTTATCTCGGTAATATTCCTGTACCTGTGTCTCCTACTACCAACCCAGCTTGTTCTTGACCTGTCTCCTGATTGCTTCTTGTGTTTAACCTCAGCTATCCACCCGACCACGTCCGCTATGATACCCACCTGGCTCCTGATCTCGGCTATCCACCTGACCACATCTGCTCTAATACCCACCTGGTTCCTGACCTAGACTTTCTTCTGACCTTTCTCCAGTCTCAGCATTATCCAAATCCTGCAACACCTCATGGGCGCCACCTGTGTGCTGATTCTACCCCAGTACACCAGCTGTACTCTGGAACCTTCTGCACATGGTCCATCAGTCGACTAATGCTACCTTGGGCCTAACTTTGCCTGTTTTCACCCTTAGGGTGGGTCTGGAACTTAGCCGCAAGGGAAGAACCCTCTCTCTCCATTGGCATCCAGCACCAGGTACGTGATAATCCTCCAGTAGCGAGTGGGTCACTTCTTGGGCTCCCTCCTTAGGGGGTCTGCCTCCTATAGCAACTGGGAGCACTCCAGCATCACAGAGGCCCTCAGCCTAACTGAAGGTACAGAAGAGATGAGTTAACTTAGGACACGCATGAGACCCACGCTATATGTCTGGCGGGGTTTCAGTCCATTACTGGGAGTGAAGTAATAGAGGTATGGTTGGTGGAGTGGCATGGTTCCACCCGCTACTCTGAATGCAACACATACAAACCACTAAATGTGGGGCTATGGAATAACACTTACAAAGGAACTTGTCGTCATACTACCTGCAGTGTTATCTCATCTATAAATCAGGAGGCTGCCATAATATTGGCCTGTTTACATGACCACCAGAGTATGGTGGCTGGTGGAGTGGTGTGGTTCTGCCCGTAAGCCATGGGTCATGTGCCAAGCTTGGGAAGTTAGAGGCTGCAGGTCAGTCGACAAGCCACATGCTATGTAGAGGAACTGCTGGGACTTGCAGTCCTTTTGAAGACACCGATTCATGGGGACATCATCAACAACATGAAAAACTACCATCCTGGATATTGACACTATGGACTTTGCCTATAAGGACTCTACCTGTGCAGGTATGCTGGGGCAGCCACAGCTAGGGTTAGTTAGGAGAAGGATTTTCACCTATCATGCTGTTATATTGAGTTTGAACAGTAAAGTCGTTTGTGAGGGTTAGCTCACCAAGAGCAACTTTGTTAACAAGGCAACCAGTCAAGGCATGGTACCTGCTTCAGGTGAGGTATCCACCGGTAGCGAGTTGGTCACTTCTTGGGCTCCCTCCTTAGGGGTCTGTCTCCTAAAGCAATGGGAGCACTCCAGCATCACAAGGCCCTCAGCCTAACTGAAGGAACTTGTCATCATACTACATGCAGTGTTATCTCATCTCCAAATCAGGTATCTGCCTTAATGTTGACCTGTTTAGTTAACCGCAGTTCCCACCTGGTCCCAGGCATTGATGAGTGCACCCTTGAGCAACGGTACTCTTATGTGCATGGACACAGTAGACCCCACCCACAGCTTTTTCTCAACTAGGGTTATGTGGAACCCTAGAGTTCCTCCAGAGGTTTCCAGGAGTTCTTTCAGCAATGGGCAATTCCTGACTCTCAGATAAGTAACCGCCTCACATCAGTGATCATCTTATCTATCTGTAGTGAGGGATAAGTCCCAATGACCACAAATGTAAAGTGCATTCTTCCCAATGGCCATCCTGCAAATGTACAGTAATCTGTAAATATAGTAATTATTAGTAGGTGTTCCCTGAGCCCGTAAAGTTATTTTAAGGGTTCGTTGTTAAAAATGTTAAGAAAGGCTACCAAAAAATGTGGCTGCTCTCAATGCTGCATAACCAGTATTTAGCATCAGCTACATACCGTACACAGAAGTGTATCCCAGCAGTGGGGGGCAGATGACAGAAGATTTCAACTAGGACAGCTAGCATCAGCACAAGGGACACTTCTAATTAAGGCTGGGTTCACACTGGAGCGATGTTAGACATTGCATGTGATTCCCATCACACTTCTGTGCAGATCACATTCAATGTCTGTGCGATGCGAATTCATCCATACAGATTGTATGGCTAAATTTGCATCAAATTCGCACCAAAATGGTGCTGGACCCTTTTTTTTGGTCCGAACTGGTATTCCCGCCTATGCGATCCGGTTCTTGCACTATTTGGCAGTTTGCCCTGAAATCTGTGAACCAATCTGGGGGTGTCATTAGCTTTGCATTGACACCCCCAGCGGTTTGCTGATGTCAGTGTGAGCCGCCGTCAGGTGACATCCTACACTGGAATTGCACTGGTTCCAGCATCGCATATATGTGAACCGGGATTAAATGTAAGTACTGTCCCTTGTGCTAACTTTTTTGTTTAAAGGGGTTGTAAAGTCAGAAGGTTTTTTTTATCTTAATGCTTTCTTTGCATTAAGATAAAATTCCTTCTGTGTACATCAGTCTCCCTGAGCCCCTCTAATACTTACCTGAGCCCCATCTCTATCCAGCGATGTCCATGAGTGCCTCATCCGTCCAGGACTCTCTCTCCTAATTAGCTGAGACACAGCAGCGGCACCATTGGCTCCCTGTCAGCAGATTTTTTTGCAAAAGACATCTTGGAAGGCCAGATATTGCCGAGGGAGTATTGGAGAGGTAGTGACCAGCCACCGGTACACAGAGAGGTGGAGATACCTTAGGGAGACAGGTCTGATGACATTGGGACCCCCAAGATAACACTTGGCCAGAGTTCCAATCCAGATAAGGTGAGTGTTTCTTCAACCATGGAAGTCCAAGAATGATGGGACTAGAAGACTTGGGAAGTATCAGAAAGGAGACTTCCTCCTGATGAAGGACACCGACATGCATGGTGATGGAGGTTGTTCTAAAGCGTAGGGGTCCGAAAGGCCAAGGTCGAGCCATCTACTGCCGACACAGATAGAGGCATAGCCAGGGGAACTAGAGGAATGACCAGTTCAGTGGCCAAGGACTGCTCACGTCACCGTCACCTGGGTCACTTTGCTCCTGTTGTCCAGAACATTCTTAAACAACCCATCTCTCCCGCAGTATTGGCTTCTGAAGAACCCATGTAATTAGGCCAGACACGCCTCACTCCACAAGAGAGGTCACGTCGCCTGAGACTCGGCCTGTGTCTTTACTGCGGAGCTGGTGGTCATATGATAAAATCCTGTCCGTCCGGGAAACTCTTGGGTCTAGGTGGCTTAGAGGGAGGCAATCTAGACCAGAATTTGAACTCTGCCACTTACCCTCGATTTGTTATACCCGTCTCTATTCATTGGGCCCTGAATTCGTACCAAGTTTCTGCATATGTGGACTCTGGAGCAGCTGGGAATTCCATTGAGCAATATCACTGTTCTCTGAGCTCCCATCTGTGTATCCCTTGGCTATCGTATCTGATTTCCTGTGTACCGACCCGGCTTCGTTTCTCCGTCTATGTTCGTCTGCTGCCTGTCCTGACCTCGGCTTGTCTCTTGGATATCCTTATAGTCTCCTGTTTAATCTGCACACGCCAGCGGTTTCCACATCCTCAGCTGGGCCTACCTGGGGGCCGCGACCTGGTTCCAGTCTGCTGCAAGTCCATCCCCACCATCAGGGGCCCTGGTGAAGAAGCAGGCTGGGGCTTAGACTCCGCGCCCTGGGGAATCCTGAGCTGGGGATCTATAAGGGCTCACTACCACAGACTCGCTGACACTCCCGCTACTGTCAATCAAACTCAAATAGCCAATCAGGAGAAAGAGGCAGCTCCATGTCTGAATGTACACAAGGAGCTGCAGCTCAGCTCGGGTGCCCCCATAGCAAGCAGCTTGCTGTGGGGGCACTCAACAGGAAGGAGGGGCCAGGAGATCCAGCCAGGGACCCAAGAAGAGGAGGATCCAGGTTGCCCTGTGCAAAACCAGCTGTACTGAGCAGGTAAGTATAACATGTTTTTTATTTAAATAGAAAAAAAAAATTTGACTTTACAATCACTTTAAGTTTAACTAACCACCTTAGGCTTTAATGTATTCTAGAAATCATGTGAACTCTTTATAGTTTTCCTCTGCAGCTGTGTTTTGCCAGTTTCTTTTTAAATGCTTCCAACGTGTTCCAAGCAGTAAATACTATTGTTCATGGTCCTGGATCTGCGCAATGATAGAGTTTAGGTTGGCAATCGTGGAGCTGTAAAAATGCTGATCAAACACCTGTTTAACATTCCTTTGCTGCCCATGTGAAATGAGCCTTAACCAGTTCCTCTTCAACACAATATGGTTTCTTACATTTAGCTATCTGTAATGAAACTAAGTAAAATGATTTTAGAAGAGATTTTTTCAAAAGCTAAAATGTGAGGACCAAACCTTTTTTGGCACAGTATTTTGTGCTAGAAAATGAAACCCCCGAACATTATATATATTTTTTAGCAGAGACCCTAGAGAATAAAATGGTGACCACTGCAATTTTTTATGACACATTTGCTCAGCTCAAAAATTATTATTATTATATTGTGTTTTTTTGCATTGAAGTTCATTAAAGTGTATTTAGGAAAAAATACACTTTAATGAACTTCAATGCAAAAAAACACAATATATAACCTAATTTTTTGGGTATGTAAAAGAGGATATTACTCTTAGATACCCAGCAAGTTATGCTTTAAAATTGAGCACGCTCGTGGAATGGCACCAAACTTCGACACTTTAAACTTTCTATGGGTGACGATTTAAAATTTTTTACAGGTTACCTGTTCAGTGTTACAGAGGAGGTCTAGTCCTAGAACAATTGCTCTCGCTCTAACGTTCGCGCCGATACCTTACATCTGTGGTGCGAACACAGTTTACATATGCATGCGCGACTTATGTATGTGTTCGCTTCTGTGTGGGAGCAAGAAGGGATGGGGGCGCTTTAATTTTTTATTTTTTTTTCCTATTTATATATTTATTTTTTGGATCACTTTCTTTCCTATTACAATAAATAAGGGATGACAAGTCCTCTATATGGAGAGATCTGGGGTCTTTAAAATTCCAAATCACTCCTCTACTTTTGAACGCAAAAGATTAAAAAACAAAAATTGATCTTTTGCTTTAAAAATAAAAAAATAAAATGTTGGCTTTCACGTTAGACCAGAAGTGATGTCACTTCGGTCCTCCTAGATCATAGAGGTGATCAGAGGATGTGGTCTCTGTTCACCTCTACGGCCAGCCACGCGAACTGGCTGATCGCTTCATGGTAAGAGCGGTAAGCGTATGACGTGGGGGTAATGACCCCTCCTACTACTTCTAAAAGCGATCCAGCAGCTAATTATTTGCCCAGATCTCTTTTATGAGAAACAGAATTGCCGTCTGAAAAAAAAATATACCAGGGTTATGGCTGATAGCTTCAGCCATAACCCCAGTAACCCCGCGCTCCTTAATTACATAACAAGCATATATCTATCATACTGCCTTACTATCAAACCAAAAAACACAGTGTATATAAATTAACATAACAAACTGTCCTGCCAATAGCAATTAACTAATTTCATAAAATGAAATAAAGTGTCCGTTAACACCAAAGTGCTCCAAAACGTGCAAGTATATGTTCTCAAAAATCTCCTCTGGATCTTCAACAACATACGGTGAACTTTGTGCTCTTGTCCACCACCAATGGATAAAATTACCTACTCACCAGAGGGCAAGTGGGATCTTCCATATTAGATTAGGTGAGGAGAACCCTCATGTAAAAATGGACCCACAATCATGACGAGGAGCTGGTTTGGTCGTTCCTGAGCGCAAAGTGAGTTGGAAGCACTTCTTTGTGGTAGCGCTACTAGCTGTTGATTACCGTTCCTCTTCTTTAGAGGTCGAAGGAAATGACCCAAGAGCTTTCTGTAGAAAATGTTCCCTTATCTTCAACTGTTAGGAGATATGTGACTTTTTACATTTTTGCTCCAGATACAGAGTGCGGGGCTCAAACGGCAGTAACCCCAGTAAAACACTTCAAATCCGCAGCGTATATATTTATGTACTGTGGTCGGCAAGTGGTTAAGCACATTTTTTCACATTTAAAGATGAATTCCAGGCATGGTATATTTTACATAGTTACATTGATCCAGCTTTGACCAATGTAACTATGTACAGTATCTCACAAAAGTGAGTACACCCCCTTACATTTTTGGAAATATTTTATTTTATCTTTTCATGTGACAACACTGAAGAAATGACACTTTGTTACAATGTAAAGTAGTGAGTGTACAGCTTGTATAACAGTGTAAATTTGCTGTCCCCTCAAAATAACTCAAAACACAACCATTAATGTCTAAACCGCTGGCAACAAAAGTGAGTACACCCCTAAGTGACAATGTCCAAATTGGGTCCAAAGTGTCAATATTTTGTGTGGCCACCATTATTTCCCAGCACTGCCTTAACCCTCTTGGGCATGGAGTTCACCAGAGCTTCACAGGTTACCAGTCCTCTTCCACTCCTCCATGCTCTGCTTCAGTATGTCACAGTACATGTTGGCATTCATGGTTCCCTCAATGAACTGTAGCTCCCCAGTGCTGGCAGCACTCATGCAGCCCCAGACCATGACACTCCCACCACCATGCTTGACTGTAGGCAAGACACACTTGTCTTTGTACTCCTCACCTGGTTGTCGCCACACACGCTTGACACCATCTAAACCAAAAAAGTATATCTTGGTCTCCTCAGACCACAGGACATGGTTCCAGTAATCCATGTCCTTAGTCTGTTTGCAGGCTTTCTTGTGCATCATCTTTAGAAGAGGCTTCCTTCTGGGATGACAGCCATGCAGACAAATTTGATGCATTTTCTGGCATATGGTCTGAGCACTGACAGGCTGACCCCCCCACCCCTTCAACCTCTGCAGCAATGCTGTCAGCACTCATACGTCTATTTCCCAAAGACAATCTCTGGATATGACGCTGAGCATGTGCACTCAACTTCTTTGGTCGACCATGGCGAGGCCTGTTCTGAGTAGAACTTGTCCTGTTAAACAGCTGTATGGTCTTGGCCACCATGCTGCAGCTCAGTTTCAGGGTCTTGGCAATCTTCTTATAGCCTGGACCATCTTTATGTAGAGCAACAATTAATTTTTTTCAGATCCTCAGAGAATTTTTTGCCATCAGGTGCCATGTTAAACGTCCAGTGACCAGTATGAGAGAGTGAAAGCGATAACACTGAACTTAACACACTTGCTCCTCATTCACACCTGAGACCTTGTAATACTAGAGAGTCACATGACACCGGGGAGGGAAAATTGCTAATTGGGCCCAGTTTGGACATTTTCCCTTAGGGGTGCACTCACTTTTGTTGCCAGTGGTTTAGACATTAATGGCTGTGTGTTGAGTTATTTTGAGGGGACAGAAAATTTACACTGTTATACAAGCTGTACACTCACTACTTTACATTGTGCAAAGTGTAATTTCTTCAGTGTTTTCACATGAAAAGATAAAAAAGGATACTTGCAAAAATGTGAGGGGTGCATTCACTTTTGTGAGATACTGTATATATCACACCTAGCCAATACCCTTGGAAGCTGGAAATCACTGAAGTAGACAACACTGCTCCAGTGATCTCAGCTTGCTTCCAGGTTCTGTGCTGAGTGACTGGTCTGATGACATCACCTCTCCAGTACAAAACACTTTGCATTGATTCAGAAAATGCAAAGCATTCCTTGAATGGTACCTGGGCTGATTTCTTGTATTCAGAATGCAGCAGGGCTGATGCCCAGCACAGGACTCGGGAGCTGGTGGAGATCAATGGAGTAGAGGTGTTTACTTCAGTGATTTCCAGCTTCCAGAGGCACCAGGTAGGGTATATACATAGTTACATTGGTCCAAACTGGAAATGGATGTAATATATACCATGCCTGGAATTCATCTTTACTTTCAATAATTTTTATTGCAGTATCCAAACAGTGTTATGCAAGGCAATTTTTTTTTTTTAGAATAATAGTGCAAATAAATGTTTAAAATATCGCAAACATAAAAAATATGTTTCCTTCAAAAGACCGGCAAGTATAAAACATCATGACATCAAAAAGGAAGATCCCAACCGTAAAGCTTTCAGGAGAGAATACCAACAAAAGTAACAGTATAAACATAAGGATAAAAAAGAATAACGAATAGGAATACACTTTTGACTCATTAGAAACCAGTAGTGTAGCTTCCCAATGGGAACATCTATCAGGTAATGCAGGAATAGGTTATTGTACGATAAGGAGGAGCAAGGACGAGGAGAAGGGAAGGGAGGTGGAAGGGGAGAGACTTACAGGGAAGGGAAGCCACTGTGTACCAGTGGCGACAGGGGGTTGGTAATTCGGGGGGGGGGGGGCAAACCAATGCGCCCCCCCCCCCGGTCGGTCCGTCAGTCAGTCTCAGTCAGTCAGTTGCCAGGTGACACGTCCCCCCCCCCCCCCCCCAACGTTCTGCCTCCTTACCTCCTCCTTCCTCCTGTCCAAGCCGGTAAGTGCTGGATGGCTGAGCCGCTGTCCTTCTCCTCCAGCCGTGTCTCTTCCTGGCTACTGGCCAGTAAGATTGCATCTCCTTTTGGCCAATCGGGAAAGGGGTCTCACAACCCTCTTCCTGATTGGCTGGGAGGAGAGTCAGTGTGACAATAGCGAATATTAATTCGCTATTGTCACACAACTGGGTGGGCTCAGGGCGCAGTGCTCTGCCCCCCGAGCCCATCCTTTTTTGAAGCCTATTAGAGCCTCTGGCTCTAATCACATGCTTAAAAAAAAAAAAAAAAAAAATCCCCTATTGGAATACATGCGTCCGGCGCCCTACATGTGGATTAGGGGGCCGGGCGCATGGATAGGGGGGGTGGCACCCCTGCGTCCCAATGGACAGGCCGCCCCTTCTGTGTACTTGCCTAAAAAAAATCATCAAGATAAAAATGTATATTCTATCAAAAGTATCTTGAGTTTATAAATGAATATCAACCAAAGAAAAAAATAAAAGGAAAAAGAGAAAAGAGTGGATCAAGAAAAAGTAAAAGAGGAAAAGGAAAGAATTAAAGAAAAGAGAGAAAAGAGGGCAATCCAGAAAGGAGTTATGAAACCCAGGACTCTGCATTTACTATATCTGGTCTCCCACAGTACACAGAACATGGAAATGAAATTACTTTAGTAAATATAAACTGATAAATACCTTTTCTCATCAGCAGTGTATAGCAGTCTTGTGACTTCTATTATTTCCCAGTAAAGCTTGTAGGAGGAGTTTTCATACTGCACTGGCTGTCCTATAAGGATGCAGGACCCCTGACCCTCTGTCTAGACAGTGCTGATTGGCCCTGTGCTGATCACATGCATCCTCCCAAGAAAAAAAAAAAACACCTCTAGCAATACACACCAAACTGAGCATGTGCAGTCTGACTCCAGTAACTATCTTATCAGGAAATGTTCTGGAGTCAGTGGAAGAAGAGGAGGATCTGTGCATACAGGATCAAACAGCCTTTTACACAATGCAAAGGATTAACCCCTTAGGTTCCACAATGAGTATAACAAGCATGCTTTACTGCATATACAGACTGATTTTACTGTTGTGGGTTTAGTAGCACTTTAAGGCACAGATGGATATCGTATCTATGGATCCCATGTAGCGTCAAACTTCTTAGTAGAATTGAGGAGAATACAGGTGAGTCTATAGTAAACCATGATCCAGTTAAGTTTACTCTTCACACGATCAAGGGGAACCATTTACTGCTTCCCAAATTTAGTTTTTGTTGTTCTCGCTGTCAAAAGCAAAAATATGGAATTAATTTCACCAACTTTTTGGGAAATTCGTTCCGGGTATCTACGGATATTAACCCCTGTTCAGTGAATACACTGAATTGAATGTTCGAATCCAGAATCTAATATACTGTAGCTGTTGACTTTTATTATAAGAACACTTACCTGTCCAGGGATCTCGTGATGTCCTCACCTCAAGCCGATCCATCTATGGGCTCCAGATGCAGGCACCAGCATCTTCACTAAGGGTCCATTCACACCTGAGCCAGTGGTGTAACTACAGGGGTTGCAATTACAACCAGGCCCCATTCTCCAGTGGGCCTGTGCAGCTCCCCTGTACACCTGGATAGGAGGGGCTGCTGGGGCAGCATGTAGAGAAATCACTGCCCTCCTTTTTCCTTCTGTAGCTGCAGGAGGAAAATGGAGGAGATTGGTTCCTCTGTATGCTGCCCCCACCACTCCTCCTATCCAGTTCACTTGTGTTCTCCCGTCTCTGGGCCCCTGTGTGCTCCCTTGGTCCCCCCCCTTCCCCCCCACTGTGCTCCCTCCACTGTGCTCTGCCCCCCCCCCCCACTGTGCTCCCTCCCCTCTCCTGCCGGCTTCTGCTGGGAATGTGTCACAATAGAGAACCAGGAAGGGGTCGGTAAATATTTAATTTACCAACTCCTTCCTTTTCTGAATGGACAGAGTCATAGTCAGTGACGTAAAAAAATAAAAAATATAAAAAATATGAAATTCTAAAAAATAATACAATTAAAATACAAAAAAATATTGCAAAGGTCACACTTGGGATCGGGCCTTGGCATTCCACCACCATGGGGAGGCCCCAAGATGGCAGGAAGGGGGCCCACTGCAGAACTTGTGAAAGGGTCTTGCTTCGGGATCATAATAAAGGGCCCCGCAACGCTCCAGGATTAGTGGAAAGAGCCCCAGGCTTAAAGGGAAGGCCCCCGGCTAGGGGTCCAGGGGGCTCTTCATGGTTTCTTGCACTGGGGCGCTGAAGGTTCTAGTTACGCCTCTGACCTGAGTGTATCTTTTTCAGGTGGGTTTTTTTTTGCATATTTTTTGCAGGTGTTTGGAGACAGGCATTAACATCTGACCAACAATCTGCCAAAAAAGAAGCTCATGTACTTTTTTGAGCTTCAGGCATTTTGCTTTAGGTGACACAATGCACATATGTGAACAGGGGCTATTGAGATTAATGGGATTTTGCTTGTTGGGCATTTTGGAACTTCAGAGATGAGGGTTTTTTGAGCTGAAAAATGCTCGGGTGTGAACGGGACTTGAGGGAAACAGGAATGGTCCCGCTGTCTTCTGGGACCCGTGTGTCTTCCAGAAGGCAACAGGGGGGAAGGGGGGGGGGGGGCTGGAAATTTTGTAGATTGCTGGGCAACGATTGCAGCAATCTTACCCGGAAGTGGGAGCGGGTACCTGGTTTTGACAGGTATCCACTCCCCGCCGAAAGGTGCCAAGTGTGGCAGCGGAGGAGGGGGGAAGCAAACGAGCGGAGCTTCCTCTTTTGGGTGGAGCTCTGCTTTAATCATGTTTTTGCTGCTGATAAATCTCTTCTTAAGTCATCTTACTTAGTTTCATTACAGATAGCTAAATGTAGGAAACCATATAACACATAAACACCATATAACATATAAGAACCATATAACATATAAGCACCATTTAACATATAAGCACTAGGGATGATCGAATGGTTCGGGTCGACCATCGGTTCGACCCGAACATTGACTGTTTTCGGCAACCAGAATTCGGCAACCAGAACCGACCAAAATGCAATGGGACAGGAAATGGGCTTTAAAAGCCTGTGATTGGACCAAAACCATCAGTAAAAGCCAATTGAGGGAGCAGGAGGATGCTAGGAATGTGATTGGAGTGACTAGGGGGTCCAGAGGCCAATCAGGAGTGTACCAGTATATAAGATAGCCCCACCAAATCGCTAGCACTGTAATACAGGGGCTGTGGAACAGAGTGGAAGCAGTTCTGTTACTCCTGCTTCAAAAGTGTCATTTAGCAATTATTAGTGTGAGGAAAGGGATATCTAGTGTAGTTAGTGTACTATATACCACTATAGTTAGATTCAAAAATCTAGTTTCTTTAGGGAAAGTGTTAAGTGTCAGGGTGACCGTAGTGTAGTGTAGGGTGAACTGACTCTGACTGCTATGGCAGGGTGACCAAACCTTTCCATATCAGGGTGACCGCCATAGAAAAAAGATCGTTTGTATTCGAATTGCAGTAGAGCAGGGTAGTGGCTCCGCTACTTTCACAACTGCCCGTTTTTGTTGCAGGCGTTTATTGGGCTTTTTTGTGGACGTCTTTGGAGGCAGGCATGACATCTGAACTTCTGTGTAGGGGTATATATATATATATATATACACACACACATATATGTATATATACACATACACATATATAGGTGTGAAAGTAGCAGAACCCTATGCCTGCGCTAATGAAATTATTTACAGGCATAGGGCTCCGCTCCTATCACACCTATATGTGTGTGTATATATACCCCTATACAGAAGTTCAGATGTTATGCCTGCCTCCAAGACGCCCAAAAAATGCCCAAAAAAAAAACACCTGCAACAACACACCTGGGCGTTTTTTTTGCAGGCGTTTTTTTGGGCATTTTTTGGGCGTCTTTGGAGGCAGGCATAACATCTGAACTTCTGTATAGGGGTATATATACATGTAGCGGGGTTAAACATGCCTAAAGACACTGTTTGATATGTGGGAAGGAACTAGGCTCCCTCTAGTGGTAGCTGCATGGAATTTCCTGGGCTGTGACTTCCTTTTCACAAGATGAAGAAACTACATCTCCCAGGCTGCTTTGCAAGATCCAGGAACTAGGCTCCCTCTAGTGGTAGCTGCATGGAATTTCCCGGGCTGTGACTTCCTTTTCACAAGATGAAGAAACTACATCTCCCAGGCTGCTTTGCAAGATCCAGGGTGCACGGCTGCACCGCACGGCACTATGGGGGAGGTTATTTAAAGGAAGAGAGAAGCGCGCGAAGGGGGGGCCTTTCTGCGCTGGACTCTGAGGAACCAGCGAGCGAGAGTGAAGGACTGACACTGGATATTGGGCCAGAGCCTTTTAGCCTGGAGGGACGACGTGGAACCGTCCCATCTCAAGCACGAGGCACATTCCTGGAGGTCATACTGCTGTTTGCCGAGACCGGAAGTCATCCGCCAGAAGGACCCCGCGCGGCTGGCATATAGCCAAAGGACTGAGACCGCAGTGGAAGCGCGCGAAGGAGAAACTTCTGTTGGTGAGAGGGCACATGCCCAATAACTGACTTTATCTGCTGAAGAGACAGTTTTATCTACAGATAGCGGTAGCGCAGCAGGAGGTGATAAAACCCCGGGGTTTATCACCATACTCTCTCAGGAGACTCATAGACAAACAATAAGGTCTGTAAAGGAGTCGCCAGAGGCTTATCTCTCTCGCAGAAGTTATTGCTCAGTTACGCAGACACCCTGCGGTGACAACTAACAGCTCGTTGTTTTCTCTCTCTTGATCTTTATTCCTAATCTGGATTACAAATGAGCTCTATTCAATAACCTTGCTAGCGAAGATCAACAAGAAAGAAGAGAACTCTGGGGGAGGGACTCAGATAGGCCCACCTACCTGGTACTGTGTCTAGCCTTAATGCAGGAGGAGTGTGGGGGTATTCTTTTACCTTTTTAAAGCTGTTTTAAATAACCTTTTATGGACTTGTATTGTATTGTATTGTATCTCCCCTATTCAATTTGATATATAGTAAACTAAGTTTGGTTAATTACAATCTTGTGCGTTGTTCCATTGTGTCACCCAGAAGGACTACTATTCAAGAAGGTAACAAGGTATTGTTGCATAGTGAAGTATTGTATTCCAACCTGTGTATCTATTTGATAGTCCAGTCCTATTCTGGGTCAGTTGTGCCTGAGGAGGGATCGAGCCAATTTGATTGGGTTGTTAGGCAGGGTGTAGACCCAATAATATAATCAGCAGCTCCTGCGGGGGTGGTGCTACACGTGGGGGCTCGTCCGGGATTTCTACAGTCCTGCAATACAACCCTCTCAGCCATAGAATCCCCTCCCACGCAGAAATGGATCCTGTCGCTGCTGCTGAGTGGTGCAAGGAAGAGAATGTCATAGTGGAAAATGGCCTGGTGGTTGAAATCAAGGGAGAAGCCTGGACTGAAGAAAAGCTCCTCCCTGTTTTGAGGGCACTATCCACAGACAGGAAATTCTGGGTGATTGACATGAAAACTGACACCACTGTCCCACACACGTATGCACTGTGTGAGTGGAGGAAGGGGGTCCCTGATTATTTCAACGGAAACAGTGTAAAAACTACTGACCAAACAGAACTTTTCCTGATACATCCAGGAGTTCCTATTGCGGGTCCCTCATCCACCACCCCTGGGGTATCCAGCCAAGAAAAAGGTGTCCAAGAAGGGCATCCTGAGTCATCACCTTTGTCGACTTTTAGCTCAGAACTGTGTGCTGTTCTTGGGGAGATTGTGGCAAAATGTAGTAGGGACTCCTCGAGCTATTTGATGACTGGATATAGGAAGCTCCGGACATTCTCTGGGAAACAGCCTGTGCCTTCAGCAGAAGATGGGTTCGAAGAGTGGCTAGATACCGCCACTCAGGCTTTGGAGGAATGGGAGGTACCAGAACAGCACAAGAAGCAGAGAATCACAGAGAGTTTAAGGGGACCTGCATTAGAGGCTGTACGTAATCTAAAGCTTAGCAAGAAGAACTGCACTGCACAGGATTATTTGGACATTCTGCAAGATGTGTTTGGTCGGACGGAGAACGCGGCTGAACTTCTCTACCAGTTGGACCACTGTTATCAAGAAGAGGGGGAGAAGTTGTCCGAATTCATTAAACGTCTGGATAGGATTATCCACCAGATTCTGTTAAAGAAAGGAATAGACCCCCGGAAAATAGATGAGACTCGTGCACGACAGGTTCTGAAAGGGGCTCAACCTTTAGATCCCATTGCCATACTGCTACGAACTCGTCAAGATGGCGGCATTCTAGAATACCCCGACCTGATTCGAATGGTCAGAGAGGAAGAGGTCATGTTGGACAACAAGAAGAAAAGTCGGCAGTTTGACTCAACTGCCCGGGTTGGAGTGATAAGTGTGGAAGAGGGTGACTCTCAAGTTGAACTCCTAAAGACCCAAGTGTCTCAGTTGATAGAAATGGTGTCCATCCTGACTGGTCAGGTATCCACTCTACCCAAGGGGAGTATATCGGAGAGGCCAGATGAACCTGTTAGTCTCAGCACAGATCCAGAGCCACGGCCTGCAAGATTGTTAACTTGTTTCAACTGCGGGGGAGTTGGGCATGTTAGAAGGGTATGTCCCAGCTCAGGAAAGGTTGCCACGAAACCTCGCGAGCCAGCGGGAAACTTCAGAGGACACCGGTGAAGGAGTCAATCGGGTGTCCGTCAGTCTTAAGGGACTCCAGAAGTGGTGCAGGATCAGGGAAACTGAGTCAGGGGGTCAGACCCAAATATAACACCCCCAGTTCTAGACTCCGGGTTACTGAGGGAAGGAAAGTCAATGCACACCGGGTTCAGCGGGGGCCCAGATCAAGGAAGAAAAAGGAGAAGAGGGCCAGGGTACAGAGAACTGAATCAGACAACAAGGCTACAGCAAGAGAATTCCCAACTAACTTGGTCGGGCCCTCCCCAGTGGTCTCGGTTCAGGTGGAAGGAATTTACACAAGAGCCCTCCTTGACACAGGGGCCCAGGTGACTCTTTTGTATAGAGACTTCTATGATAAATATCTTACCCATCTACCTTTGCAGAAGTTGGAAGATCTGGAGATATGGGGTATTGGGACCCAAAGTTTTCCCTATGACGGGTATCTGCCAATCAAGTTGACCTTTGATCCATCAGTGGCTGGTGAAGCGGAAACCTTCGACACCTTAGCGGTGGTCTGTCCTCGTCCACCAGGGGCCAACAAAAGCTCTCTCATCGTAGGAACAAACACTGACCTGGTAAGGCGCCTTCTGATACAACTGGTCCAGGGACAAGATGCTCAGGCGCCAAGGATCCATCCCATGCTACGGCAGGCCTACCAACGATTAGTGTTGGAGCAAGAGACCCCCGCAGAAGGAGTTGGACGACTCTGGAAGCTGGATAGAGCAGAAAAGGTCTTACAGCCAGGAGAGGTGGCCTGTTTTAAGGCTTCTGTTAAACTCACATGGCAACAGCCGGGTCCCTTCATTATCTTTGAATCAGGTCAAAAGGAGAGACAGAGAGGGATAGAAGTGATCCCTGAGGTGATCCCTTTGAAGGTGTTACAGGAAAACCGTGGAAGGGTTTTAGTGAGTGTCAGAAACACCTCTATTACACCAGTGAAGGTACCGGCCAGAGTGCTCCTGGGCCAAGTCAACCCGGCTACCCCAGTTGCCCCCATTGATTTCAAAGAAAAGGAACAGGGTGAAGCGGTTATAGAGGAGCTCTGCTCTGGAAGCGCTGCCCTCCCACCGGAATGGGTGAAGAGGGCCAAGGCACAACTTGCTCGATGGAGGGAAATATTCTCTAAGGACGAGTTTGACGTGGGATGTGCCAGGAGCGCCACTCATAAGATCCGCCTGAGTGAGGACAAGCCTTTCAGGGAGAGAGTCCGGCGAGTCCCCTTAGGTGACTTAGAAGATCTACGTCAACAGCTGGCAGAGCTCAAAAAGATCGGGATTGTCCGAGAATCCAGGAGCCCGTATGCTTCCCCGATAGTGGTAGTCCGGAAGAAAAATGGATCTTTGAGGCTTTGTATCGACTACCGAACGCTGAACAGAAGAACCATCCCAGACCAGTATACCACTCCTCGAATCGAAGATGCCCTACAGAGTCTGTCAGGGGCGAAGTGGTTCAGTGTGATGGACTTAAAGAGTGGGTATTATCAGATCCCCATGCACCCTGAAGATCGGGAGAAAACAGCCTTCATCACCCCTGTTGGGTTCTTTGAGTTCAATCGCATGCCTCAGGGGTTGTCCGGGGCCCCTGCTACCTTCCAGAGGCTGATGGAAAGGACCGTTGGAGATATGAACTTGATAGAGGTACTGGTATACTTGGATGATGTTATCGTGTTTGGCAGAACTTTGGAAGAACACGAGGAGAGGTTGGAAAAGGTCTTGAAGAGGCTACATGAAGAAGGTCTGAAACTTTCTCCTGAGAAGTGCCAATTCTATCAGTCCTCGGTCCATTACCTGGGCCATATCGTGTCTGGAGAAGGGGTGGCCACTGACCCGGACAAGCTGGATGCTGTTGCTTCCTGGCCCAGACCCACAAATGTGACCGAACTCCGGTCATTTTTGGGCTTTTGCTCCTATTACAGGAGGTTTGTGGAGGGGTTCGCCCAGATTGCCCGACCCCTAAATGAGCTCCTGAAGAATGAAGAAGATGATGTCCCTAAGTTGGTAAAGCCGGTGAAGTCCACCATGGGCCCCCGGAAGGCTAAGGAATCCATCCAGGATCAGTGGACCCCGGAATGCGAAGGGGCCTTTGTCCAGCTGAAGGAAACCCTAACCACTGCCCCTGTGTTGGCCTATGCGGACCCCACAAAACCATATGAACTGCATGTTGATGCCAGCCGAGATGGGCTGGGGGGGGTACTTTATCAGGAGCATGAGGGTCATCTGCGACCTGTTGCCTATGTGAGCAGAAGCCTACTGCCTGCTGAAAGGAATTATCCTACTCACAAACTTGAATTCTTGGCCTTGAAGTGGGCAGTGGTTGACAAATTGAAAGACTACCTGTACGGAGCTGAATTCATTGTCAAGACAGATAATAATCCCCTCACCTATCTGTTGACTACGGCCAAGCTGGATGCAACAGGACATCGATGGTTGGCTGCCCTCTCTAGCTTCAATTTTAGCCTGAAGTATCGGCCAGGAATCGGAAATAGGGATGCAGATGCCCTATCCAGAAGGTTGCATGTTCCACAGGAACCTGCGGAAGAATGGACTCATTTGGCTCCAGAAGGGGTGCGTGCCCTATATCAGGGAATTGAATTTCGATCCCGAGGAGGGTCAAGAGCAGAAGAGATTGGGGTTTCGGCTATCGGAGTACCCAAATGCTACTGCCAGGTGACCCAGGTTGAAGGGGAGGGTTTGCCCCGGCTGTCTAAAAGGGACTTGCGGAAGGAGCAGTTGGAAGACCCTTTGGGAAAACTTCTCTTGGAAGCCCTGGAGATCCAGAGCCCTGAGTTGCTTCTAACTGACTCCCCTCAGGGGGCCCGTCTGTTACATAGAGAGTGGACCCGGTTACAGATCAGAGAAAGAGTGGCCTACCGGAGAGGTCCATCTGAAGATCTGGAGGAGAAGTGGCAACTGTTCTTACCAGCTAAATACAGAGAGGGAGTTCTGGCCGCTCTTCATGATAATCATGGCCATCTGGGGCCCGAAAGAACCTTTCAGCTTGTCAGGGACAGGTTCTACTGGCCTTGTATGAGGGCCGAAGTTGAAGGATACTGTCATTCTTGTGTCCGGTGTATACAGAGGAAGACTCTGCCACGTCAAGCAGCCCCAATGGGCCATCTACAAAGTCAGGGACCCATGGAGCTGGTGTGCATTGATTTCCTTTGCTTAGAGCCTGATCTGAGTGGCCAGGGGAATGTCCTTGTGGTAACAGACCATTTTACCAGATATGCTCAAGCATTCCCAACAAGGGATCAGAAGGCCTCAACGGTAGCCAAAGTTCTTGTAGAGAAGTTCTTTGTACATTATGGGTTACCACAACGCCTCCATTCTGATCAGGGAAGGGACTTTGAAAGCAGACTGATCAAGAGACTGTTAGATATGTTAGGCATTCAAAAGACTAGAACCACTCCCTACCATCCACAGGGGGATGCCCAGCCTGAACGATTTAACAGGACTCTTTTGGATATGTTGGGGACTTTGAGCTCAGAGAAGAAACAGCATTGGGGCAAGCACGTAGCTGCCATTGTGCATGCCTACAACAGCACTGCCAGTGATGCTACTGGATATTCCCCTTATCGGCTGATGTTTGGAAGGGAGGCTCGGTTGCCAGTGGATTTGGCCTTTGGCATTTCGCCTGATCATACCTCTTCAGCATCGCATAGAGGATATGTGGACCGACTGCGGAAGAGTCTGAAAGCGGCCTATGACAAGGCTCAGGCCACATCTGATCAACGTGGACTGCGGAATAAAAAAAATTTCGACCTAAAAGTTCGGATCCATGACCTGCAACCAGGGGACAGGGTTTTGTTGAGAAACTTGGGTGTCCCGGGAAAACACAAGTTGGCAGACCGCTGGAAGTCCCAACCTTATGTTATCTGCAAGCAACTGCCAAACCTTCCTGTGTACCAAATTCGGCCTGAAGGAAGTGTGGGTCCATTGAAGGCTTGGCATCGGAACCATTTGCTGCCTCTCTCTGAAGCGGTTCGTATGCCCCCTGTGGAAGACTTGTCAGAGGCCCCTTCGACTTCTCGCCGGTCCAGACCAGTTACCAGATCTCAGACGACGCTCCTAGATGAGGGAGAGGGAAGTTCTCCATCTGAAGATTTGGAAGATGAAGAGGAGGTACCCGACTGGTTGTGGTCATCTCAGTTGCCAGAACCCACACCTGCCTCCCTGTCTTCATCTGACTTGGCTGATAGAAGAGCCCTTCGGGCAGAAGCCCCTGAATTCATACCCTTTCATATGCTTCCAGAAGAAGCAGCTGAGGATGAAGATCCTGAGGAGGAGGTTGCATCCTTCTCTGAAGAAGAACTGACCTCTCTTGAACCATCAGGTGCCTCTGTGTTGGAACATGAGGAGGGGGACATGGAAGAATCCTCAGAAGTGCCTGATCCTAGTACCTCTGAGAGCATGCCTCCACGGGAACAGAGGGAAAGGAGAGTCATTCACCCACCTAAGAGACTGACCTATGATCAATTGGGTGAATGTTCGGAAGAAGCTGTTTTTATCTCCAAAAGGTCTCCTGACCAGCCTAGTTCCTCCACTGTAGATTTGGTGGGGGACAACCCTAGCTCACCACCAGGCACAACTGTACAAGCCACCCAAGTTTTGGGGGGTCTGTGAGAGATCATGAGAACAAAGTATTGAAGTAGAAAACGTTTGCATTTAAGTTTGTACATAAGGATATTGGGTTTGGCCATTATAATAAGCACAGTTTTTGATGTTCACAATTTGGTTTACTTTGTGAGTTAATGTTTGCGCACATTTTGTTGCTCTGACCTCACTATATGTTTTTTTCTCTTTCTCACCTTTTGATGTTTTTTTTTCAACACAAACTTTAAGATGTAAGTGTTTAAGAAATTGCAAAGGCACATGTGCTTTTTTAGAGGAGCACTATATAAAAGCACTAGAAATCAGCACTATATTAACACTGTAGAAATCACTTATTTGCTTATTAATTGCACTTTATCGTTTTACTGTTGCACTGCTATTAGAATACAAAATTGGATATATTCAGATTGACTTATTTCAGCAAAATGTTAATGTTTTTGTTGTATAATGCCAACCTATGCACTAGGGTACATACTGTTGACCTCTTTGGGGACCAAAGTTTCTCAAGTGGGGGGAGTGTGTAGCGGGGTTAAACATGCCTAAAGACACTGTTTGATATGTGGGAAGGAACTAGGCTCCCTCTAGTGGTAGCTGCATGGAATTTCCTGGGCTGTGACTTCCTTTTCACAAGATGAAGAAACTACATCTCCCAGGCTGCTTTGCAAGATCCAGGAACTAGGCTCCCTCTAGTGGTAGCTGCATGGAATTTCCCGGGCTGTGACTTCCTTTTCACAAGATGAAGAAACTACATCTCCCAGGCTGCTTTGCAAGATCCAGGGTGCACGGCTGCACCGCACGGCACTATGGGGGAGGTTATTTAAAGGAAGAGAGAAGCGCGCGAAGGGGGGGCCTTTCTGCGCTGGACTCTGAGGAACCAGCGAGCGAGAGTGAAGGACTGACACTGGATATTGGGCCAGAGCCTTTTAGCCTGGAGGGACGACGTGGAACCGTCCCATCTCAAGCACGAGGCACATTCCTGGAGGTCATACTGCTGTTTGCCGAGACCGGAAGTCATCCGCCAGAAGGACCCCGCGCGGCTGGCATATAGCCAAAGGACTGAGACCGCAGTGGAAGCGCGCGAAGGAGAAACTTCTGTTGGTGAGAGGGCACATGCCCAATAACTGACTTTATCTGCTGAAGAGACAGTTTTATCTACAGATAGCGGTAGCGCAGCAGGAGGTGATAAAACCCCGGGGTTTATCACCATACTCTCTCAGGAGACTCATAGACAAACAATAAGGTCTGTAAAGGAGTCGCCAGAGGCTTATCTCTCTCGCAGAAGTTATTGCTCAGTTACGCAGACACCCTGCGGTGACAACTAACAGCTCGTTGTTTTCTCTCTCTTGATCTTTATTCCTAATCTGGATTACAAATGAGCTCTATTCAATAACCTTGCTAGCGAAGATCAACAAGAAAGAAGAGAACTCTGGGGGAGGGACTCAGATAGGCCCACCTACCTGGTACTGTGTCTAGCCTTAATGCAGGAGGAGTGTGGGGGTATTCTTTTACCTTTTTAAAGCTGTTTTAAATAACCTTTTATGGACTTGTATTGTATTGTATTGTATCTCCCCTATTCAATTTGATATATAGTAAACTAAGTTTGGTTAATTACAATCTTGTGCGTTGTTCCATTGTGTCACCCAGAAGGACTACTATTCAAGAAGGTAACAAGGTATTGTTGCATAGTGAAGTATTGTATTCCAACCTGTGTATCTATTTGATAGTCCAGTCCTATTCTGGGTCAGTTGTGCCTGAGGAGGGATCGAGCCAATTTGATTGGGTTGTTAGGCAGGGTGTAGACCCAATAATATAATCAGCAGCTCCTGCGGGGGTGGTGCTACATACACACACACATATATGTATATATACACATACACACATATAGGTGTGAAAGTAGCAGAACCCTATGCCTGCGCTAATGAAATTATTTGCAGGCATAGGGCTCCGCTACTTTCACACCTATATGTGTGTACAGTGTATGTGTATATATACATATATGTGTGTGTGTGTGTGTATATATATACCCCTACATAACATAAGGAGTTTTATGATTTTTTTTTTTTTACTAATTTGGGATTCTTGGTGCTTAGATAGTGGTGTGTTCTTCATACTGTAGCTTCATAAACCAATACAACAACACAGACAACACACTATAGGGCTTAGGTGAAAGTTCTCCGTGTGGACATTGAATGAAGCCATATTTCAAATAACTGTCTCTATATTTCTGAATAAACATTTTTTTTTCTTTTGTGTTCTTCCATCCTTTTCTTAACCAGGAAAATCACCGTTATTTTCTGTAATGCTCGAGGATGAACAAGGATCACACTCATCCACTGTGGAAACGGCTTCAGTAATGTGATTTTTTTTGGCACCAAATTGGAGCAAGGTTCTCTGTGTTTTGTTCAAGGTAGAAAATAAAAAATTGTGAACTCCAAACTTTGTATCTGGTTTCTCTACATGAACTCAAATCAAAGTTTAATTCACTCCTGCTCAGCAGGGGCATGGAAAAAATATAAGAAAACACACTTTTTCTTATTTTGAAAGTCACAAAACTTTTATAAAAAGAAGTTCATTGCGTACTTCTGGGTCCACCAACCAGGTGGGCAGTGATGCGGTGGGATGCATCTTTCCTGTCAGAGCTGGAGGATATTGACAGTGGAGGGGACATCCTACCAGCAGTACCATACATTGGAGAGCTGATGGGAGCAACTTTTCTGTCTCTTTGTTTTGCCCAAAATGATTGTATAGCCTTGTTTTTTTTTTTTTTTTTTTTTTTTTTTAAACATAGTATCCAGGGCAAAGGGGGCCATATTAACCACTTTACCACCGGAGGATTTTGCTGTCTTACGTCCAGGCCACTTTTTGCAATTCGGCACTGTGCGAATTTAACTGACAATTGCGCGGTCATGCAATGCCGTACCCAAACGAAATTTATGTCCTTCTTTTTCCACAAACAGAGCTTTCTTTTGGTGGTATTTGATCACCTGTGCAATTTTTACTTTTTGCGCTATAAACAAAAAAAGAGAGACAATTTTGAAAAAATAACAATATTTTTCACATTTTTTTTATATGAAATTCTCCCCCCAAAAAATGTAAAAATCAAAATTTTTGGCCAATTTGTTTTCTGCTACATATTTTTGGTAAAAAAAAAAAAAAAATCGCAATAAGCGTATTTTGATTGGTTTGCGCAAAAGTTATTGCGTTTACTAACTAAGGGAAAGATTTCTGTCATTTTTGGTGTTTTTTTTTAACGAGTAATGGCGGCGATCTGCGATTTTATTTGTGGGACTGCGACATTGCGGCGGACAGATCGGACCCTTGACTGACATTTTTGACACTTTTGGGGGTACCAGTGACATTTCTATAGTAATCAGTGCTATACATATGCACTGTTACTGTAAAATTACACTGGCAGGGAAGGGGTTAATTTTATTGGAGAGGGAGGGGTTAATGTATGCCTGGTGCTTACTGACGTGTGTGGGGGGAGGTGACTGAGTGACACAGGGACAGATCGCATGTTCAGCTATGCTGAACCCTGCAATCTGACCCTGCCTGTCACTTAGGAGATCCGCCCGCTTTGTTTACACAAGTGGGCGGATCTCCACACTCGATCCCTGACGATCGGGGAAGAGCGGCGGTGATCACCGCCGCTCCTCCCCTGGCCTTGACTCCCGCTGTGACTGAAAACAGTGGGAGCGAGCCTGTGGCGGCGCACGCGCGCCGCCCACAAGGGGAGGAGTCCAGCGACGTAGGTCTACGTCGCTGGACGATAACGAGCCATATTGCCGCAGTAGCAGCAGCATGTGAGCGGTCGTTATGTGGTTAAGGTCTGGATTTTTTACCAGACCAACACAGACAACCACACGGTAGTGCGCAATGACATGAGGTATGTGATAAATGTGACTACATTGAGGCATACAAGTCAGATAATGGTGTTTTTCCCACTATGTACAGTATATACTTAGCTGGTCTTGTCCATCTTTCCATATACTAGCGCCCATGGGACTTCTCCAATTACTCGTTCATCTGAGGAAACATAGCCCTATCGTTTGTGACTGACATAAGGGGATGTGTATAGTGGGGTACTTATTTCTTTCCCCCCCCATCCCCATGGGATGATTATCTTACCCATAAAGGGACAGACTTCCTTGAGGTAATGCATTTTTCAGAGGTGGGGGACTCGAGTCAAATGACTTGACTTAAGTCAGACTTAAGTCACCAGTTTGAGGACTTGAGACTTGCTTGACTAAAATTAATAAAAGACTCGACTTGACTTTGACTTGGTATTCATGACTTGAGACTTGGCTTTGACTTGAGACATATGACTCGAAATTACTTTACTTTTTTAAGTTATTAAATATTTGCATTTTCTCAAGATGTGTTAAAGCAAAATGAATGTGCCTGTTATGTTTCTGACACCACAGTCACTTAAAACACCTCAGTGTGTTCTGATTTTTAGGACACTGGCTGTTTAACAATGGAAATACTTAACATGTTTTAGTGACTGTGGTGTTGAAAAATGACCGGACGAAGGATTTGAGCTGTTTGGGCATTCAAAGTGTTTCTTTAATATGCCAAGAAAAAAGCACTAAGCAGTTTTGTTAATGTTGAAAATAAAACAAAACCTTTCCTGACCTCTGACTTTTAACTGATTTAAAGGTGAAAATTGGGGTAGATCAGTATTTTGACTTGATTTGTGACTTGACTTGCTTGACTTCTAGCAGGGACTCGACTTGACTTGCTTGCTTTTCTCCACAGTTACTTGGGACTTGCTTGAGACTTGAAGGTTAAGACTTGAGACTTGCTTGTGACTTGCACATGTGTGACTTACTCCCATGTCTGGCATTTTTCCTCCTTGATGTGCTTTGATGGATACAGTATATAGTAAATAATACTTCTCTAATATCTAATATATAATCTAACCTTTCAGGGAGTTCTTTTTATGCATCGAGATTTCCTCACACATACCTTGCTATATTCTATTTAGACAAGCATAGTAGAACACCACAATACCGATATCAGTAAGTCTATAGTTGGTAGGCCCCTATTAATCATTGGGTACTTTGAGTAATATGATAATCATGTTTATTAACTTTTATAGGATGGTTGCCCTATAATATGGTCCCAACGCCCGCCCCCGGGAGCATTCCATGTATGTGTACTATTGAAAGTTAGTCTCTATATGTGTTTCAGCACCTTATATAATATGTGAATGTATAAAAAATGCAATGTGTATATTAGGATTTGTTTGTAAATAATGTTGTCTTCATTTATAGATGAGTATTATGGGGTCTTTGTAGCCCTGAGGAAGCGATTGGTGAAACGCGTCGGTACTGAAGACTCTTATTACATAGTGCTCATCATACTAGTCACCATACATTTTCCTCTCTTTGAGGTGTTGTTTTTATATAATTGTTATTGTGTATTGTTGTATTTTTTATTTTTTTACTACAAATAAAATATGCATTTTTATTGACTTATGAATACCCCTCTGTTTGGCCTGCACAGTCCGATTTTTTTTTTATCTTTCCCTACATGTTATAAATACTTGTCCAGTGCAGTTGGTTTTGCAAAGAGTGACTCAGATCCTCCTCTTCATGGGTCCCTCTTCTGTGCTACTGACTCCTCCCTCCTGTTGAGTGCCCCCACAGTAAGCAGCTTGTTATGGGGGCACCCGAGCCGAGTCGCAGCCCCCAGTATCCATTCAGACACGGAGCCATGACCCGGCCCACCCCCTTCCTTCTCCTGATTGGCTGACTGACTTGGATTGACAGCAGTGGGAGTCAATCGTGCTACGCTCCTATCTCAGCCAATGGGGCAGCTGATAAACTCCTGAAACATCGCTGGATAAAGATGGACTCAGGTAAGTATTAGGGAGGCTGAGGGGGGCTGTTGCACACAGAAGTTTTTTTTTTTTTAAATCTTAATGCATAGAAGGCATTAGCTCCAGGTAGCCAAGTGGTTAGCACATCTGCTGTGCAACAGTGTATTTGGGTGTTCAAATCCCTGAACTACCTACAACTGTCTGTTGTTAAATATATGCATATATCCTATGGAAGAGTTTAATCATGCTTAACCTTTGAGGAGTGCGGGAGAGAGGATTGCGGGACCACCTGGCTGAGAGGTCTACCTTATACCTTATACACTGGTTACCCCTGTAGGGGTGCCGCCCTCTGGTGAGTGCGGGAAGTATCGCGAGGAGAGCACTGGTTTCCTCACCCAGCACCCGTGTTTTTTTTTTTTGTTTTTTTTTTTTGTTTTTTTGGGGGTTTTTTTGGACCACCTCTGCATTCACCTCTTTAAGATCTCCCTGACGTTCCAACCATTTGTCTATGGACTTTCACAATTAATTAATTTAAAATAGGATTTGTTCCTATATTTATCATCTTCACATGAACTTTTTTATGGGACTATTCACATTCATTTCATATATACTATATGTGTATATATAATTTCTAGTTAATTTTTTCACTTTTCACTAATTCACTTGTTTATTGAATTAGTATATCTGAGATTTCTCACTCTCAGACCACCTTGCAATATTCATTTCTGCCACTTCAATTGGCTGCACCTAGCAATTGGCTAGTTTGTTCACATCTTCCTGATCACGATTAAATTATTATAATTTTTTATATTCACTTATATATGTATATGGTTATATCACATAAAAAATTATTATATACTTAATAACACACTTTATTCATATTTTATACGGTCACTGTCACTTTATTGCACAAATTCACCAATATTTATTACTGCATATTTATTTATTTATTCATATCTAGTATTGTGTATTTTTATACTGTTTTTAGCCATTGGTGTAATGAATTTATTTGTGTTTTTTATATAACATACGGCACCTGATTCACTAGTATTACTGATTGAGACACTACATCTGGCAGCGCCAATTTACCTCTTCACCTATCACATTTACGTATATAGCTCCACACTATATTTTGAGGTAGGCAGCAGCCATTTTTTTCATTTGTCCATTAGCGCGGAATTTTCAATTTTAACCACTTAACGTCTGCTCATGTTGCTGCTACTGCAGCAATGTGGCCCGCTATCGTCTAGCGACATAGTACTACTCCACCCATAGGCGGTGCTTGCGCGCCGCCGGAGGCACGCTCCCGCTGTATTCAGTCACAGCGGGAGTCGGGCCAGGGGAGGAGCGGCGGCGATCGCGCTGCTCTTCCCCGATCGTCGGGGAATTTAGTTTGGAGATCCGCCCGCCTGTGTAAACAGAGCGTGCGGATCTCCTAAGTGACAGGGAGTGACAGATCGCAGGGTTCAGCATAGCTGAACATCCAATCTGTCCCTGACTCACTCAGTCACCTCCCCCCACACATGTCAGTAAGCACCAGGCATACATTAACCCCTCCCTCTCCAATAAAATGAACCCCTTCCCTGCCAGTGTCATTTTTACAGTAACAGTGCATATTTATAGCACTGATTACTGTAGTAATGTCACTGGTCCCCCCAAAAGTGTCAAAAATGTCAGTCAAGGGTCCGATCTGTCCTCCGCAATGTCGCAGTTCCGCAAAAAAAGTTGCAGATCGCCGCCATTACTCGTTAAAAAAAAAAAAAAAACACCAAAAATGACAGAAATCTTTCCCTTAGTTAGTAAACGCAATAACTTTTGCGCAAACCAATCAAAATACACTTATTGTGATTTTTTTTACCAAACATATGTAGCAGAAAACAAATTGGCCAAAAATGTAAAAACATTTTGATTTTTACATTTTTTGGGGGGGGGAATTTCATATAAAAAAATGTTAAAAATATTGTTATTTTTTCAAAATAAACGCTCTTTTTTTGTTTATAGCGCAAAAAGTAAACATCGCACAGGTGATCAAATAACACCAAAAGAAAGCTCTGTTTGTGGGGAAAAAAGGTCGTCTAATTCGTTTTGGTACGGCGTCGCACGACCGCGCAATTGTCCGTTAAAGTCGCACAGCGCCGAATCGCAAAAAGTGGCCCAGACGTAAGACAGCAAAATCGTCTAGTGGTAAAGTGGTTAAGCAAGATAAAAAAAAAAAAAACCTTCAGCCTTTACAATCCCTAGTTTCAGACTTTAGGCTGCGTAGCAAAAAAAAAAATGTATTAATCAAAGCCAGCATGGTTGTGTACACAGTACATTTCAGAGAGATCTTACTGGAGCCAGAAGTTTTTAAAAGTTTTTTTTTTAAGTGGAGTTTACCTTAAACTGCTTGTTGAAAAGTACAGGTAGGTTTTCCATGAGCTGACAAATGTCACATTTTTGATGATAAGAGGGAAGTGATTTTTTTCCAAAGCAAACAATGACAGCAATCATCATGTACCAATTTTTTCTATTTTTTTTAAATGCAAACAAGAGTTCTAGAACTTTGAAAGAGATAATAAGGCTTCTGAAGTGTATGCTGCAATTATTTGTGCCGAGTTTACAAGAGTATCAGTACGGAAGAGTTATTATTCTGGTTGTTAACCTTTAAAAATGTCATGATCTGTCACTTGTTTATTCCGAATAAAAGAAGTTTGAGAGCTACAGATAACACAATAAGCATAATTAGGTCATCCACTTATACAACAAAATAACACGAGTGATTTTTTTTTTTTTCCGGTTTATAACTGCTCTTTTCTTTTGTTATTTTATTCTAATGAGATCACAGTCGTGATTGAAGCTGCGTTGAAGCGTTCAAACATTTGACAGAATTCATCTGGAAGCTGACGTTTGGTTTTAAAATTAGTTGGGAATTCGTAACTATATTATTTTCTTTTCAAGCAATCAAAAGTGCCATGACCACGTTATTATAGGTATAAAGGGAACTTAATTAAAGGGACCCTGGTACTCAAAAATATTTGCCGTAAAAGAAGAGAGTTGATGCTCAGCCAGTGCCTGCTCTGAAGAAAAAGGAACCTTCTACTGATATCTCTACCTCCAACCTCCATGTCCCTGTAGGACACAGTAGTGATGTGAAGGTCAGTGGAACCATTGAGTACAGCAGAGAATACAGGAGATGGACATTCCTTGAAGGGTCAATTCCTGAAGAGACTTTGTGGTGGTTGTGGGTTCTCGTTAATTGATCTGCATTTAGCAGCACAGGCATCAGAAGGGAGAGGTAACAGCTAAATGCACAGTGGAAATAATTATCTTCAACTTTACTGAGACACTTATGAGATTCATATGCCTCTACTAGACAGCACAACCAGGAGGGTGACACTATTTTCTTTAAATTATAAAAAATAAAAGAAGGGGAGTACCTCTAAGGGTAGCTGATATACAGAGAAGTTGAAATCTTCTCACCTGGTGGGAAGGCTTTTTCAACACAATAGTGTAGAACAGTATGCAAAGCCTAATCAATACCAGCTGCCCATGGATTACAGGCTGTTGGTATGGGTTGTACATCCAAATCTTTGGTGCAGAACCCACCAGAAGTACCGTTCCTGGCGCTCCAGTAACTAGTTGTTGACTCGGACTCGTAGTTCCCCTTAGGAGTTCCTGCCAGTTAAAGCCAGAACCGGATTCAAAATTGGCTACTATACAAGATCAAAAAATACTAGGACACTCATAGTCCTCCTTTAATTCAATGTGTTCATCTGCCTTCTGGGATGTGTGATATAGCAATCCTAGGAGCTGTGGAAGAGACCAATGGCATGTCTGAATTTGCCTGTTGGAACTGATGCATGCGCACATGTTCTGCAGGCATCTCTTCCAGGTTCTGTAGACTTGCCACAGACTAATGGTGTGTCTGTGCAAGCACCGTATCTGAATTAAAAATGGCAGCGGTGAATGAAGGATGAAGGGGAACCTTTTGCTGCAAGCAAGACAACCCTGGAATTCAGACCCGGTTCACACTGGGGCGATCCGACTTGCCAAGGCGACCTCACAAGTCGCGGCGCGCAGCTCGCTCGCGACCTCGGAGCGGCCTGCACGGACTTCAGAACATTGAAGTCAATGCAGGTTGCTCCGGGTCGCCCCAAAGAAGCTCCGGACCCTTTTTCTAAGTTGGAGCGACTTGTGTCTCTCCTATTAGAACGGGTCCACAGCTTCTCTATGGCAGGCGACCTACGGCGACCTGTCAGGCGACCAGGTCACCTGACAGGTCGCCCCAGTGTGAACGGGGTCTCATGGTCTGGTAAGTATGCTTTTCTTTATTTTTTCTTTTTTTTCTTTCAAATGTTTTTATTGAGAATGACAACAGAGTTACAAACTGTCAACATGGGCAACTCAGTATACAAGAATACATTGTCAGCATATCATAAGCGATGTGAAATAACTTTGTGGTACCAATAAGAAGAGATACGTGCCATTAAAAAGCATCAGCCAAAGGTGTGGCCTAATAACATTGCTAAGTACAAAGAGGACAGTAGTAATGATGAGACCTCCCCCGGTCCTTCGGGGAGCCAAAACATCTATTGCAGGAGGCCAAACAAGGGAGACTGCAGTTTGGCGAGCAGGACCCCAGCCCCAAGCACCCATAAGGGTTGCGATACATTTGGGGAACTGGTTGCACGCCAAGACGTGATGGGGCTCCAACAGTGAAGGATGTCCCATACACGTCAGCAAACATGCGAGTGGGGAATAGACTCCATACAGAGGAGTGGGGGAAGCCCCAAGCTGCAACATAATACTAATGTCGAGAAAGAGGACAGAGAAAAATAGGGGGAGGGGATAGCAGAGAAAGAAAAGAAAGAGAATAGGGTGGGGGAGAAAGGATGGGGGGGGGGAGTCACCAGGGGTAAGCTAGGATCAACTTTTCAGGTAAAATTACATTGGAATGTGTAAATATTGCATCCAAGGGTCCCAAATGGCCTCATACTTTTCCACCCGGTCATGTAGGACCGCCACTATCTTTTCCTGGGTCATTAACCAAGAAATCTTCCGTTTTGCAGCAGTTAGAGAGACCAAAGGTTGTTTCTAGTCCTTGGCCAGTGTGAGCTTTGCTCCCAGGAGCATGAAAAATAATAGAGCTGAAAGGTGTTTGGGGTATTTGTGCGGGAAATCATGTAGAAATGTGACTTGGGGTGACTGAGGAATCTGAAGACTCGTGACAAGCCGAAGCAAATGCTTTTCTTTATTTTAAGACAATGACAAGTGTTTTTTTTTTTTTTTTTTCCAGGTGGGGCTGTTAGGCAGAAAGAAATTCCTTCCTCCCTTTCTCTCTCTGCTCCTCCAGAGGACCATGGTATTGCTTTGCATCATAGGACACCAATTTTAACTTAGCAGACAGAGTTTACAAGTAGTGCCACTGGCCAAACCTGCCCATTAAAGTCAATGTAACTGTGCTGAAACTGCAAACCAAATTATTTGCTCACAGTTGCAGTGCAGTAGTTTAATGTAAAATCTCTGTTTTGTTTGTAAAAAAAAAAAAAAAAAAAAACAGGCATTCAGGAACCAGTTAGGGATTGCCGCCTGTGTCAATCTAGCCTTAGGCTGGGTTTCCGGCTCAAGCTGTTTGATTACCTTTGGTTACCTTATGAGATAAAAAATGTTGTATTGACTTCATCAGACTCCTAAATTGTTCTTCTCACGTTTTAATTGCTGCCTCTGTCCTTGCTGGGAAGCTTCACCTTATTTTTCTGTTCTAGCAACCACAGTCAGGCAGAAAGTTATGGAAATCGAAGCAGTTGTCACCAAAACAAAAGGTGATGAAAAACCTTTTTGGGGAAACCTGTTTTGGTGGCAATTGTCCAAGAAGAATATTTTTCATCACATAGAGATTTCCTCTCATTTCCAGTTGCACCTCAAGGACAAATGGAGGGCCCGTTCACATCATCGAGCTGCAGTAAACTGTGCGTTACTACGTGTTTTACAGTAATGGACAATAGTGGATTGGCTGCCTTAATGCACAACTGTTTGCCTGGAGTTCAACTTTAAAATTATTTTACTGTTTGTTAAGAATATATAAATCGTTATTTGTCCATAGTCTGGGCACCGGTGCATTTTAAGGGCTCCTGTAGTGGTCTAATCCTTGTCTTGTGACATGACAATCAGAATCCCTTCTTTCCCTTTTCATATTTAGCTATTGCAATGCAAGATTTTTTAATTAAGTTGATTCAAACAGCATGGAGACCCACTTTGAGATGGTGATGATATGGTGGTACTTGAATTACCATCAGCTGAGTGCCAAGACTGCTTTAACAGTTTGCACTATATTTCTTCTTCAATAAGCTTGGTTATTCCTAAAGAGAACTACACAAAAGTAGAAATTTCATCTGGTTATAACAAGTGCACATTGAACGTCCATGAATGAGCATCATTGGTCAATCAATATCACAGAAATGAGGTCTTGGAAGTGAATCACGCAAGGGACATCCCTATAGCCATAGAGCACCAGCCTTTTCGTTGCTGTATTGATCAATGAAAATGTATAATTGTTTCTTTGCTTTCAGAAGGTGACACTGGAAACTTAAAAGCAAGGTCATCTACCGTAGGTGAGTATCATACTTGCCAACTGTCCCTTTTTTCATGGGACAGTCCCTGCAAATGGGAGCCTGTACCAGGTAATTTTTATTGTCCCTGGAAGCGCCTGTTAATTGGGCTGCCCATAAATGTTATGCAGAAGTAGTGCAGCTGAATGGGAGAAATATTCCAACTCTGCTACTGTGGCCTTAAATTTGAAATTCCCTTTTTAATTTCCTGTAATTCTCTCTATATTGAGTAGACTCTATAATCTGATAAGTAGGCGAGATTAATTATGCAGAGTGGGTGGAGCTTCAGGGAAGTGGGTGTGGTAATTGATAGCTGTGCTGCAAAGTGTCCCTGGAAATTTTTTTTAAATGTTGGCAACTATGGAGTAGGTATATTACTGCAGTTAACTGTGGTCCTTCTCTTGGAGTTATTTAGTTGGACCCAGCACCACACTACAGGTAGAGCATAGGGATGAGGTTTGGGTTCGGGTCAACCATGGGTTTAAGGCGATCTCAGCACATCCGAGGTTTGTGGTCCTGGTAAACTAAAGCAGGCATTTGGCAGCCCAAATTATTTGTAATGGCCCGTACACACGATCCGAAAATCGGCCGAAAAATAACGCTTGTGAAAGGATCGGACGATAATCTGATCGTTAGTACACAGCTTACGAGAGGCGATCACGACAGCTCGCCCGATATTATCCGGTTGTGCAAGCATAAAAATTTTGATCGTATTATAACACATCGTACGATAATCGTATTATCAGTATGTTGTTCGTCCGAAAAAAATGGTGAGCAGTAGACCGCGCATGAGCAGTAGACATCATTTTCCCCTCACACGCTACAGCGTGGTTACGCATACCGGAAGCTTTTGAATCATCGTCCGAGAAAATTCGTATCGTAAGTAACCTCTCCCATTTGCGAATATAATTGAGAGTTCCTAGCAACCAAACAAAAACGGATGGAGAGTCATCCGATTTTCGGATCGTATGTACTGGGCATTACAATTATATGCCGCAAGAGCCTTTGGACCTGTCAGGGCTGGGCTATTAGCAGCTCTCTTCTCAGTGCTCAGGCTGCTCAGCTGTTGAATAATTACCAGCCACTAATTGTTTCCACAGTGACTCACCAGGTTACCATTACCTGCCTCATCAGTCCAGCCTACAGCCAGCCCCTTCTGGCTCTTTAAACTGCCTCATTCATTCCTTTCGTGCCTTTGGCTTCCGAACTCTGGCTTATGTTTTGACAATTTTTACTATTACATTAAAGGTGTGATTTTTACTGCATTTTCTGTCTCAGTCTGATTCATGGTTCCTGAAAGAGCCTAACCTAAAAAAAAAAGTTGGACAGTCCAGTAGGGACCAGACAAATTTCGATCAGTGCATGGACTTCGATGCTCAAAAGAAGTCAATTGTTAAATCCACTTCTGTCAAAGGGACATGAGGAATTTTCCATGGATCAGCAGCTGCAGCTACTTAGCTGCATCCTCTGAACAGTGTGTGGGTGTCACTTTATTGAATGCTGTTGCAAGGAAGGAATAGAGAGACAAAACTGCACAAAGATCAGGATTAGTTAAGAAACTACTGTAATTCTGATTACCAGTTCTTTGATAAAACAACCCCTTTACCCCATTTTTTTTTTTTTTGGTTCCTATTACTGTGGGCGTTTTGTCTTTAAATTTTTATTTATTTTTGCTTGATTAAGTTCAACAGTCACTTTTTTCTGCAAGACTTAAAAAAAATGCCTTTTTCTTTTATAGGGCAGTATTTTGGGGTTTAAAATGTATCTTAGGGCTGCTGTTAGAAATTTCAGGGCCCCATACAGACCCTTCCCTCCAAAAGTGTCTGAGGACATAGATTTATCACTCACTTTCTCTGTAATCTCAGCTGCACAGATGAATGAATAGGAAGCGCTCTGAGGCTTCCTGCTCATTCACAAACTGAAGCATAGTGAACACAGTTTACTACGCTTTACTGATGAATGGACACAGGAGTGATTGGTAATGATCACTCACTGTCAGGGATTCACTATTATGCGCAGGCACACTGACGCTTCAAACCGGTGAACGCTTATGCGCATGCGCGTACGCAGAGGCGCCTTGAATAGTTAGAGGCTACCATAAAATAGTTTGTGGCTACCTCCCGTTCGCGCGAACGCGCATGTGCGTGCAATCACCATTGGCGCCAAGCGGCCTATTTAAGGGCAGTGGTCACACTGAATCTTTGCTGTGTGATCTTCAGCTCTCCTGTCTCCTGTACCTGAAATTTCCTGCTGTTCCTGATCGTCTGACCCAGCTTGCCTTTGACCTTGATACCTGCTGCCCGCCCTGACTCAGGCTTGTCTTGACTTCTCTCCTGCCTTATCCTGATCTGCTTATCTGCTACCGGGTATTGGACCTGCTCTTAGCCTGACTTGGGAATCTGGAGGACCGCGACCTGGTGTTAGCACGCAGCCAAATCCATCCCCACCATCAGGGGCCCTGGTGAATACTGGCTAGCACTTAGACTCTGCACCTCTGGTGAACCTGTATCCTGCTAAGTTATCCTGTCAGCATCCCCGTCCTGGGATCACACATAGTTCCAGACTCTTCATCCGGTGAGAAATACTTCTACACGTCAGGCTCTGCCACGACACCCCTGACACTCACTGTGTTCATTAAGAAAAGAAAAACATATTTACCAGCCCCTTCTCCCTCTCTCCATATTGAAACACCAAGATAGAGAGAGGGGGAAGCCTGCAGCAGCTGCCAGCATGAGAGGAGAGGGAAGCTGGCAGCTCTGTGGGGGAAAGGGGCAAACAGATGGGCCTGGACAGCAGATGGAAGAGGCACATGTGCTAGAACCAATCCCCCTGCAGTCCGGCGGAGAAGGAAAAAAGAGAAGAAGCTGGCAGCGCTGCTGGGGGAGGCAGAAGAGGATCGGTGCAATAAGACAGTATGGTTAGACCTCCTGATCAACAGGAGCCTAGGCCCCTCTTTTGAACTGATAGGGCCTGGGCCCAGTATAGGAGGGCTGGGTGTACTGCCTCATCAGCAGCCCTGGGTATACTGTCTATACAGTGGGTATAGAAATGAATCGCCCCTTGACAAGTGCTCCATTCCCTGCTGCAGAAAAACACCCCCATAGCAGGCTATTACCACCTCCATGCTTTCCTGTAGGAATGGCGTTATTTGGATGGTGAGCTGTATTGGATTTGCGCGAACGGTAGGTAGCCTCAAACCCTGACAGTGAGTGATCGTTACCAATCACTCCTGTGTCCATTCATCAGTGAAGCATAGTAAATCAGACATATAATTTGGTGTTGAGGCCATAGGAGCATTTCTTCCTGTTTTCAATTAAATTTTAGTGTCATCTGACCACCTTAAATGCACCCTGAAAATTCTGAGGCCACATCGAAAAAGCTGTTTTGTTATGAGGGTGTTTCTCTGCAGCAGGGATTGGAGCATTTGTCAGGATAGAAGGAAAAATGGATGGGGCAAAATACCATCAAATTCTTGAGGAAGATCTGCTGCCCTCTGCCAGAAAGTTGTCAATGGGAAGAAGGTTTACCTTCCAACACAGCAAAAATGACCACACGGTGCTTGAAGGAGAAAATGGTGCGGACTTAAACCCCATTGAAAATCTGTGGAATGACTTAAAGACTGGAGTCCAAAAACGGCCACCATCAAATTTAACGGAATTTGCGTAGAGTGGGCAAATGTTGAAAGTTTAGATGTGCAAAGTTAGAGACATATCCCAACAGGCTATAATAAAGCAAAATGTGGTCCAACAAAATACTGACATAAGAGGGGTGATCCTTTTTCCAACTCAGTGATTCTGTATTTTAAAATATATATTTTTTAAGTACATATTGGTTTTTATTGTACGTTGATAAGGTTCTTTTTGTTGTAAGGCAAATTGGCTTTTGTTTCATTTTATTTATTTTTTTTTGGGGGGGGGGTTTCTTAATTTTTGTCTTTTTTTTTTTTTTAATATTTTGGGGTATATCACTGACATTCACTGCACTCTCTAACTCTAGAGATAAAAAAGTTAGGTATACTGTGGTTAGACCTGTTTTCCCTGATTAAAACTGTCCACCTTGGCCAATTGTACATTAATATCTACTCTGCAGAACTTTAATTCTTGTAGAAAATCCCAGCCTGTGCTCTTTGTCTGTAGTAAATTGGGCCCAGAACCACTTTAACCACTTAAGGACCGCCCACCGTAAATACACTGGCGCAGAGCAGCCCATAAGTGCAAAATCTTGTATATGTACGTGATTTTGCTTTAAGGCTCAAGGGGGCGCGCGCGCCATCAGAGCTGCAGGACCTGTGTCCACAATCGCCGCCAGCCTCCCGCGATTGTCAAGGAGACTGACAGAACAACCGTCTGCCTAGGTAAGCAAGGCAATCGGCTCTTCTGTCAGACAGGAAGGGAGAGATTGTGTGTTCCTAGTAATCAGAAACACCAGGGGTGTAACTACAGGGGTTGCAGGGGTTGCAATTGCAACCGGGCCCAATGCTCCAGGGGGGCCTGGACGGCTCCCCTGTACACCTGGATAATAGGGGTGGCGGGGCAGCATGTCGAGAAATTACTGTCCTCTTTTTTTTTTTCCTCCTGTAGCTGCAGGAGGAAAATGGAGGAGATTGGTTCCTCTTTATGCTGCCCCCTGCCATTCCTAGTCATAGGCAACTGTAATAGTCAGTGACATTGTAAAAAAATAAAATAAAATGATAAAAATAATACAATTAAAATACCAAAAAATAAAAACTACTGACACCAGTGGGTGATCTTCCAGGATCGCAAAGGTCACACTTGCAACCGGGCCCTGGCATTCAAGATGGCAGGAAGGGGGCCCACTGCAAAACTTGGGAGAGTAAAGGGCCCCATGATCAGTGGGAAGAGCCCCAGACTTGAAGGGAAGGGCCCCAGCCAGGGGTCCGGGGGGCCCTTCATGGTTTCTTGCACCGGGGCCCTGAAGGTTCTAGTTACGCCTCTGAGAAACACAGATCTCTCTCTTACTGCAGTCTTTCCATCCCCCACACAGTTAGAAGACATTCCTTAGGAGCACACTTAACCCCTTGATCGCCCCTGATGTTAACCCCTTCCCTGCCAGTGTTATTTATACAGTAACAGTGCATATTATTTAGTACTGATCACTGTATTGGTGCCACTGGTCCCCAAAAACTGTCACTTGGTGTCAGATTTGTCCGCCGCAGTGTCGCAGTCCCACTAAAAATCGCCATTACTAGCAAAAAAATAAAAAACAAAATACATTTTAAAAAAGTCCATAAATCTATCCTACAGTTTGTAAATGCTATAACTTTTACGTAAACCAAATAAATACGCTATTTTGGATTTTTTTTACTGAAAATATGTAGCAGAATACAAATTAGCCTAAACTGATAAAAAAAATTAGATTTTTTTTAAATTTTTTTTTTTTATTGGGAATGTTTTGTAGCATAAAGTAAAACATATTGTTTTTTGTTTTTTTTTTCAAAATTGTCACACTTTTTTGTTAATAGCGTAAAAAAAAAAAAAATCGCACAGGTGATCAAATACCATCAAAAGAAAGCTCTATTTGTGGGGAAAAAAGGACATCAATTGTATTTGGGTACAGCATCGTACGACTGCGCAATTGTCAGTTAAAGCAACGCAGTGCCGTATCCCAAGAAATGGCCTGGTCATTAAGGGGGTAACACCTTCTGGGGCTGAAGTGGTTAAAATCGCCCTGCTGCTGGCAAATGTTGTATTACTGTTTCTGGACTGGTCAAGTCTCTGTAGTAAAACACCCAGCTGGGCTCTTTGTCTCTAGTACATTTTGGCCAACTCTCTCTAATGGAAAAATGTCTTGCTGTATTATTTGAAGTTTCTTAACAAGGAACTTTAGTCCTCTGCGTATTTGCACAGACTATATGACGTCATATGACAGATGACGTCATATGTGACGTGAGGGGGCGGGGCCTCCCGATGACGTCATCGGGAGGCCCGCCACTAATGGCTATATAATAAGCTGCAGAGACCGGAGATAGGCATAATCAGCGGAGACGTCGTCGTCGGAGGACCGGAGGAAGAAGAGCCGACAGCCGACAGCAAAAGAGCAGAAGACCGGAGAGGAGAAGAAAAGAAGAGTGGACAGCAGAAGAGGGGACAGCAAAAGAGCAGAAGACCCCGGAGAGAAGAACACAAGAAGAGGGGACAGCAAAAGAGCAGAAGACCCCGGAGAGGAGAAGACAAGAAGGGCGGACAGCAAAAGAGCAGAAGACCCCGGAGAGGAGAAGACCCCGGAGAGGAGAAGACAAGAAGAGTCGGATGAAGATTTTTAATAAACTTACCAAAACGTCTCTTGTCGTTATTTACACACACTGCCTTTTTTGTGGTGAATGAGTAGGGGTACAGTGTACCCCATACCCATTCACATAGGGAGGGGGTCCGGGATCTGGGGGGCCAGATTCCGATGAGCCCCCTGCCCACAGACCCCCACAACCACCGGCCAGGGTTGTGGGGATGAGGTCCTTGTCCTCATCAACATGGGGGCAAGGTGCTTTGAGGTGGGGGGTGCAGAGCTCCCCCTGCCCCAAAGCACCAACACCCCCCCATGTTGAGGGCATGTGGCCTGGTGTGGTCCAGGGGGGGGTGGGGCCGCTCGCTCGTCCCCTCCCCTTTCCTGGCCTGCCGGGCTGCATGCTCGGATAAGGGTTTGGTATTGATTTTGGGGGGGACCCCACGCCGTTTTTTTCGGCATGGGGCTACCCTCAAATTCCATACCAGACCCGAAGGGCCTGGTTTGGAACCTTGGGGGGGACCCCCACGCCGTTTTTTTCCCATTTTGGCGTGGAGTTCCCCCTCAAGATTCTCACAGCGCAAGTCGCCCCGCAAGTCGGATCCGACTTGCGGTGTTGAGGTGCGACCTCCATTCAAATCAATAGGCTCCCATAGGGAACCATTGATTTTGAATGGAAGAAAAAAAAACGCTGCTAAAAGCAACGTGGCAAAACGTGCAATAACGCCAATGGAAAAAGCTACTGAAAGCACGTTTTTACAGCTGCTTTTTCCGGCGTCAGAACTAACTTTGACGTACGTTTTTTCTAACGCCCCGTGTGCATGGGGCCTAAATAGTGTATAAATACATAATGTAAAAAAATTAAGTCAATCACGGCATCCAGCAAGGTAATCCTTGTCAACCACAATGTCCCACCACCACTACACGCAGCACTCATTAACCCCTTCCGGACCGAAAGATTTCCCCCCTTAATGACCAGGTCATTTTTTTGCGATTCAGCACTGCTTTACTTTAACGGACAATTGCGCAGTTTTACGATGCTGTACCTAAATAAAATTTCTGTCCTTTTTTTCCCACAAATAGAGCTTTTTTTTTTATTTCTATTTTTTTTCGCTATAAACAAAAAAAAACGACAATTCTGAAAAAAAAAAAAAATCATAATAATTTTCATTTTTCACAACATCCCCCCCCCCCCCCCCAAATGTAAAAATCTAAATTTTTTATAATTTTAGGCCAATTTGTTTTCTGCTACATATTTTTGTTAAAAAAAAAAATAACGTAATGTAATTGTAAATGTAATGTAATTTTTACTTTTACTGGTGTGTGTGTGTGTGTTTTCAAAGTGGGCATTTATCAACAGGAAGCTGGATGGTTCACAACACTCAAGGAGACTGCACACAGTCCGCACATACCCCGCCATGATAGCCGGCCCATGTCCTCCCACTCCACGCTGCAGACTGTGTGCAGTCTCCTTGAGTGTTGTGAACCATCCAGCTTCCTGTTGATAAATGCCCACTTTGAAAACACACACACACCAGTAAAAGTAAAAATTACAACAGTCATCCTAACTGGTCATGTGTCCACACATGCACACTTCAGGGTACAGAGTTCCTGATGGATGCTATATGATCTTTAGATCAAGAGGAGCAAGGAGTTAACTTCCATTTAAGGCTGAGAGAGCCAATATCAGAAGCACTGGATGGTCCCGCCCACTTTCTCCTGGGGGGAGGAGGGAGGGAGGGGGATTGAACTGATGCAATTAAAGTTGTCATATATAGTTGTGATCTGCATGTGGTAAGACCAGCTCTGAGGAAGGGGGACTGACCCCCGAAACGCGTTAGTGGTCCTGACTGAAGGACTTGTTCCAGTTTACATATGGTGGATTCTTGTAACATGTTTTTATCTCTACGTCTGTGAGTATGCATTTGGCATTTTTTATTAAATAATTTGCAACATTGACCACGGGTAATGCACTAGGTGTTTGCGCCTCCTCTTCCTTTCTTTTCTAAAAATATGCACTGTTACTGTAATAATGACACTGGCAGGGAAGGGGTTAACCCAGGGGTGATCAAAGAGTTAAGTGTGAGCCTAGGGGGTGTTTTCTAACTGTGGGGGGAGGGACTTGTGAAATGATCATAGAGACCTCTGATCCTATATAGAAGGATCAAAGGCGCTCTGTGATCATTTCAGAGAGAAGAACGGTCAGTTGTGTCTACAATAGCTGACAGTGGCGGCTGGTGAAGTTTTAAGATGGGGGGGGGCGCAAGACCCCGCCCTTCCATTTTGACCCCTAACATTTATCATAAGCCCCACCCCTTATAGACTCCACCCATTTTGTCCCCTGTATTTTGCTTGCGTGAACCTATTCTCCCAATATATCACATATTAAGGGGTCCATCAGTACTAGTAATAATAATCATAATAGGGAACAGGGGCCCTATTATGGGATATACTGTGAGAGACATCCTATTATGGGATACATGGACTGAGAGTGGCACAAACCCCACAGTACAGACCCCTCCAGCACAAACCCCCCAGGCACAAACCCCGCACAAACAACTCAAGCACAAACCCCACAGTACAGGCCCCTAGCACAAACCCCACAGTACATGCCCCCTTCAATATAGTGACCAGTATAAATGCCCCCTTTCAATGTAGTGACCAGCATACATGTCCCCAATGCAGTGACCAGTATACATGTCCCCAATGCAGAGCTATGCGTGCGTGCCTCCAATGCAGTGACCACCAGTGTACATGTCCCCAATGCAGAGATATGCGTGCGTGCCTCCAGTGCAGCCAGTGACCACCAGTATACATGTCCCCCAATGCAGAGCTATGCGTGCGTGCCTCCAATGCAGCCAGTGACCACCAGTATACGTCCCCCAATGCCGAGCTATGCGTGCGTGCCTCCAGTGCAGCCAGTGACCACCAGTATACGTCCCCCAATGCAGAGCTATGTGTGCGTGCCTCCAGTGCAGCCAGTGACCACCAGTATACGTCCCCCAATGCAGAGATATGCGTGCGTGCCTCCAATGGAGTGACCACCAGCGTACATATCCCCAATGCAGAGCTATGCGTGCGTGCCTCCAGTGCAGCCAGTGACCACCAGTATACATGTCCCCCAATGCAGAGCTATGCGTGCATGCCTCCAGTGCAGCCAGTGACCACCAGTATACATGTCCCCCAATGCAGAGCTATGCGTGCGTGCCTCCAATGCAGCCAGTGACCACCAGTATACATGTCCCCCAATGCAGAGCTATGCGTGCGTGCCTCCAATGCAGCCAGTGACCACCAGCATACGTCCCCCAATGCAGAGCTATGCGTGCGTGCCTCCAGTGCAGCCAGTGACCACCAGTATACGTCCCCCAATGCAGAGCTATGCGTACATGCCTCCAGTGCAGCCAGTGACCACCAGTATATGTCCCCCAATGCAGAGCTATGCGTGCGTGCCTCCAATGCAGCCAGTGACCACCAGTATACGTCCTCCAATGCCGAGCTATGCGTGCGTGCCTCCAATGCAGCCAGTGACCACCAATATACGTCCCCCAATGCAGAGCAATGCGTGTGTGCCTCCAATGCAGCCAGTGACCACCAGTATACATCCCCCAATGCCGAGCTATGTGTGCGTGCATCCAGTGCAGCCAGTGACCACCAGTATACGTCCCCCAATGCAGAGCTATGCGTGCGTGCCTCCAGTGCAGCCAGTGACCACCAGTATACGTCCCCCAATGCAGAGCTATGCGTGTGTGCCTCCAATGCAGCCAGTGACACCAATATACGTCCCCCAAAGCAGAGCTATGCGTGCGTGCCTCCAGTGCAGCCAGTGACCACCAGTATACGTCCCCCAATGCAGAGCTATGCGTACATGCCTCCAGTGCAGCCAGTGACCACCAGTATACGTCCCCCAATGCAGAGCTATGCGTGCGTGCCTCCAGTGCAGCCAGTGACCACCAGTATACGTCCCCCAATGCAGAGCTATGCGTGCGTGCCTCCAGTGCAGCCAGTGGCCACCAGTATACGTCCCCCAATGCAGAGCTATGCGTGCGTGCCTCCAGTGTAGCCAGTGACCACCAGTATACGTCCCCCAATGCAGAGCTATGCGTGCGTGCCTCCAATGCAGCCAGTGACCACCAGTATACGTCCCCCAATGCCGAGCTATGCGTGCGTGCGTGCCTCCAATGCAGCCAGTGACCACCAGTATACATGTCCCCAATGCAGAGCTATGCGTGCGTGCCTCCAGTGCAGCCAGTGACCACCAGTATACGTCCCCCAATGCCGAGCTATGCGTGCGTGCATCCAGTGCAGCCAGTGACCACCAGTATACGTCCCCCAATGCAGAGCTATGTGTGCGTGCCTCCAATGCAGCCAGTGACCACCAGTATACGCCCCCCAATGCAGAGCTATGCGTACATGCCTCCAGTGCAGCCAGTGACCACCAGTATACATCCCCCGATGCAGAGCTATGCGTGCGTGCCTCCAGTGCAGCCAGTGACCACCAGTATATGTCTCCCAATGCCGAGCTATGCGTGCGTGCATCCAGTGCAGCCAGTGACCACCAGTATACGTCCCCCAATGCAGAGCTATGCGTGCGTGCCTCCAGTGCAGCCAGGGACCACCAGTATACGTCCCCCAATGCAGAGCTATGCGTGCGTGCCTCCAGTGCAGCCAGTGACCACCAGTATACGTCCCCCAATGCAGAGCTATGCGTACATGCCTCCAGTGCAGCCAGTGACCACCAGTATACGTCCCCCAATCCAGAGCTATGCGTGCGTGCCTCCAGTGCAGCCAGTGACCACCAGTATACGTCCCCCAATGCAGAGCTATGCGTGCGTGCCTCCAGTGCAGCCAGTGACCACCAGTATACGTCCCCCAATGCAGAGCTATGCGTACATGCCTCCAGTGCAGCCAGTGACCACCAGTATACGTCCCCCAATCCAGAGCTATGCGTGCGTGCCTCCAGTGCAGCCAGTGACCACCAGTATACGTCCCCCAATGCAGAGCTATGCGTGCGTGCCTCCAATGCAGCCAGTGACCACCAGTATACGTCCCCCAATGCAGAGCTATGCGTGCGTGCCTCCAATGCAGCCAGTGACCACCAGTATACGTCCCCCAATGCCGAGCTATGCGTGCGTGCCTCCAGTGCAGCCAGTGACCACCAGTATACGTCCCCCAATGCAGAGCTATGTGTGCGTGCCTCCAGTGCAGCCAGTGACCACCAGTATACGTCCCCCAATGCAGAGATATGCGTGCGTGCCTCCAATGGAGTGACCACCAGCGTACATATCCCCAATGCAGAGCTATGCGTGCGTGCCTCCAGTGCAGCCAGTGACCACCAGTATACATGTCCCCCAATGCAGAGCTATGCGTGCATGCCTCCAGTGCAGCCAGTGACCACCAGTATACATGTCCCCCAATGCAGAGCTATGCGTGCGTGCCTCCAATGCAGCCAGTGACCACCAGTATACATGTCCCCCAATGCAGAGCTATGCGTGCGTGCCTCCAATGCAGCCAGTGACCACCAGCATACGTCCCCCAATGCAGAGCTATGCGTGCGTGCCTCCAGTGCAGCCAGTGACCACCAGTATACGTCCCCCAATGCAGAGCTATGCGTACATGCCTCCAGTGCAGCCAGTGACCACCAGTATATGTCCCCCAATGCAGAGCTATGCGTGCGTGCCTCCAATGCAGCCAGTGACCACCAGTATACGTCCCCCAATGCAGAGCTATGCGTGCGTGCCTCCAGTGCAGCCAGTGACCACCAGTATACGTCCCCCAATGCAGAGCTATGCGTACATGCCTCCAGTGCAGCCAGTGACCACCAGTATACGTCCCCCGAAGCAGAGCTATGCGTGCGTGCCTCCAGTGCAGCCAGTGACCACCAGTATACGTCCCCCGATGCAGAGATATGCGTGCGTGCCTCCAGTGTAGCCAGTGACCACCAGTATACGTCCCCCAAAGCTGAGCTATGCGTGCGTGCATCCAGTGCAGCCAGTGACCACCAGTATACATCCCCCAATGCACAGCTATGCGTGCGTGCCTCCAGTGCAGCCAGTGACCACCAGTATACGTCCCCCAATGCAGAGCTATGCGTGCGTGCCTCCAATGCAGCCAGTGACCACCAGTATACGTCCCCCAATGCAGAGCTATGTGTGCATGCCTCCAGTGCAGCCAGTGATCACCAGTATACGTCCCCCAATGCAGAGCTATGCGTGCGTGCCTCCATTGCAGCCAGTGACCACCAGTATATGTCCCCCAATGCAGAGATATGCGTGCGTGCCTCCAGTGCAGCCAGTGACCACCAGTATACGTCCCCCAATGCAGAGCTATGCGTGCGTGCCTCCAATGCAGCCAGTGACCACCAGTATACGTCCCCCAATGCAGAGCTATGCGTGCGTGCCTCCAGTGCAGCCAGTGACCACCAGTATACGTCCCCCAATGCAGAGCTATGTGTACATGCCTCCAGTGCAGCTAGTGACCACCAGTATACGTCCCCCCGATGCAGAGCTATGCGTGCGTGCTTCCAGTGCAGCCAGTGACCACCAGTATACGTCCCCCAATGCCGAGCTATGCGTGCATGCATCCAGTGCAGCCAATGACCACCAATATACGTCCCCCAATGCAGAGCTATGCGTGCGTGCCTCCAGTGTAGCCAGTGACCACCAGTATACGTCCCCCAATGCAGAGCTATGCGTGCGTGCCCGACAGAGCAGTGCACTTACCTGGAGGCTGGAGCCCTGTGAGTCACGGCGGCTTCTCCCTCTCCTCTTCTCCGGTCTCCTCTCCGCTCCGCTCTCTGCAATGCCGGTCCACGCGACGTCAGCGGGGTCAGCATGGGGCCATGGGATGTCCTGGATGATGATTGGTCCAGGCTGTAGACTGGACCAATCACAGCCAGGATATCAGGAAAGTGGGGGTGCCCAAGCGCAATGACTTGCGCCCAGGTTACGCCCCCAGAAGGCAGCCAATCGGCGCCTCTTCTGGGTCGTAAACCCCACCCCCCCCATAGCCACCACATAGGCCGGTGTAGCGGCGAACACATTTTTTTTTTCAAAACTTTATTTGTTCGTTTTGAAGTTTTTTTTTAAAAAAACTTTATTTGTTCGTTTTGTAATTTTTTTTCTTTTTTTTCTTTCTTTTTTTTAGGGGTAGGGGGGGGGCGGGGCCCTGGCGCCCCCTATGCACGGGCCGCCACTGATAGCTGATCGTCCTTCTCTCTCAGCAGGGAGCAATCGCGGGTGCCCGGCGGCAATCGCGGCGGCCGGCCATGTGGATCGGCATCCCCGCTGCCATCCTCGCCCCCAGGAGCGCTCCGACGTATGTACTGACATACCCATACGCTGGTTAGTGCAGTATATCTGCGGCGGCCAGTCAGCAAGTGGGTAAACAATGGATACCCTGGCTGTAATAATGTAAAATAGACAGCTGGAAATCCTGGATGACATCACTGACCACATTTGGTGGTGACCCAGCCCTGGTGGAGTCTATAAGCAGCACTGCTAACACATATTGCGCAGGCATGGTCCTGTGTTGTCTCCATTAGGAAGCCAATCCAAAGCAATGATGTGCAGCTTTCAACAAAATACACTGACTCCTTGTTGCATAAATGTAAAAGAAAGGGGTAAAAAAAAATAGCTGAAGCTCCTGTTCTCCACCTGTAAAGGATTCTTCATATGTGTTTTGCCCTTTTTGGGGCTTGATGATAGAGGAAAACATTTAGGAAGCCAATCCAAAACAATAATGTGCAACCCTCAACAAAATGGCTGCCATCTGCTCACAGACGCTGACTCCCTGTTGTATAAATGTGAATGAGATGGGTAAAAGAAGGCTTCAGCTCGTGTTCTCCCCCTGCGAGAACTCCTCAGGTGTGTTTCGCCCTTTTCGAGGCCTAATGGTGGAGGCAAACTATTAGGCCTTGAAAAGAGTGAAATGCGTTAAAGAGTTCTCTATGGGTGGAGAACAGGAGCTGAAGCCATCGTTTACCCATTTAATTTCATTGTTTTTGGCTATGTAATGTGCAGCTGACACTGAAGTGAGTGCATGTAGACAGGAAGTGGCTGAAAGAGGATGAAGGAGATCAGCAGCACTGAGATATAAAACAAGGATGAAGGCTAAAAAGCAAAAACGGTGTTTTAAGAAAACAAAAAGGCAATTGTTTATTATACACAGAGCTTTAGCAAACTCAACATCATCCATTTCATGTTTAGAACTTCTTTAACCTCTTGCCAACCATATAACATAGATATGCGGTGGCAAGGTGGCTCTGCTGCTGCAGATAATGTACTAGCACTTTTTGGTAGGGGGTGCGCGTGTGCGCTGCTGATGATCCAGGTTAAACACAGCAGATGACGATCAGAAGGTGCCAGCCAATGGATTACCGCCGGTACCTGCTGATCGTCCCAAATTTACACAGGACAGAGCACTGCCGATGTAAATAAGGCAGAGCCCTGCCCTGTCCTGTCCTCGGGGAAGTAATGCATTTTCTTTCCCTGCAAAGGGAATAAAACCCATCACTTCCTTAGTAAAAGCACCTAACACAGTATACCAAAACACTGGCTAGGCACACATTTAACCCTGTGATTGTCCTAGATCAATGATGACGAACCCATGGCCGTGAACCCCAGCTGACGCACAGAACCATCTCTGTGGGCACGTGAGAGAGTCCAGGTTCGGTGGCGGCGGGAGCACAGCAGCAAACAGCAGGGAAGACAAGGTGTGGGAATCTGTCTGCACATGGCGAGTGAGTGGTGAACAGGCCTTGGAACCCAAGAGGTAGAGAAGAGCTTTACTGCCTCCTTGACCCCTGAAGAGGCAAACAGTGGGCGCAGCATGCCCGACACCTTCCAGAGCATTGACCCCTCAAACCTCCTCTCCGCTAAAACTTCAACGGTGAGGCACGGAGAACAGGCAGGGGACTGGGGGCCTGGAAGATGACGACAGGTGGAAGGTGCAGGCTGTGAGGGAGCCGTTGGAAGGAACAGAGCAGAGAGCACCCCTGGATCAAGGACGGAGACTGGCATGGAAGGTACTGGCCACAATCATACACAGACTACCTGCAGACAAAGACTGGGACAGGGGGCAGAGCAGAGAATGCAGATAGGGACAGAGCTAGAGGTCTCTCTCTCATCTACCCCTCGCTCTCCTTTCAGCCGCCCTATCTCTCTCAGCCCCCCTGTCTCTCTCAGCCCCCCTGTCTCTCTCACCCCCCCCTCTCTCAGTCCCTTCCCTCTCTCAGTCCCCCGTCTCCCTCAGCCCCCCTCTCTCTCTTTTCCCCCTCTCCCTGTGTCCCCCTCTCTCTGTTTCCCCCTCCTTCTCTGACTCCAACCCCCTTTCTCACCCTCCACCCTCTCTCTCAGTCCCCTTATCTCTCACACACACACACCCCTCTCTCCCGTCCCCCCCTCTCTCACACCCCTCTCTCTCTCTCGCTCCCTCTCTCTCACCCCTCCTCTCTTTCACCCCTTCTCTCTCACCCCTCCTCCCTTCCTCTCTCTTGTCCACTCTCTCTCACCCTCCTCTCTCTCACCCTCCTCTCTCTCACCCTCCTCTCTCTCGACCCCCTTTCTCACCCCCCCCTCTCTCTTTTTCTCTCTCACACCCCTTTTTCTCTCACACTCCTCTCTCTTTCTCACACACACCCCTCTCTCTCACAAACCCCTCTCTCTCTCTCTGAGTCACCCCTCTCTCTCTGTCACCCCTCTCTCTCTCAGTCCCCCCTCCCTCTCTCACACCCCCTCTCTCTGTCACCCCTCTCCCCCCACCACTCTTTATCTTTCAACCCCTCTCTCTCTCTCTCTCTCTCTCTCTCTCACCCCCTCTCTCTCAGCCCCCCCTCTCCCTCTCTCTGACCCCTCTTTTGCCATTTGCAGAGTTGGCACTTTGAAATAAATAAGTTAGTTTTGTCTTGCAGTTTGGGCACTCGGGCTCAAAAAGGTTTGCCATCACTGCCCTAGATGTTAACCCCTTCCCAGCCAGTGTCATTAGTACAGTGACAGTGCATATTTTTAGCACTGATCACTATATTAGTGTCACTGGTTCCTAAAAAGTGTCAGTTAGTGTCCAAATATCCTTTGCAATATTGGAGTCCCACTATATGTCCCTGATCGTCGTCATAAATAGTAAAAAAATAAGTAAAAAAAAAATTCCAGTATATATTATATAGTTTAAAGACACAAACCAATCAATGTACACTAAGTGCCGATTCACATTATAGCGTGTGCGCCGATCGCATGTAATATCGGAGCACACTGCTCCTTCATTACATGCGATCGGATGTGCAGTGCGAATTCAGCCATACACTTGTATGGATAAATTCGCACTGCACCCGCACAAAAGTCGCACAGGACCCTTTTTTTCAGCTGCATCAGGATCAGATCGCACAGTGGTTCACACTTGTGCGATCTGATCCTGTGCAAACTGTCAGATCGCACTGCGATATGCGATCAAACTGGGGGTGTCGTTAACATTTCATTGACACCCCCTGCGTATCGCATATGGCAGTGTGAACTGGCAGATGTGCGTTTGCGATGCGGGAACAGGCTGCGAATTCGCAGCCTTCCCGCATCGCACAAGTGTGACCCGACACTTAATGGGATTTTTTGTTTTACCAAAAACATGTAGCAGCTTACAAATTGGCCTACATTTATCAAGAAATTTGATTTATTTTATTTTTATTTTTTGGATATGTTTCATAACAATAAGTAAAAGCATTAGGTAAAAAAAAATATTTTCTTTTTTATACATTTTTTATTGTTTATAGCGCAAAAAATAAAAAAACACAGTGGTGATTAAATGCCACCAATAGAAAGCTCTATTTGTGGGGGGAAAAAAAATTGTATTTGGGTAGCAGCTTAGCACGACTGCGCAATTGTCACTTAAAGTAACGCAGTGCCGTATCGCAAAAAATGGCCTGGTCATGAAGGGCGGTAAATCTTCCGGAGGTCAAGTGGTTAACAAAATCATTTTCAGTTTAAACGAGAGAGCACCTTCAAAGAAGAAATAGTCATAAGAAATGAATTTAATAATCAGAAGCTGACACAACGGCAGCCGAAACAACGACCTAAGCCAGCAGCTACAAGGAGATCCTCAATGATACAAACACCTCCATCGCTCACGTATATTCTATTCATTTCAATTATACTGCTTCTTTATGATCTGTGGGAAGCAGATAGGGAATAGAAAAGCTGATTTAATAAGATACTAGCAAAGAAAATTGGATACAATTCCTGACACATATCACATTCTGTTATAATAAATAGAGGGAGGTATTCTGCGAGCTCCAATTGTCTTGCATGCAGAAGCACCGCCGAGATGGATTTTGTAAAACTATTAACTGCTATGTTTTAGGCAAAGCCGTACATTGCGCTAATATCAGCAGTACAGTTTAAAGGGGAATAGCAGTTTATAATTTTAAATTTGTTAAACCACTTGCCAACATATATATATTGTGGCAGGCTGGCTCGGCTGAGCAAACCGACGAAGGGGTATGTTGGTTTGCGAGAGCGCTCCAGGGGGCCCCCATTAGGAATCAGGGAAGCCGGTCCACTGGACCAGCAGCCGTGATTGCCGCCGGGCACCCGCGATCGCTCCCCTCTGAGAGAGAACGACGGTCTGCTGTTGTAAACACAGCTGACCAGGGGCCAGCTTCAAAGTGACCGATCACTGTGGTAGCCAATCAGAGGCTAGCACATTGATCAGGTGACCCGGAACGGGGTGACTCCTGGCTTACAGTTCTCAATTATCTACCATGGCACAGTGCAGCACCGTGATACTTCCTGTCAGTGTATATGCCTGTCCATTTGTATGCCCGGGATGTACGGGTACACAGAAAGATCTGCAGGAGTCCTGCATGGCACCAATGATCTGCTGATCACTGCTGTAATGCTTTACAGCATGGGTGTCCAACCTGTGGCCCTCCAGCTGTTGCAAAACTACAAGCTCCATCATGCCTCTGCCATTGGGAGTCATGTTTGCAACTGTCAGCCTTGCAATGCCTCATGGGACTTGAAGTTCGGCAATAGCTGGAGGGCCGCAGTTTGGACACCCATGCTTTACAGGCTCCCAAAAAAAAAAAAAAAAATGCACATTTTATTGCTCTCTGTTCTCCCCCTTCCTTGTGTAAAGGGCAAGAGCAGGAAGAAAAGATCTAGTGCTGTGCATGGCTGGATCTTTTCTCCCTCTCTTCCTCTTCACACAAGAACTTGAGCAGCCATTTGGCTCCTGCTGCTGTCAATGAAATGCAGTAAGAAAGGAGTGGGGGGCGGGGCTAAGTCCCGCTGTGTGTGTCTATGGAGCGCAGCCCGGGAGTGAGCAGACACCATGTGCCTCTATAGCAAACAGCTTGCTATGGGGACACATGAAGAAGAAGAGGGGCCAAGATCACCCAGAGTTGACCAAAGAAGAGTAGGAGCAGGGCTGCTCTGTGCAAAACGATTGCACAGAGCAGGTAAGTATAACATGTTTGTCATTTTAATTATTTTTTAATGACTTAACCACTTTCTGTCTGCTCACGTTGCTGCTACTGCAGCAACGTGGCTCGTTATAGTCTAGCGACGTAGTACTACGTCTCTAGACTCCTCCCCCTGTAGGCGGCGCTCGTGTGCCACCAGAGGCGCGCTCCCGCTGTTTTCATTCACAGCGGGAGTCAGGCCAGGGGAGGATCGCCGCCGCTCTTCCCCGATCGTCGGGGAATCTAGTTTGGAGATCCGCCCGCCTGTGTAAACAGAGCGGGCGGATCTCCTAAGTGACAGGGAGTGACAGATCGGAGTGTTCAGCATAGCTGAACATCCGATCTGTCCCTGACTCACTCAGTCACCTCCCCCCCCACACGTCAGTAAGCACCAGGCATACATTAACCCCTCCCTCTCCAATAAAATTAACCCCTTCCCTGCCAGGTGTCATGCACTGACGAGCACTGACGAGCGGGGGCAGGAGCGCACCTCCGGCGGCGTGCGCTCACCCTCTAGCTGCAGGCGCGCAACTGACGTAGCCCTATGTCGGTTGGCCTGGGAGAGCCACACTGTCGCAGTAAATAGGCGGCGTGTGGTCAGCAACTGGTTAAGGTTTATTTAATAATTCAGTGATTGACTGCTAGGGGTTATTGGTTTTTGCATGATTTTCTTTACCATGCCCTATAGAATATTAAATAGGGAACCATGATTTTCTGTCTACGTGTTATACATTTTATCAGCCATATAGGGCGAAAAACCCATGGCTTTAGAGCTCTCAAGTGTAGTAACAATTGTTCATACAGAAAGCTGCTCACAAAGATACAGCCATCTCCTAGGGAGTTTTGTTATTTTATGGTTACATTATAACTTGTTAGTACATTTTTTTAAATGTAGTTTTTCATACAAGTGTAGCAAGGTTTCCAGGCCCGTGGCCTGATATGGGTCTGCCATTAGTACCGGTAATCTCTCCAGCCCATGTGAGCTGTGACCCTGGGTGTGACAACTGAAGCAGCGACAACTCCGGCATCTTTGTTTGTGGTTTTTCTTTGATTTAAAGGGGATCGGAGAAGGGAATGAGTGGGATACTCCTTGAGGCTCAAACTAATTACACATGGGACTTTGTTGCTGAAAAATGCCCGTTGGCGCCTCCTTGATGCCAGCCGGCGCCAGCCAACGCTCACTGACTCTCTGTGCAGCTTAAGAAGTGTTGAATCTTATAGTCCTGTAGATCCAAGACTGAGCTGTAGAACTCCTGACAGTGCTGTGCTGTGGAAGTCACTGAATACTGTCCTCCGCTTGGTACAGCTTGATGTAGTATCTTGTAGAACTTTGTGTAACTGTCACTTCACTGACACTCTCTGTACAATTCAGGGCCCAAACTGGCTGTTCCCCCTTTACAACTTCAGGGTCCTCTACCTAGGCACCCCCTTTTACAACTAGCTGACACTGGATCCCAGAACCTCTTCCGGAGTGGTC
>NC_138772.1:530837340-531062907 GCF_965119305.1 Pelophylax lessonae | reverse complement strand
AAATGCACATTTTATTGCTCTCTGTTCTCCCCCTTCCTTGTGTAAAGGGCAAGAGCAGGAAGAAAAGATCTAGTGCTGTGCACGGCTGCATCTTTTCTCCCTCTCTTCCTCTTCACACAAGAACTTGAGCAGCCATTTGGCTCCTGCTGCTGTCAATGAAATGCAGTAAGAAGGGAGTGGGGGGTGGGGCTAAGTCCCGCTGTGTGTGTCTATGGAGCACAGCCCGGGAGTGAGCAGACACCATATGCCTCTATAGCAAACAGCTTGCTATGGGGACACATGAAGAAGAAGAGGGGCCAAGATCACCCAGGGTTGACCCAAGAAGAGTAGGAGCAGGGCTGCTCTGTGCAAAACGATTGCACAGAGCAGGTAAGTATAGCATGTTTGTCATTTTAATTATTTTTTTTTTTTAATGACTTAACCACTTTCTGTCTGCTCACGTTGCTGTTACTGCAGCAACGTGGCTCGTTATAGTCTAGCGACGTAGTACTATGTCGCTAGACTCCTCCCCCTGTAGGCGGCGCTCGCGCGCCGCCGGAGGCGCGCTCCCGCTGTTTTCATTCACAGCGGGAGTCGGGCCAGGGGAGGAGCGGCGGCGATCCCCGATCGTCGGGGAATCTAGTTTGGAGATCCGCCCGCCTGTGTAAACAGAGCGGGCGGATCTCCTAAGTGACAGGGAGTGACCGATCGCAGTGTTCAGCATAGCTGAACATCCGATCTGTCCCTGACTCACTCAGTCACCCCCCCCCCCCCCCACACCATAGAGACATGTCATCCTATATAGAAGGATCACAGCTGCTCTGTGATCATTTCAGGGAGAAGAACGGTCAGCTGTGTTTACAACAACTGCCCTGTCCTTCTCTCTCAGCGGGGAACGATCGCGGGTGTCAGGTGGCAATCGGGGCTGTCTGACCCATGCATTAGCTTCCCCACTGACGAGCGGGGGCAGGAGCGCACCTCCGTCGGCGTGCGCTCACCCTCTAGCTGCAGGCGCGCAACTGACGTAGCCCTATGTCGGTTGGCCTGGGAGAGCCACACTGTCGCAGTAAATAGGCGGCGTGTAGTCAGCAACCGGTTAAGGTTTATTTAATAAATCAGTGATTGACTGCTAGGGGTTATTGGTTTTTGCATGATTTTCTTTACCATGCCCTATAGAATATTAAATAGGGAATCATGATTTTCTGTCTACGTATTAAACATTTTATCAGCCGTATAGGGCAAAAAACCCATGGCTTTGGAGCTCTCAAGGGTAGTAACAATTGTTCATACAGAAAGCTGCTCACAAAGATACAGCCATCTCCTAGGGAGTTTTGTTATTTTATGGTTACATTATAACTTGTTAGTACATTTTTTTAAATGTAGTTTTTCATACAAGTGTAGCAAGGTTTCCAGGCCCGTGGCCTGATGTGGGTCTGCCATTAGTACCGGTAATCTCTCCAGCCCATGTGAGCTGTGACCCTGGGTGTGACAACTGAAGCAGCGACAACTCCGGCATCTTTGTTTGTGGTTTTTCTTTGATTTAAAGGGGATCGGAGAAGGGAATGAGTGGGATACTCCTTGAGGCTCAAACTAATTACACATGGGACTTTGTTGCTGAAAAATGCCCGTTGGCGCCTCCTTGATGCCAGCCGGCGCCAGCCAACGCTCACTGACTCTCTGTGCAGCTTAAGAAGTGTTGAATCTTATAGTCCTGTAGATCCAAGACTGAGCTGTAGAACTCCTGACAGTGCTGTGCTGTGGAAGTCACTGAATACTGTCCTCCGCTTGGTACAGCTTGATGTAGTATCTTGTAGAACTTTGTGTAACTGTCACTTCACTGACACTCTCTGTACAATTCAGGGCCCAAACTGGCGGTTCCCCCTTTACAACTTCAGGGTCCTCTACCTAGGCACCCCCTTTTACAACTAGCTGACACTGGATCCCAGAACCTCTTCCGGAGTGGTCCCCTCTAAAACTTCAGGCAAAACCCAGGGAAATCCTCAGTACTCACGACCTGTGTAGGCTTTCCTGGGACTGGACCCCTCTCTCTCTCCGCAGGCTCTCGGCACACCGGATCCCCTCAGCTCAACTCAGCACTCTCTGGACATTCAGACGACACCCCGAGACATCCACCTTCCTCAAACAGGAGGAGAGACAGCTGCACTCTCCTTCCTTCTGCTCCGGCTAGAGACAATCTGTCACGCAACTCCCCCCAAATTTATACCCACTCCCAGAATCCTTTGCAGCCTAATCTGCCTTCTGGGGTAGTTACAAGCTGGGATGTGTCCCCTGATTGAGCTTCCCACACTGCCCTATGAGAGCCTCTCACAGGAGCCAGTGGGGATACTTCTCCCTTCAGGAGACACATCTGGAAGCCCTGACACCCTAACTAAATAAATCACAGCCCTGCTGTTAAGCAGACAAGGCCCACTATACATTTACCTAGCACCTACCTGTAGGGTGCTACACCAGTGTATATGAGTGGGAGGAATAGTGCCCTATTATTGGTTTCAGTTGTAGGAATAGAGCCCAATTATTGCTATTAATAGGAGTAATAGTGCCCCATCATTGGTATCAGTAGAAGGAAAAGTGTCTAATAATTTGTATCAGTGAAATTAATAGCACCTCATCATTGGTATAAATGGGAGGGATAGTGCCCCACCATTAGTATCAGTGGAAGGAATAGTGCCCCATAATTGGTATAGGTGGGAACAAAAGTCCCCATTTTTAGTCTTAGTGGGAGGAATAGTGTCCCATCATTGGTAGTAGTGGAATGAATAGTGCCCCATCATTAGTGTTAGTGGAAGAAATAGTGCCCCATTATTGGTACTAGTGAGAGGAACTGTACTGTACCATTGTAATCAGTGGGAACAAAATCCCCCATTATTAGTCTTAGTGAAAGGGATAGTGTCCCATCATTGGCATTAGTGGGGGAATAGTGCCCGTCATTAGTATCAGTGGATGGACTAGTGTCCCATCATTGGTATCGGTGGAAACAAAAGTCCCCATTTTTTGTCTTAGTGAGAGGGGTAGAGTCCAATCATTGGTATTAGTGGAAAGAATAGTTCCCCATCATTGATATCAGCGGGTGGGATAGTGCTCCATCATTGGTAATAGTGAAATGAATAGTGCCCAATCATTGGTATTCATGGTAGGAATAGTGCCCGATCATTGGTAGTAGTGGATTGAATAGTTCCCCATCATTGGTATTAGTGGGGGAATAGTGCCCAATCACTACAGTTCTGCCCCCTCCCCCTTTGAGTATTATTGGTCCTGCACAGGAATCACTAAAAGCTAAAATCAAGTAAAACTTACTCAACACTAGTTGCATTTAAAAATACATTTACTGAATTTTAAACTTCTTCCTGGAGGCTGAGGTGATGTCCCAATCACATGATTGCTGTGATTGGCTCTCACAGCGGTCACACAATTGGGAGCTCCTCCAGCTGGGTACCAATCACAGAGACCAAGAGTTGTTGGTGACAGCTTAGTCAGCATGCTGGAAGTATGCACTGAGCACGCTCTAAGCACGCTACCTAGGACCCCATAAAGACATTTCTGCAGCTGCTGGGTTTAAATCCACCCGTCCTGCCACTGCATATATGCAACAGGGGCGTAACTACAGGGGTTGCAATTGCAACCGGGCCCCGTGCTCCAGGGGGCCTGTGCGGCTCCTCTGTACACCTGAATAGGAGGGGCGATGGAGGCAGCATGGATTGGTTCCTCTGTATGCTGCCCCCGCAACTCCTATTCAGTTCACTTGTGTTCTGCTGTCTCTGGGCCCCTGTGTGCTCCCTTGCCCCCCCCCCCTCCTTACTGTGCTCCCTTCCCTCTCCTGCTGGCTACTGCAGGGGATGTGTCACAATAGAGAACCGGGAAGGGGTCGGCAAATATGTAATTTACCAGCTCCTTCCTTTTCTGAATGAACAGAGTCATAGTCAGTGACATTTAAAAAAAATTAAATAAAATGATAAAAAATAAAACAATTAAAATACCAAAAAATAAAAACTACTGACACCAGTGGGTGAACTTCCAGGATCGCAAAGGTCACACTTGCAACCGAGGCCTGGCATTCCACCACCATGGGGAGGCCCCAAGATGGCAGAAAGGGGGCCCACTGCAGAACTTGTGAAAGAGTCCAGCTGCGCGACCAGAATAAAGGGCCCCGCAATGAGAGTAAAGGGCCCCAAGATCAGTGGGAAGAACCCCAGGCTTAAATGGCCCTGGGCCAGGGGTCCAGGGGGCCCTTCGTGGTTTCTTTCCCAGGGGCCCTGAAGGTTCTAGTTATGCCTCTGATATGCATTACGGTGGTAAGAAGAGGTTAAAATACACATTACTGCATTTGTTGGTGTTTTCATGTCTGCAGATATCTGACAAAGACAATGGTGAAAAGTACACAATGAAACATGAAAAAAGTTTTCATCCTTAAGGTGACATCCATGAAGAAATTCTAGCTCACATTAGCATACGATGGGGCAATTAGAGGCAATTAGAATGCTGCTTGTCAGCAAAGTTCTTCCACTCAACACATAAGACCCAACTCGAAATCCTGTTTCCCGGAGCTGAGCGTACAGATGTGTTGAATTCTGTCACTGGCTGTGAAGAGATACATATAGAAAATGTTCATTTTTTTGTCTGCAAAATGTATTATTTGTGCAACGAGTAAAAGATAAAGTGACAATGCTATGAAAGGTTTTCTTACATATGGAAATACCACCAGTGACTGCAATATACACGTTATTACTCTGCATACCCTGTATTCTAATTTATTATGTGACTGTATAGCCAGGTTCAGTTTTACATTTTACAAATTAATTATGCATGTGGTATTAAAGATTGCATTAGATGCGAGAAAAATGAATCCAGACTTAATTATGAACTTTACCAGCTGTGCTTGAAAATGTGTTCTTTGTAGTCATTTTTATTTGTGCGTGGCTAGTTTTATTATATTTCAAGGCTGTAATCTTCATGATTATTCTTTTTTTTTTTTTTCTTTCTTTCTTTCTTCTCTCCCCCCAGTTCTCTCTTTCTTCCACCTCTCTCTATTTATCTATCTCTTTGGATTTCCTTCTTTATATGTATCCCTCTCATCCTTTCCTTCCTTGTTTATTGTACTCTGCATCCTTCTTCATTCCTTTCCTTTCCCCATTGATTATCTGCTTCCCTTTCTTCTCCTTCCCATTATTTCTTTTTTTCTCCTCTCCTCTCCTCCTTCCTCTCCTCTCCTCTCCTCCTCCTTCGCCTCTCCTCTCCTCCTTCCTCACCTCTTCTCTCCTCCTTTCTCTCCTCTTCTCTCCTCCTTTCTCTCCTCTCCTCTTCTCTCCTCCTTCCTCTCCTCTCCTCTCCTCTCCTCTCCTCCCCTCTCCTCCTCCCCTCTCTACCTTCCTCTCTTCTCTCCTCCTTCCTCTCTTCTCTTCTCTCCTCCTTCCTCTCTTCTCTTCTCTCCTCCTTCCTCTCCTCTACTCTCCTCTCCTCTGCTCTCCTCTTCTCTCCTCCTTCCGCTCTCCTCTTCTCTCCTCCTTCCTCTATCCTCTTCTCTCCTCCTTCCTCTTCTCTCCTCCACTCTCCTCCTTCCTCTCTTCTCCTCCCCTCTCCTCCTTCCTCTCTTCTCTTCTCTCCTTCTTCCTCTCTTCTCTTCTCTCCTTCTTCCTCTCTTCTCTTTTCTCTTCCTTCCTCTCTTCTCTCCTCCTTCCTCTCTTCTCTTCTCTTCTCTTCTCTTCTCTTCTCTTCTCTTCTCTTCTCTTCTCTTCTCTTCTCTTCTCTTCTCTTCTCTTCTCTTCTCTTCTCTTCTCTTCTCTTCTCTTCTCTTCTCTTCTCTTCTCTCCTCCTTCCTCTCCTCTACTCTCCTCTCCTCTGCTCTCCTCTTCTCTCCTCCTTCTTCTCTCCTCCTTCCTCTGCTCTCCTCTTCTCTCCTCCTTCTTCTCTCCTCCTTCCTCTCCTCTCCTCCTCTCTCCTCCTTCCTCTCTTCTCTCCTCCTTCCTCTCCTCTACTCTACTCTCCTCTCCTCTTCTCTCCTCCTTCCTCTCTCCTCTACTCTCCTCTCCTCCTTCCTCTCTCCTCTACTCTCCTCCTTCCTCTCTCCTCTTCTCTCCTCCTTCCTCTCCTTTCCTCCCCTCTCCTCCTTCCTCTCTTCTCTTCTCTCCTCCTTCCTCTCTTCTCTTCTCTCCTCCTTCCTCTCCTCTACTCTCCTCTCCTCTGCTCTCCTCTTCTCTCCTCCTTCCTCTCTCCTCTTCTCTCCTCCTTCCTCTCTCCTCTTCTCTCCTCCTTCCTCTGTCCTCTTCTCTCCTCCTTCCTCTGTCCTCTTCTCTCCTCCTTCCTCTGTCCTCTTCTCTCCTCCTTCCTCTCTTCTCTTCTTTCCTCCTTCCTCTCTTCTCTTCACTACTCCTTCCTCTCTTCTCTTCATTCCTCCTTCCTCTCTTCTCTCCTCCTTCCTCTCTCCTCTTCTCTCCTCCTTCCTCTCCTCTCCTCCTTCCTCTCTCATGTTCTCTCCTCCTTCCTCTCCTCTCCTCCTTCCTCTCTCATGTTCTCTCCTCCTTCCTCTCATCTCCTCTCCTCCCCTCTCCTCCTTCCTCTCTTCTCCTCCCCTCTCCTCCTTCCTCTCTTCTCCTCCCCTCTCCTCCTTCCTCTCTTCCCTTCTCTCCTTCTTCCTCTCTTCTCTTCTCTCCTCCTTCGTCTCCTCTACTCTCCTCTCCTCTGCTCTCCGCTTCTCTCCTCCTTCCGCTCTCGTCTTCTCTCCTCCTTCCTCTCTCCTCTTCTCTCCTCCTTCCTCTCTCCTTCCTCTTTTCTCTGCTCCTCCTTCCTCCTTCTCATCCCCTTTTATCCATTACTCTATCTCTCACACATACTCTCCTTCCCTCCTTCCTTTTCTTTCTTTGGTCAACATACTTAAAGCGGTAGTAAGCCGCCACTGTAACAAATATTAACTGCCTTCCCTCCCCTGCAGGGTTAAGTCATAATGCACTAGTATGCACTGCATACTAGCAAATAGTAGCAAATTATGACAGACCTACCTGTAAGAAGGATCCCTCCTGTGCAGCGCTGACATGGATACCCTGCGATGTCATCTTCACCCAGTCTTTCTTCCGGGTTCATGAGCCCTGGTTGTGTAAATGGCCAGAGCTGTGGGGACTTCATTCCTGCGCATCCGCGTGGGAGCCCTCAGCTCCGGCACAGAGCTCTGAAGATATGGCATGGGTATGTGCTCCCTTCAGAGAGCATGTGCCATTGACATCACCAGCAGCATCACTTGTGAATATCTCCCAAATAGTGCAAGTTTAGGAGATTTTCACTGCACCTACAGGTAAGCCTTATTATAGAGTTACCTGTAGGTGCAAGTTCTAAAGTGGCATTTACCTCCACTTTAAAGGATTAGTTAATCTTTTCCCAAAAAACGGAAAGATGAACACCCTACACCCTATACTCTACTACTGGATCAGAACAAGTCTGTCCAGTTCAACAAACATATATAAAGAAACCCCAAAGAAACAAAAACAAAACACACACAAATGGAAAACCTCAATACACACTATAATATACTCTCAGTTAATCCAGAGGAAGGATAAAAAATGCCAATAAAGCATGATCCAATTTGCTCCAGCGGGGAAAACAATCCTTCCTTGGAAAAAAGAGGGGGTTTTTTGGTGTCTCAAGCCAAAATGGTGGGACTTTGTGGGCAAGTAAATATCAATTCAAGATGAGTAAAAAATTATATCTCAATTTATTCCAATAATACATGAGGATAAATAAAAGTAAGTATATACATCAATGATGGTACCCATCGCAACACCGCACGTTTGTAAATAGTAGGTGCCATCAAATGTGAACACGTTGTGGTTCAATATATATTACAACATCATTACAATGAATTCATTGAAATTATGGTCCCGTTCGCTCTGTTGTTTGAGAGTTTCTCTAATTATCTCTATTCCTTTTTTATGGGGGATGTTGTTGTAAAGGGCTTCAACGTCGATGGTAATCAGAAAGGCATCTTCCGGTACACTTAAGTCGTCTAATATCTGGAGTAAGTGGACCGTGTCTTTAAGATACGATGGAAGTTTAGTCACATGGGGTCTCAGATATGCATCAATAATCTTACTTGTTGTCTCTTTAAGGTTGCCATTCCCGGATACAATTGGTCTCCCTGGGGGGTTATCCCTATTCTTGTGTATCTTCGGCAATGCATATAGAGTAGGAGTTCTGGGATGTTTGGTCCTCATGTAGGTCCATAGGGACTCTGTAATTGTACCCTCATTTAATGCTCTGTCCAGTTTTCTGTAGAAGTCTTCTTTAAAGGTGTAAGATTCTGGTACCTTTGGTACCCTTATTTACCATTTTCCTTTCAACATTGCGTCCCACCTTTCTAGTTAGGTGGAACGCATACACCTTTAAGACGGATGACGTCATCGCTGAGCGCCGCTGAGCGGCTATTTCAATCGCCGGCGTTCTCTCTCACGTTGTTCGTTCAATGTGTGCCTACATGCTCACAAGCCTTGTCTTGCTGTCGGAACCTCCAGCTATTTGCCTTTACCTGGAACAGATCGGAACCTCGCTACTGATCCCGTATCTCGCTACCGGATCACTCCCTCACTACTGGACCCCTCTACTTACTAAACCTTACTAGTGATAAGTACCCCACAGGGGAATCCTCCATAACTAACTTACACTATCATCTTCTGCACATTAAGGACTGTTACTATCTATGCATACTAATTCTACCATCTGCACTGTTACATAGATTGCTAGCTCTTGAGTCTACTACCATCTATCCTTGCACTGGGTTAGTCTATCCTGTATATGTTATCTGCTGTCCTTACCACCTGTTACCATACATGATTACTAACCTATCTGCATTCTACCTATTACCATCTACTACTCTCCTGAACATTACTATCAAGTGCTTACCATTACTGTCACTGCTCACACCTGTCCCTTCAGCACATCACCTCCATACTATCATATACATCCTATCACTCCAGGAACATCTTATTGAGTGTGTGTATATCTGTATGCTGAAGCAGACAGGCCCACAGTGATGAGTCTGGAGAGTTGGATCTGGTATTCCAACACATCTCTACATGACTACTGAGTGGAGATTCTGCAGCTGCAAATCCAGCTTACAATAAAAACGCAGGAGCGTTACAGATTGAACGAACCTTAAAAAAAATGGATTCAGCAGAATTACCCACTCAAGTGACACAATTAACACAACAAATAAATGCATTAATACTTGCTCTTACTGAAGTAAAAGAAGACAATCAGACTCTGAGACAGCAGGTAACCCATCTTTCCCAGCTTACTGCTGCTCAGCCCCCTGAACCCAAAATAAACCCTCCTCTAGTGTTTACAGGTGATCGGAAAAATTTTGTGAATTCAAAAACGCATGTCAATTGTTTTTTTTGCTAAAACCTCGTACTTACCCTACTGATCAAATTAAAGTCTGTACCGTCATTTCATACTTAACGGGTGAACCACGGGCCTGGGCAGACTCTCTCTTTGAGAAAAATGATCAGCTTATCAACTCCTATCCTTTATTCCTAGCGGAACTCGCTAGTTTATACGATGACCCCAATAGGCAGAGTACTGCTGATATTCAATTGAGGGCTTTAAAACAAGGAAGGAGACCTGTAGAAGACTTTGTAGCAGAGTTCAAAAGATGGACCCTTGATTCAGGGTGGAATGATACATCTCTGCGAACTCAGTTCAGACTCGGGTTGTCAGAAGCCGTTAAAGACGAGCTCGCCCGAGCGGATTTACCTGGCACTTTGGATGCCTTAATACAACTCAGTATCAACATTGACAGGCGACTGCGAGAAAGAAAGGCTGAGAAAATGGGAATGCCATTGTCTAGTCCTTCTCGGATTTCGGCCGTTGACCCTACTCCTATGGAGGTAGGAACCATACGCCCACCTTTATCAACTACTGAACAAGCCAGGAGAAGATCCAGTAATCTCTGCATGTACTGCGCATCCCCGGATCATTCGATAAGCGTCTGTACCCTTGTCCGCAAAAAAGAGGGTGAGTGTTCACATGTCTTGCTAGGGGGATTAACGACTTCCTTTTCTAAATCCTATCTCTTTGTTCATTTAACATTACAGTGGGACCAGACTAGGATTACCACCAAGGCTATGATCGACACAGGATCTTGTGGGAACTATATCGATACACGTTTTGTTACCTTAAATAAAATACCTATTATTTCAAAACCTAAACCTGTTTCTGTTAGTTTCATTAACGGTATCCCACTATCTTCTGGTCCAATCACCAATCAGACGCAAGCACTCCTTGTCACTGCTAACGAGTCTCATATGGAGACCACCTCCTTTGATATACTATCTTCACCCCATTTTCCCATTATTTTGGGACTCCCCTGGTTACACACACATCAACCAATCATAGATTGGAAAAGACGGACTTTAACTTTCTCTTCTCACTATTGTGAGATTACGTGTAACCTCCCATCTTATGGAAAGATCCTGTCTGTGGTGTCAGACGAGATTGCACCACTATGCTATCAGGATCTGTCCGAAGTATTCCTTGAGAAAAATGCTCAAGTGTTGCCTCCCCATAGGGATTATGATTGCACTATCGATCTACTCCCTAACAGCAAATTGCCTTTCGGTCATGTTTATCCTCTTTCACAGGATGAACTCTCTCATCTCAAGGAATACTTGGATGAGAATTTGACAAAAGGGTTCATCAGACCCTCTACTTCTTCCACAGCTGCAGGACTTTTCTTTGTCCGCAATAAGGATTTAAGTCTTAGGCCTATTATCGATTATAGGCAATTAAATACCATTACAATAAAGGATCGCTATCCTTTACCGCTCATCCCTGAACTCATTGAACAAGTGCGTGGGGCTACTTACTTCTCTAAATTGGACCTAAAAGGGGCATACAACCTAATCCAAATCCGTGACGGAGATGAGTGGAAGACAGCATTCAGAACCAGGTACGGATTATTCGAATATCTTGTGATGCCATTCGGGTTGTGTAATGCTCCCGCACCTTTTCAAAGGTTCATAAACTACATCTTTAGAGACTTACTTGATGTCTGTGTTGTGGTATATCTGGACGATATACTTATCTATTCTCGATCTCTGTCTGAACATATAAAACATGTAAGACTTGTGTTATCCAGATTACTCGCACACAATCTATACGTGAAATTTAAAAAATGCCTATTTCATAAAGAAGAAATATTATTCCTAGGATACATCATATCCAAAACCGGAATCAAGATGGATATGAGCAAGATATCCTGTATTCTGGATTGGCCTATACCAACAACTCGTAACGCATTACAGCGATTCCTTGGATTTTCAAACTTCTATAGGAAGTTCATCAAGAACTTCTCTGCTATTGTGAGACCTCTCACACAACTTACAAGTATAAAGAAACCATTCAAATGGTCAGAAGAAGCAAATGGAGCTTTCCGCTTGTTAAAATCAAGCTTTACTTCTGCTCCCATACTACGCCATCCAGACCCATCCCTCCAATATATTCTGGAGGTAGATGCGTCAAATATGGCAGTAGGAGCAGTTCTCTCCCAACGACCAACAAATACTTCACCACTCCACCCAGTTGCTTTCTTCTCAAAATCACTAAGCAGCCCAGAGGTGAATTACCCAGTGGGTGAAAAGGAGTTGCTTGCCATATAACTGGCACTGGAGAATTGGCGACATCTACTTGAAGGTACCCAATTACCAATACTCATATATACAGATCATAAAAACCTTCAATACCTCCAGACTAACAAAACTCTTTCCCACCGGCAGGTACGATGGTCATTATTCTTCCTAAGATTCAACTTCCTAGTGACCTACACGCCTGCAGACAAAAATAAAAAAGCGGATGCGCTATCACGATTAACCGAAGATAACTGCGCCGAAATCCCTTCTATTCCTATAATACCCTATGAACGTATTATTGGTGTTGTTCGTTCCCTGAAGGAAGAGATTTTGCACAGTATAGGATTGGATTCACCTCCACCACAACTAAGTACTGATGCAGAAGGCTTCCTCTATTACCACGACAAACTCTACATACCCCCTACTATGCGCACCAAGATCTTGGAATTATCACATGATGTGCCCATGGCAGGACATATGGGTATGACGAAAACCCTTAATTTGCTTACCAGGCAGTTTTGGTGGCCTGATATGAAGACGTCTGTACAAAAATTTGTTTCTTCGTGTGACATCTGTGCAAGGTCCAAAATTGACACTACAAAACCATCTGGTCTACTCTGCAGTCTACCAATACCCCAGGTCCCATGGGAAGTTGTGTCCTTAGACTTTATAGTAGAACTACCACCTTCCAAAGGATTTAATACCATTCTAGTGTCAGTGGACCATCTGACAAAGATGGCACATTTCATTGCTATTCGCAGACTACCTTCATCTAAACAAACAGCGGAACTACTAATGAAACATGTGTTCAAGTTACATGGAATTCCAAAGACTCTTTTATCCGACCGTGGTTCACAGTTCATCTCCAAATTTTGGCAAGCTCTATGTCAAATACTACGGATTGAGCGAAAGCTCACTTCTCCTTACCACCCTCAGACCAACGGACAGACTGAAAGAGTCAACCAGTGTATAGAACAATATCTGCGTTGCTACACATCATATCTACAGGATGATTGGGTGGACCTCCTCCCTCTGGCGGAATTTGCTTATAACAACGCAACCCACAGTACTACTAAGCAAAGTCCGTTCTACTTGAACTATGGGTTTCATCCCACACTTCTTCCACCACGCATCCTACCATCAAGTAACCCAGTAGCCTCGGATTATCTTACCCAAATAAAAGACTCTCTGGGTTTACTTAATACCACCATCTCACACGCTCATAGTCAACAAAAAAGGTACTACGACCTTCGTAGAAGACCTTCTCCGCAATATGCTATTGGGGACCTCGTTTGGCTATCGACAAAAAATTTAAGATTAAAGATCCCTAGCAAAAAGCTTGGACCTTTATTTCTGGGACCCTTCCCAATTAAGAAACTCATTGGAAAAGATGCAGTGCAACTCACCTTACCAGCAGATCTCAAAATACATCCCATCTTTCATGTGTCGCTACTGAAGCCACATGTTCCTAACCAAGGAATAAGGCCTACCATCTTGCCTCCACCTCCAGTACAAGTTGAAGGCGGAGAAGAATATGAGATTAAGGAGATTTTGGATTCTTGTATCCACAGAGGAAGACTCCAATATCTCATAAGATGGAAGAACTATGGACCCCAAGACGACACCTGGTTGGATACCTCTGATGTTCACGCACCTAGGCTTATACGAAGGTTTCACTCGAAATACCCGGAGAAACCAGTGCTATAGGCCTTCCGGAGCCGGCCTTAAGGGGGGGGTACTGTAAGATTCTGGTACCTTTGGTACCCTTATTTACCATTTTCCTTTCAACATTGCGTCCCACCTTTCTAGTTAGGTGGAACGCATACACCTTTAAGACGGATGACGTCATCGCTGAGCGCCGCTGTGCGCCGCTGAGCGGCTATTTCAATCGCCGGCGTTCTCTCTCACGTTGTTCTTTCAATGTGTGCCTACATGCTCACAAGCCTTGTCTTTCTGTCGGAACCTCCAGCTATTTGCCTTTACCTGGAACAGATCGGAACCTCGCTACTGATCCCGTATCTCGCTACCGGATCACTCCCTCACTACTGGACCCCTCTACTTACTAAACCTTACTAGTGATAAGTACCCCACAGGGGAATCCTCCATAACTAACTTACACTATCATCTTCTGCACATTAAGGACTGTTACTATCTATGCATACTAATTCTACCATCTGCACTGTTACATAGATTGCTAGCTCTTGAGTCTACTACCATCTATCCTTGCACTGGGTTAGTCTATTCTGTATATGTCATCTGCTGTCCTTACCACCTGTTACCATACATGATTACTAACCTATCTGCATTCTACCTATTACCATCTACTACTCTCCTGAACATTACTATCAAGTGCTTACCATTACTGTCACTGCTCACACCTGTCCCTTCAGCACATCACCTCCATACTATCATATACATCCTATCACTCCAGGAACATCTTATTGAGTGTGTGTATATCTGTATGCTGAAGCAGACAGGTCCACAGTGATGAGTCTGGAGGGTTGGATCTGGTATTCCAACACATCTCTACATGACTACTGAGTGGAGATTCTGCAGCTGCAAATCCAACTTACAATAAAAACGCAGGAGCGTTACAAAAGGTCTCCAAAATAATAGGTAATATTTTCCTATAACATTTTTTGTTGTTCAAAATATTTTGACATCTTGTTGCAGGCTTAGAGGACACAGAGAGAATATTTGGTTTGCAGAAACAAAATTTGAACAAAGTATGTACCACACATTTTATCATTATATAATTTCAAATCGTATATATATTTCCACTAACGGAAATGCTATTGATTATGCATTACAGCTGGGTGACAAAAACCTTTGAAAAAGGCTAATACAGCCGAAACGCGTCAGATTTATGGATGAAACTCTGTGAACCACTCTTTCCTGGGCTATACACAGGATCTTCTGAGCTGCAGCCGGACCCGGGCTCATTAGAATTCCTCATCGCTCCTCTACATTTATTCGCTGTGTCTAATCCGCATACTTGTAAGTGTATCTTTCTTTTAATAAAAAGTTTTTAAAAGGTAATGCACTATAGCAGTCATTCTCTTACATGCAATTGTTGGATGATACCATCTTCCTGCTGAGTCCTCCCTACGGTTGCTTGGACATTCTGAGAGACAGCCATTGCGGTCCAGGAGGTTGTGGCAAAGTGCTTTTTCCATACCGATCTGGTAAGGGGCCAAGCAGGCTTATAAGCATGCACGGTGGTGAGCACGGATCGTTTTTTTGGGCTTGAGCACAGACATCATATGTTTATATTTGTATAGAGGAGCACTTATTCTATCCGTCTGGTAAGGAGGAATTCACACAGGTGGAGGGAATCACTGTTACCTTTGATTTGTCACCATCTGTTTACATCAGTCACTGAATATTCATTTGGATTTTCAACAAGAAAACTTTGGGACTTTGATTTCATTATATGTGCCATATATGTTTGTATATTGATTTGCACATTCAGTTTCATGCACAGTTAATGCATTCACATTTATTGATAAAGCGCACCACCCATTTTGACATTTCACATTATTTTTCTGGTAGCAGCTTATCACAGACCTAGCGCACTTTCTTTTTTCACATCTTATACACAGGATACACAGAGACAAGATCTATACAATTGTCACAAGTTTATCACACATGTCACGGATTCGTTTAGAATCTTCCTTTCTCTAATCTTTATCACATTGGGCCTGTACCCAACACAAACGCTCACATCATTGATGTATATACTTACTTTTATTTATCCTCATGTATTATTGGAATAAATTGAGATATAATTTTTTACTCATCTTGAATTGATATTTACTTGCCCACAAAGTCCCACCATTTTGGCTTGAGACACCAAAAAACCCCCTCTTTTTTCCAAGACATAGGGACGAAGGCAAAACCTACTCACACTACCCTAAGATCAAAAACCCCAAACCCCCACCCCCTCATAACAATCCTTCCTTATTCCCCAAGAGGCAGTCAAATCTTCCCTGGATCAACCTTACCTATAAATATTAGTATCCAGTTATATTATGTACATTTAGGAAGGAATCCAGGCCTTTTTTTTAACCACTTGCCAAATGCGCTATAGCCGAATGATGGCTACAGCATGGCCGGCTAGTTCTGGAAGACGTCCATATGACGTCCTTCTGTGATCACGGCCTCCTGATAATCAGTGTAGTCCCCACAGTGCCCACTAGTGCTGCCAATCTGTGACCACCAGTGCTGCCAATCAGTGTCTAACAGTGCTGCCAATTAGTGCCCATCAGTGCCTCCTCATCAGTGTCACCCATCAGTGCTGCCTACCAACAAAGTTGGGAGCATGAAATTGTCCAAAATGTCTTGGTATGATGACGCCTTAAGAGTTCCCTTCACTGGAACTAAGGGGCCAAGCTCAACCCCTGAAAAACAACCCCACACCATAACCCCCCCCCCCCTCCACCAAATGATTTGGACCAGTGCACAAAGCAAGGTCCATGAAGACATGGATGAGCGAGTTTGGGGTGGAGTAACTTGACTGGCCTGCACCTCAAACCGATAGAGCACCTTTGGGATGAATTAGAGTGGAGACTGCAAGCCAGGCCTTCTCATCCACATCAATGCCTGACTTCACAAATGCGCTTCTGGAAGAATGGTCAAACATTCCCATACACACCCTCCTAAACCTTGTGGACAACCTTCCCAGAAGAGTTGACGCTTTTGTAGCTGCAGAGGGTGGGCCAACTCAATATAGAACCCTACGGACTAAAGCTGGATACACACTATACAACTTTTGTTGGTAGATTTCCATTGGATTCACCTTCAACTATGTAGTGCAAGGGCCTGACTGATTGCATACAAATTGAAAGTGTTTAGGTTTGACCACATATTATATGGTTTTGGTAAGTCTGAAGGGAAAAACCTAAAGAAAATGATATAGTGTGTATGGCCCATTAGACTAGGATGTCATTAAAGTTCATGTGCGTGTAAAGGCCGGTGTCCCAATACTTTTGGTAATATAGTGTATTGGTCTGCAGACTGGTAATACAGACATTGGCCATCCAGAGGCGGCTCTAGACTTTTTGAGGCTTTAGGCGAAAATCTAATAGGAGGCCCCCACGCGCGATTAAAGAAATAAATAAGCAAGCGATATTAAAATGAACTGCATATTGTGGCAGCGGTGGTTATTGGAGGGGTGGGATGAGTGCCAGCGGTGGTGATGTGGGGGTGGGATGAGTGGCAGCAGTGGTGATGTGGGGGTGGGATGAGTGGCAGCGGTGGTGATGGGGGCGGGATGAGTGGCAGCGGTGGTGATGTGGGGGTGGGATGAGTGGCAGTGGTGGTGATGTGGGGGTGGGATGAGTGGCAGCGGTGGTGATGTGGGGGTGGGATGAGTGGCAGTGGTGGTGATGTGGGGGTGGGATGAGTGGCAGCGGTGGTGATGGGGGGTGGGATGAGTGGCAGCGGGGGTGATGGGGGGTGGGATGAGTGGCAGCGGTGGGGATGTGGGGTGGGATGAGTGGCAGCAGTGGTGATGCGTGGGTGGGATGAGTGGCAGCTGGGGTGATGGGGGTTGGGAGGAGTGGCAGCGGGGGTGATGGGGGGTGGGATGAGTGGCAGCGGTGGTGATGGGGGGCCGGGATGACTACATGGCTTAGGCGGCCACGAGGCCCCTCTCAGCACGAGGCCTTAGGCGACCGCCTAAATTGCCTAATTAGAGAGCCACCTCTGGCTCCATCCACACAGCAGCCCCCACTACATGCTCTGCAGCTGTAATGTTGCTGTGGATGAAAGATGGGGGCGTGTCAGTGACTACTCTGTTCTGTTCTACACGGGCTCCTGTACACGGTGGTCACCAACATTGCCATGCAATACTGGAAACTGCTATTGATTTCAATTACAAATCTTGGGAATTCACAGGTTATATTATATTTCACAACATAACTGAATATCTGAAATATAAATATAACTTCACCGTTGTCTGTAGAACTTTCAATAAGAGCAGAAATGATATACAGTATTCTTCGTTTTTTCTTTCTGCAACGTACAGTATATTTCTTTTTAGTTCAGAGTCTCACCAAAAAAAATTCAATGCTGTCCACGGCATAAAAGCGGGAATTGTTAAAGCAGATTATTAACTGCTACAGCTCAGAGATAAAGACCACATTATCCCAAAATATCCATTTCCATCTAGGACGCGTCTCTCACTCACAGCAGCAAGGTGTTGCTAATATAATGTTACCTTACTGCTAGACTTGTTTGAAGTAATCCTGCAATGAAGACGAATTGCAAACAGGCAGAAAAGTAAAAAGGTGAGAACTGATATTTCTGACTTCAGTGATAATAAATCACGGCTTGCTTGGGCTTCATTTTTCACTGGAGAAAGTTTTAAAACAATTGTATTTTTGGTTTCTGTTGTATTTTTATATTTCGGGTTATGGGTTAAAACAAAAATGTTATATATTTCAGTTTACCAGTCCTTAGATGTGGTGGCTGCCCTCGTTTTCATTTATCAGGCTTTTTTTCCCTTTATTTTCCCAGTGGTAATCCTGCTCTAAAGTTGTTGCAAACCTCAGACATGATCTATGAACAACGTATATACCTCTGTAGTGTGTACATGCCTCAATCCAGAGCACCAAGTGTCCATTCTGTCTGCTCACTCATTAGTGGTGACTGGTGCTCCATTGGCTGGGGAGGGGGGGGGGGGGTGCCAAACCTGACCACGGAACACTGCCCCCCCCCCTCTCGTCGCTCCAACCCACACCGCGCACCAAACCCACACCATCCCCCCCCCCCAGTCGCCGGCTCACTCACCCTGTGCTGCCCCCGGACTGCGATGTGGAGGTGGCGGCTTCCCCCCTGAGTCTCCTACATGTCCCCCCTCCATCTGTCAGGCTTCCCTTGTGTCTCCTCGGTATCACGGCAGCCGTCTTCTCCCTCTCTCCTCCTCCTCCTCCTTCGCCAATAGCATGACTTCTCCTTTCGTTCTCAGGACTTGCTTCCTGATTGGCTGGTAGGAGAATCAATGTGACAATAACGAAAAATAATTTGCTATTGTTACACAACTGGGTGGGCTAGGGAGCAGTGCTTTGGGCCCTAAACCCACCCTTTTTAGAAGCCTATTAGAGCCTCTCCCTCTAATCATGTGCTTAAAAAAAAAAAAAAAAACCCTCTTTGGATTCCATGTGTCCATGTGTCCGGCCTCCTGCATGTAGATTAGGGAGCCGGGTGCATGGACAGGGAGGGTGGCGCCCCTAATGGACGTACTGCCACTTTTTAGCATGAATCACTCCTGACACATTTTCCTGACACCAAGACAGGGAAGAGACCTCCAGCTAGTTGACAGCCTCAGCTCTGTTCCTGTGTGCTGTGTGAAGGGGGTGTGTCCCTTCCCTCCAATCAGCTCTCAGAACTCTCCTTACTGAGCTCTGCAGAGTGTAACTTCAGCTCTCTGCCCCCTTTTTTCTGATGAATTAAAGAACGATTTGAGAAGCATAAGTTTGAGGTGTTAACTTGCCCTCAAAATTCTCCAGATCTCAATCCAATCGAGCATCTGTGGATGTGCTAGAAAAACAAATCTGATCCATGGAGGCCCCACCTCGCAACTTAGAGGACTTAAAGGATCTGCTACTGATGGCTTGGTGCCAGATACCACAGCATACTTTCAGAGGTCTCGTGATGTCCATGCCTCAACGGGCTATGGTGGGTGGTCAATCGGCCGTGTGATGGCCAATCGGTGCATAACGATTACCGCAAAAGTCTCTGCATGAAATCAAAAAGGAGGTTTCTTCTACATATGTGACTATTATGCTGTTACTTTTCTTCAATAAAACTTCATTAAAAAAAATAAAAAAAGGAGGTAACTTACATCTGAGGTTGCAGTGACATGTAGGGTAAATACGCGCAATCTTCAGTCCTAATGCAAGATAAAAAGTTGCTCCCGGTGCCACGGGGGTCCCAATCCTGGATCCTCTGTGGCATTCTTAGGTGGATGTTAGGTCAGATAAGTTGGATAACTTCTAAAAAAGCCCATCAGTGGTCTAATAAGATGAGACTGCCATGCTTTAAAAAAGGATCAGTATTGTCTGGTTTATTTTATAACGAATAGCTTTACACAGGTTGAACTGGATGGACTATTGCCTTTATTCAACTTCAACTACTATGTAACTATGTAACTATATTTCACCATAAAAATGTGTTTTGTGGCTTTAACCACTTGCCGACTGCCGCAAGACTATATACTGCTGCAGTCAGCACCCTACAGGCAAAGTGACGTACAGGTACGTCGCTCGCCCACGAGCCTGTAGGGGACGAACGTGCGCCGCCGGCCACCCCCGCTCGTTCCCTGCCATCCCTGCGCGTGTGACCGGCGGCTCCGATGTCCGCCGGCCACTCGCGATCTCCCTCAGGAGAGGGAGAAAGACAGACGGCTGATGTAAACACAGCCGTCTGTCATTCTCCCTTAGATCATCACAGAGGCTATGCGATCCTGCTATGTAGGATCGTATTTCTCTGTGATTATCTAACAAGCCACGCCCCCTGACAATTAGAATCATGCCCCTAGGGACACACTTAACCCCTTGATCACCAATAAAGTTAACCCTTTCCCTGCCAGTGTAATTTTTTACAGTAAGGCTCCATGTACACGGGACGCTGGAAATGGCCGTTTAGGAGCAGTTGGGCGTTTTTTTCAGAAGCCCCTGAACCCACCTGCATGTTATCTTATCTGTCCATGTACACCAGGTCGTTTACAGTCATTTGCAGGCAGTTGCGTTCAGGGACTGTTTTTAGAACGCAATTATTTGCGTTCAAACGTGTGTTTCCCGGCGTTTCAAACGCACAAACGCGTCCGAACGCGTCCAGACGCGATGACCCGCGTTTAGCGTTCGCGTTTTTCCATTTTAAAGGGGAATAATTTTTTTGACCTCTAGGAACGCTTCTAAACGCAAACGCCCGCAAACGCCGCTGAACACCTGCTAAACGCGGGTACAAACGCGACCGAACGGACGTTTCAAACGTCCTAAAAATTCCAGCATTCAAAGGGACTTTTAACAACGTCCCGTGTACATGGAGCCTAACAGTGCATATTTATAGCACTGATTACTGTAGTAATGTCAATGGTACTTCCAAAAGTGTCAAAAATGTCAGTCAGGGGTCCGATCTGTCTGCCGCAATGTCGCAGTCCCGCAAAAAAAATCGCAAATCGCCGCCACTACTAGTTAAAAAAAAGCAATAAAAATTACATAAATCTTTCCCGTAGATAGAAAACGCAAAAACTTTTGCGCAAACCAATCAAAATACGCTTATTGCGATTTTTTTTTACCAAAAATATGTAGCAGAAAACAAATTGGCCTAAAATGTTAAAATGTTCCATTTTTTTTGAGAATTTCATATAAAAAAATGTGAAAAATATTGTTATTTTTTCAAAATTGTCGCTTTTTTGTTTATAGCGCAAAAATTAAAAATCGCACAGGTGATCAAATACCACCAAAAGAAAGCTCTGTTTGTGGGAAAAAAAGGACTTCAATTTCATTTGGGTACAGCGTCCCACGACCGTGCAATTGTCCGTTAAAGTCACGTAGTGCCGAATCGCAAAATAGGCCCTGGTCTTTGAGCAGCCAAATCCTCCGGGGCTTAAGTGGTTCAATGCTACTTTCTCAGTTCAGTGTGATAAACCGATGTTTCATTATCTTGGATATGCTGTACTGCCAGGGGGAATCAGTGGAAAAGGACCCTGATTCCTAAATTGGACCACCCATTGACTTTTTTGGATGTCATCCAACTCGTTTGGATACAAAATCCAACCAATACTTTGATGCAAGTCTTCATTGCTCCAGAGGTCATCTACCAGCTAGTGCACACTCTCACTCTGCATGTACTCACACATTTGTATCTGCTGGCAGTCTCTCATAGAACTGTATGAGAATTTTGTAAAATAAGGAAAAAACAGGAATAGCGGTAAGACTTTGGATATGAGTTCTTCATCTCTGATAAGCCACTGTGTACACTTCATCTCTCTGGAGATTTCAGCTTGTTCACATGCCTCGTCTAGGAAGAACAAATCACACTTTGTAGAAGAATTCAAGCTGCACATTTTAGAAGAAAAAAATTAGATTCTCGGCTGGTCATTAAGGTGACATCGTCTCTCGAGATTTGAAACTTATGGCAAACTCCAAACTTGAAAATTAGGACAAGCTGAATCGATACATTTCCAAATCAAACACATCTCTGCGGGGACGGGCTGAAAAAAATCTTCAAGAATAGAAACAGTTAAAGTTGACACGAAGCCAATCTTCGGGGAATTAATATACAGACATAGCTTTTACCCCAGAGATTTGGTCTTGGGAAGACGATGATCTAGACAATATCTGCTAGCAGCGTGAGGTTATTGTTTTTCTGGTGTTTTTGATATTAACTGCAGATCCGTAAATCCGTACAGGTCTAATGCTTAAAGGGTCAGTCCACCCAAACCTGTATTTCTTGCTGTTCTTGGACACTGGTGGGTTGCAGTAACGAAAAGATTTTTATACACATCTGGGATTCTGCGAACCACACTTCTTTTTCAGGAAAAAAAACATTAAAAAGAAGAGCAAATCTTTTTTAACCACTCAAGTCCCAGCTTCCATTTCAAAATAGTGCTGGGATAGTGGCCATGGGCGTCAAAACTTTTTTCAGGGGGGGGGGGGGGGGCAACATTTTAATGTCACCCATGCTCCGCCCCTTTTCAACAATGTCATGAAACTTATTTTGAGTATTTATTTTTAAAGAGCAAACAGCAGCATTTATTTTTAAAGCATTTGTTAACCTAGAAAAAAAAATGTATCCTGTTCCCTTAACCACTTTACCACCGGAGGATTTTGCTGTCTTACGTCTGGGCCACTTTTTGCGATTCGGCACTGTGCGAATTTAACTGACAATTGCGCGGTCAGGCAATGCCGTATCCAAACCAAATTTACGACCTTTTTTCCCCACAAACAGAGCTTTCTTTTGGTGGTATTTGATCACCTCTGCGATTTTTACTTTTTGCGCTATAAACAAACAAGTGCGTACATTTTGAAAAAATAACAATATTTTTCACATTTTTTATATGAAATTGCCCCCCCCCCCCAAAAAAATGTAAAAATCATAATTTTTTTAAATTTTTGGCTAATTTGTTTTCTGCTACCTATGTTTGGTAAAAAAAATCACAATAAGCGTATTTTGACTGGTTTGCGCAAAAGTTATTGCGTTTAATAACTAAGGGAAAGATTTCTGTCATTTTTGGTGTTTTTTATTTTAACGAGTAATGGCGGCGATCTGCAATTTTTTTTGCGGGACTGCGACATTGCGGCGGACAGATCAGACTCTTGACTGACATTTTTGGGTACCAATGACATTACTACAGAAATCAGTGCTATACATATGCACTGTTACTGTAAAAATGACACTGGCAGGGAAGGGGTTAATTTTATTGGAGAGGGAGGGGTTAATGTATGCCTGGTGCTTACTGACATGTGTGGGGGGAGGTGACTGAGTGACACAGGGGCAGATCGAAGGTTCAGCTATGCTGAACCCTGCAATCTGACCCTGCCTGTCACTTAGGAGATCCGCCCGCTTTGTTTACACAAGCGGGTGGATCTCCACACTCGATTCCCCGACGATCGGGGAAGAGCAGCGGCGATCGCCGCTGCTCCTCCCCTGGCCCGACTCCCGCTGTGACTGAATACAGCGGGAGCTCACGAGAACCACCGCCTTTCTCCTCCTCTCCCCCTCCCCTCCTCCTCCCCTCCCAACTGACATCAGTGAGGAATCCTCGGCACCGCCGCTGCAGGCAGCTGTCAGGTGGGGAGAGGAGAGAGCTGGTGGGTCACGTGAGCGGCACTCGGCCCTCTGAAAACTGGTAAAGAACGGCTTATTTTTTAAAAACACAGACACGGGGTACACATGATTAATAAATGGACCAGACAGGATGGTATAAAGTGGCTTAACAACCACTTGAAAGGGGAACTTGAGATTCCGGGGGGGCATCCCCCCCGCCCCTACCTGCGGACGCCCATGATAGTGGCTAATCTTTCAGTTGGGGTTTTAAAATGGCACCCAGCAGTAAATGACAGCTGGGGTCCAGCACCAAGCACTGCATAGTTCTAATACAAATGTTCACTACAGAGATATAAATACATATATGCAACAATTACTTGTGATTGGAACAATCTGTGTGAAATTGGCCAATAATTGGCAGATGATCGCCCCTATTTAGGGATAGAAGTGCAGAAACTCTAACATATATGAAAGATATAAAACATCATAAGAATCATTTAAAGAACAGGCTGAATACAAAATAAAAATGGAACCCAATTTTTAGAAAAAGTTAGGAAAAGTTTGAAAAAATGTATATCACCAGTAGCAAAAACCTAGGATGCGCTTTATTCATTCATAAAAATGTGAGACATTCCATTCATGGTTGAGCCCTGCAGGTTTCCGTGTACCCAGATGGAAGATCCATTAAACTTCCTTTTTACACAGAAGTCTGAGATTTTCACCACCTCTCCTGGGGACTATAATCTTTTCTACACCCTATATAGCAGTGATGGTGAACCTTGGCACCTCAGATGTTTTGGAACTACATTTCCCATGATGCTTAACTATACTGAAGTGTAGTTGAGCATCATGGGAAATTTAGTTCCAAAACATCTGGGGTGCCAAGGTTAGCCATCACTGCTATATAGATACAGCTGAGGGGTCACCTGCCTGACAACCATTGAATTGGTTAGCTACATTAGTTGAATGTTTCTTGGTAATATCATAAAGATGGTCATCCAGGCAATCCCTCAACCTGCGGGTAGTATAGCCAACATACTACATTTTGTAAAGTTTGAATGTAATTGATTATATCAAATATTTAGTGTTACAATTAATGAAGGAAGTAATGTCATAATTTCTGTCATTACTAGTAGAATGCATAGAGTCTCCCCTCTTAATGTGTAAACAGGAGGGGCAACCACTAATGTCACATGCAAAAGTGCCTTTGAACCAAAGCCAGTGTGAAGGATTTTCCTTACTGCTGGGAAATAAACTTGGAGAAAGATACCTGCCTAACGTTGGTGCCCTGTGGGAGACTACCTTAACCAGTTGTGGACCGGAAGGATTTGCCCCCTTAATGACCAGGCCATTTTTTGCGATTCGGCACTGCGTTACTTTATTGGACAATTGTGCAGTCATGCGACACTGTACTGAATTAAAACTGGTGTCCTTTTTTTGATCTCCTGTGCGATTTTTATTTTTTGTGCTATAGACAAAAATCTTGACAATATTTGCCCACTCTTCTTTGCAAAAACACTCCAAATCTGTCAAATTGCGAGGGCATCTCCTGTGCACAGCCCTCTTTAGATCACCCCACAGATTTTCAATCTGATTCAGGTCTAGGCTCTGGCTGGGCCATTCCAAAACTTGAATCTTCTGGTGAAGCCATTCCTTTGTTGATTTGGATGTTGATTTGGATGTATGCTTTGGGTCGTTGTCATGCTGAAAGATGAAGTTCCTCTTCATGCTCAGCTTTCTAGCAGAAGCCTGAAGGTTTGTATCAATATTGACTGGTATTTGGAACTGTTCATAATTCCTTCTACCTTGACTAAGGCCCCTGTTACAGCTGAAGAATAACAGCCCCAAAGCATGATGCTGCCACCACCATGCTTCACTGTGGGTATGGTGTTCTTTTAGTGATGTGCAGTGTTGTTTTTACTCCAAACATATATTTTGGAATTATGGCCAAAAAGTTCCACCTTGGTTTCATCAGACCTGAACACATTTTCCCACTTGCTTTTGGGAGGCTTCAGATGTGTTTTTGCAAAATGTAGCCGGGCTTGGATGTTTTTCTTCGTAAGAAAAGGCTTCTGTCTTGCCACTCTACCCCAAATCCCAGACATGGGAAGAATACAGGAAATTGTTGTCACATGTACCACACAGCCAGTGCCCGCCAGATATTTGCCAGATAATCATGTAACTCCTTTAGTGTTGCTGTAGGCCTCTTGGCAACCTCCCTGATCAGTTTTCTTCTCGTCTTTTCATCAATATTGGAGGGACATCCAGTTCTTGGTAATGTCACTGTTGTGCCATATTTTCTGTACTTAATGATGACATGTTCACTGAGTTCCATAGTATATATAATGCCTTGGAAATTCTTTTGTACCCTTCTCCTGACTGATACTTTTTAACAATCAGATCCCTTTGATGCTTTGGAAGCTCTCTGCGGACCATGGATTTTGCTGTAGGATGTGACTAAGAAAAAGTCAAGAAAGACCTACTAGAACAGCTAAACTTTATTTGGGGTTAATCAGAAGCAATGATGGCAGGTGTGTACTGACTCCTATTTAAGTTTGGTTGTGATTGCTTAATTCTGAACAGAGCTACATCCCCAGTTATAAGAGGGTGTGAACACTTATACAACCAGAATATATTACATTTTTTATTTTTACTTCCCCCCTAAAATATTTCAGTTTGTTGTTCAACTGAGTTTATAGGTTACATTAAAGGTGGAAAAAGTTTTGAAATGATTTATCTTTGTCTCATTTTTTTACATCAAAGAAACTTGACATTTACAGTGGGGGAAATAAGTTTTTGATCCTTTGCAGATTTTGTAAATTTGCCCACTTACAAAGAAATGAAGGTTCTATCGTTTTTTTTTTTTTTTTACCATAGGTGTATTTTAAATGATAGACAGTCTATCAACCAAAAAATATTGAAAAAACACTTAAAACAAATGCTATTAATTGAGTTGCATTTCAGTGAGTGAAAAAGGTATTTAATCTCCAAGCAAAATAGGACTTAGTACTTGTTGGAGAAACCCTTGTAACAAGCACAGAGGTAAGATGTTTCTTGTAGTTTGTGTCCAGGTTTGCACACATCTCAGGAGGGATTTTGGTCCACTCTTCTTTACAGATCTTCTCCAAATCCTTAAGGTTTCTTGGCTGTCGCTTGGCAACTCAAAGTTTCAGCTCCCTTCATAAATATTTGGGTATGATTCTATCAGCATGGCACATCTTGACTTGGCAGGAGGCAGGAGATCTGGAGACTGGCTAGGCCACTCCATGACCTTAATGTGCTTCTTCTTGAGCCAGTCCTTTGTTGCCTTGGCAGTATTCTTGCTGCTGTACAGTCACTGGAAGTGACGTGGTTGGAGATTTTGGCGGGTTGGAGTTTTCAGCAGAACACTGGCTCTAAAAAACAGTATAGGGATGATGCTGCAAGCTGCAGGCATCATCCTGGTTCAACCACTTGAAGTCAAGTATGGTGTGTCGATTGGCAGCAAGTGGATATACTTATGGTTATTGCTATATGCTGGCTGCAGTAGTTCTTCTATTTCAAATTACTTTAAATAAGCTACTGGTTAATTTCCCAGGTTGGGAATCCCCTCTGTTCACAGAGGACTTGTCCTGGATGGAGGCACTGCCAATTTTATTATCAATCCCACTTTTCCATTTAGCGAAGGTTCTGGTTCTCTTATTTTCCAGCAGGTTTAGCGTAATATTCTGTTAGGGGAGGGTCATTTTGCATACCCCCCAAAAGAGGGCTACACTTATACTGTATGTCTGTTGGCCTGGAAATGGTATGTAAACCAAACAGTTGCCAATTCTTCTGTTACCCTCTTAGATAAAAAAAAAAAAAAAAAATAGAAAAATAAATAAATATATAAATACGTGTACAAAATATACTGTATATGTTTATCCTAAAAATAAAATGAAATATTCCCAAACAGAATTCCCAGGTCTCAAAACTGATTTCATACAGTCTGGATTTTTTTTGTACATTTTTTTGGTGAATGGGTAAGGGTAAGAAACTCATTCACATGGGGGGAGGGGGATCTGGAGGCTTCCAGATTCAGATAAGCCCCCCACCCGCAGACCCCGACAACCACAGCCCAGGGTTGTTCAACAACAAGTTGAAGAGATTTGTGTCCAGCACTAGGGATCCACTCGCAGTTGGAGTGGATGCTTTGGTGACTCCTTGGAAAGGGGTATTTCCTGATTTATGCATTTCCTCCGATGCAGCTGATACCGCATCTGTTACGCAGGATCCAGCTAGAAGGGAAACCAGTAATCCTGGTATCTCCGGCATGGTTGAGGAGGGTTTGGTATGCACAAATTCAAAGGTTGACAATGACAAGGCCTTGGGCCCTTCCACTGCATCTGGACCTACTCTTTTTAAGTGATATTGCAAAAGGCCTCGATGGTAAGGTTTGTCTTTTTGCTGATGACACAAAGATATGTAACAGGGTTGATGTTCCTGGAGGGAAACGCCAAATGGAAAAGGATTTAGGAAAACTAGAAGAATGGTCAGAACTCTGGCAACTGAAATTTAATGTGGATAAGTGCAAGATAATGCACCTAGGGCGTAAAAACCCAAGGGCAGAATATAGAATATTTGACACAGCCCTGACCTCAGTATCTGAGGAAAGGGATTTAGGAGTAATTATTTCAGAAGACTTAAAGGTGGGAAGACAATGTAATAGAGCAGCACGAAATGCCAGCAGAATGCTTGGATGTATAGGGAGAGGTATAAGCAGTAGAAAGAGAGAAGTGCTTATGCCGCTGTACAGAACACTGGTGAGACCTCACTTGGAGTATTGTGCGCAGTACTGGAGGCCATATCTCCAGAAGGATATAGATACTCTAGAGAGAGTTCAGAGAAGAGCTACTAAACTAGTACATGGATTGCAGGAAAAACTTACCAGGAAAGGTTAAAGGACCTTAATATGTATAGCTTGGAAGAAAGAAGAGACAGAGGGGATATGATAGAAACTTTTAAATACATAAAGGGAATCAACTCGGTAAAGGAGGAGAGCATATTTAAAAGAAGAAAAACTACCACAAGAGGACACAGTTTTAAACTAGAGGGGGAAAGGTTTAAAAGTAATATGAGGAAGTATTACTTTACTGAGAGAGTAGTGGATGCATGGAATAACCTTCCTGCAGAAGTGGTAGCTGCAAATACAGTGAAGGAGTTTAAGCATGCATGGGATAGGCATAAGGCTATCCTTCATATAAGATAGGGCCAGGGACTATTCATAGGATTCAGATATATTGGGCAGACTAGATGGGCCAAATGGTTCTTATCTGCCGACACATTCTATGTTTCTATGTTTCTATGTCTAATATTCCACCCTGCTTTACAGTCTCTAAATTTGACAGCTTGGCAATTAAAGCCTTAAAGTTGAAGGAGCGGGGTGTATCTGGCCCTGCAGTTTCTACCCTGAAAAATGCTAGGAAACGAGTCTCTAGAAGCATTTATTACAGAGTCTGGAAATCCTACATTACTTGGTGTGAAGCCAGGAAACGGCATCCCCGCAAATATATCAACGGGAGAATTCTAGCTTTCCTTCAAGCAGCGGTAGATATGAGATTAGCCTTGAGCACTAATAAAGGGCAAATTTCAGCCTTATCGTTTTTTTATTCAAGAACCGATCGCTTCCCATTTGTTGGTTCACACCTTCGTCCGGGGAATGTTTTGTTTGCTTCCACCTGTGAAGCCACCATTATGTCCTTGGGATTTAAATTTGGTGCTGGCAGTTTTACAAAAACAGCCTTTTGAACCCCTGGGGCAGGTTCCCCTGGTTCTTCTGACTAGGAAACTGGTCTTTTTGATTGCGATAACTTTGGCTAGAAGGGTAACGGAACTAGGAGCTCTATCTTATAAAAAAACATTCTTAATTTTTCATCAAAATAGGGTGATTCTACGTCCACACCCAGGTTTTTTGCCCAAGGTGGTGTCCGCCTTTCATTTGAATCAGGACATTATACTACCTTCCTTTTTTCCATATCCTCACTCAGAGGAGGACAAGTTATTGCATTCTCTTGATGTAATATGTGCACTTAAAATTTACTTAGAGAGAGCAGTTCTGATTCGTCAGACCGATCTCTTGTTTGTGCTGCCAGACGACCCCAGGAAAGGGTTGGCAGCATCTAAATCTACAATTTCTCATTGGATTTGCCAGGGTATTACCCAGGCATATGGTTTAGAAGGGAAGGTTCCACATTTTCTTGTAAAGGCACATTATAACAGAGGAGTAGGTGCCTCTTGGGCACTTTGCTATCAAGCCTCTATGGCTCAGATTTGCAAGGCGGTGACCTGGTCTTCTGTGCATACGTTCACTCGTTTATAATGAGTGGATGTTGGGACCCAGGAGGAATCTGCTTTTGGCTGCAGTATTCTGCAGGCAGCAGTGTAGTCCTTTTTTGTGGTCTGATGGCGGTATTTTTGGTGTCCCCCTCCCCTCAGATGCATTGCTTTGGGACGTCCCATATGTTATGATTTCAGGCTCTGTGTCCTGTGATGTACGAAAAGAAAAATTTTATTTATATACATACTTACCCGTAAAATCCATTTCTTGAAGTACATCACAGGACACAGAGGTCCCCTCTTTTATGTGGCCTTTATTGCTTGCTACAAAACTGAGGTACTTCCAGTGTGGGAGGGGTTATATGGGGGGACATCCTTTCTGATTGGTTGTCAGTGTTCTTCATCTGTAGGTGGCTATATAACCCATATGTTATGATTTATGGCTCTGTATCCCCTGATGTACTTCAAAAAATGGATTTTACAGGTAAGTATGTATTAAAAATCCATTTTTTGGACTCAAGGGAATTTAGAGTGAAACAGACAGAGGAATAAAGTGGTTAAAATGAATCTGCAAAGAGTTGATACAGAGATTTAGATGGTGTTATAGTTGGATTTTATGAATTTGGATGTCCTGAGCTGAATCCAAATGTCAGGTTTTTTTGCAGGGGTGGGGTTGGATTTCCAAAAGTCTTCTAGGAGAAAGGAAACAAAGGCTGCCTATATCTGCTACTATATCTGCTCCTGATCTTGACTGCCAGTGCCACCATGACCCACTCTTCTGTCTGAGTATTTCTTGGTGTATATTTAAAGGAAACGGCTGAAGCTGCTTTTTTTTTTTTTTTTTATTCCTCTAATTCTTTATTTAGAAGAAACGGTGCAGAAGTCAAAACATTTTGGCATAACATATGTAGCACCTTACAGGTAGGTGATAGGTAAATGTATGGTGGGCCTTGTCTACCTAACGGCAGGGCTGTGATTTATTTAGTTAGGGTGTCAGTGCTTCCAGATGTGCCTGCTGAAGGGAGAAGTATCCCCATTGGCTCCTGTGAGAGGCTTCTCATAGGGCAGTGTGGGAAGCCCAATCAGGGGACACATCCAACCTTGTAACTACCCCAGAAGGCAGATTATGCTGCAAAGGATTCTGGGAGTGGGTATAAGTTTGGGGGAGGCGCCTGACAGGGGGTCTTTGGCGGGAGCAGAATCCCAGGAAGGAGAGTGCGGCTGTCTCTCCTCCTGTCTGAAGTGGATGTCTCGGGGTGTCGTCTGAGAATCCAGAAAGTGCTGAGCTGAGCTGAGGGGATCCGGCGTGCCGAAAGCCTGTGGAGCGTGAGAGGGGTCCAGTCCCAGGAAAGCCTACACAGGTCGTGAGTACTGCGGATTGCCCCTGGGGGTCTGCCAGAGTCAGAGGGGACCACTCCAGAAGAGGTTCTGGGATCCAGTGCCAGCTAGCTGAAAGGGGGTACCTGGGTTAAGGTCCCTGAAGTTACAGAGGGGGGTACAAAGTCAGTGAACCCCAAAGAGTTCAAGGTTAAAGGGGGCAATTGCATTGAGAGTTGCAGCTTTACAGAAATCTACAGCATACTACCTTAAGCCAGTGCAAGGCAGGAGGGGAATATTCAGTGACTTTTCAGTACAGCAGAGTCAGTAATTCTACAATTCACAGTCTTGAGTCTTCTGGACTCATTGTCGAGGATCCAGCACTTCTATCAAGCTACAGGATGTTCTCAGTGTTAGTGAGCGTTGGCTGGCGTCGGCTTGCATCAAGGAAGCGCCAATGGGCATTTTTCTAGGATTACGTCCCAAGTGTAATTAGTTAAGCCTAAAGGAGTATCCCACTCATTCCCTTCTTCCATCCCCCCTTTCTACAAAAAAAAAACACAAAACCAAGATGCTGGAGTCGTCCATGTCTCAGTTCTCACACCCAGGGTCACAGCTCACATGGGCTGGAGAGGTAACCGGTAACAATGGCAGACCCACATCAGGCCACAGGCCTGGAAAACCTGCTACACATATATAAGAAGTGAGAGACTTCATTACATAGCCAAGAACCATATATAGGACAAGTATCCATGAACTCTATAAACCCAAAAAGGTGGTGGCCCAATAGCCTATCTCGCCTACACACCAGGTCATACAGATTTTAAGCTCTTTTTTACTCAATCATCATGTCAGGTAGGACTACCTGTAGTTTTTAAACCATTCTGCATAATTTATCATCATTTGCTACTCTGTAATATACCCTTTTTTGGAGCTTGGTTTGGATTTTAGCTGAAGTTAGAAGCTGATTGGCTACCATGCACAGCTGCCCCAGATTTTGCACTCTGCAGTTTTAGAAAATCCTTTATGTTGATCATTCATACTGGAAAATGGTTAATAATAAAGTGATTGTAAAGGCAGAAGGATTTTTTTATCTATATGCATTCTTTGTGATGTCGCTTGGAGAAGGGAGAGGAGAGCAGGAGGGAAGAGCCTGGGAGTGCCTTGCCTTGCTACGGGCTGTGTATTTCTGTTAATTCACACAGTGTATGTAGGTAGGAGCCTCAAATGCCGTTTGTCCTGCATTTTAAAGTGATACATTTCAGTGATTCTGGGGTTAATATGCTGTGTTGTGTCTGCCATTTGACCGGTGGTGATTCTCGTAGGAAAAGGATATTTAGACAGAAAAGGGTGGGGTCAGGTTGGTTGTTGCTGGTCATGGGAATGAGAAGGCTCATACACAAGGAGTAGAGTTGCACCAAAGTAGGGTTTCCCCTTGGGAGGCCCTGGATCGGATTGTATAATTGAACCAGTTTACCATCAGTTGGAAACTAGTACAAGCTAAAGGTATGCACACCACAGCATAGCCAGCATGTTCAAGTCCAGCACAGTTTACAAAAAGGTAGAGATCCAACACCATCATTTTCTGTAACCGAAATGCTGCCTGTGTGATTAATAAATATTTAGTAGCAAAAACTGGCCTAATTTACTACGAACAGAGTGGAAGTGCTCCTCCACTGAATAAAAACTGGGAATGAAGTGTAAATCTTCACATTAAACTCTTGAGTAATGGAGAGTAACAAGTAAAAAAGAAGGGGCCAACCAGTTTAGGAAAGGAGGTGTAAGTAATGGCCAGGGACGGAGGTTCTGTTACAGGAGTGGATTAGTGGCTGTACGGTCTACCATTCTAAGTGGCAGTGACTCCACATCAGGGCCCGCTGCCTAACAGAACCCTCCTAAGAACTGGGCCTGAACCATAAGTTTGTGAAGCCTGGCAAAGTTTACAGCAGCTTCTCTCCATGTCTTTGGGCTGAAGCAGGTAAAGTGTAACGCATGTGATGAACTGCTGGAGGAAATCAGTGTTCGATGCTGTTCCCCTCAAAATTACTCTTGACAGGTGTCACTGGCAGGTAAGAAGATGCTAACCTACCGATGTGTGGCCTGGTGCAGTCATTTGGCCTTTGGCCAAGAGGGATGGTAACTCACACAGAGAAGCAATACCATCATTCTAACGCTAGATAATCAATTTAAACTGACAGCATGCTGTTCCTCCATACTGCCGGCATACAGACGTGGCTCCATAGCATAGGTGTGCACAGACTTTTGTATTAAGGTGTTCACCCCAAAGCTCAAAACACATGCGCGTGTGTGTGTGTGTATATATATATATATATATACACACACACACACACACACACACACACACATACACACACATGCATTGATCTCCCAGCGGATTCAGTGAAAGGAATGCCCAAGCACTTTTCTTATGGCAGAGTCGGTTAGAGGGAGATCTTTTCCATCTCCACAGCGGCACATTGAAAGAGACGTGCGGAAGCACTTCTCTTATGGCAAAGCCAATCAGAGGGAGATCTTTCACATCTCCTCACCAGCAGAGTAATAATGCTAATGTGGGGTAGGGTTGTAGTAAAAAAAATGTCAGGGGCAGAGAATGGGAGGTCAGCAAGGCAGTGTAGCAGTTTACAGGGGATCAGCAGGACAGAGGATGGGGTCAGTAGTTTGTAGGACAGTGTACAATATGTCTGCAGGACAGAGGACAGTGGGTCAGCAGGGCGGATAACAGGAGCAGCAGAGTGGAGGATAGGAGGTCAGCAGGGGAATGTGCAGGAATCAGTAAGGCAGTGTATTGGGGGTGAGCAGGACAGATGACAGTGGTCAGCAGGGCACATGATAGGGGTCAGCACAGCCAAGAACAGGGGTCAGCAGGGCACTGGACAGTAGTCACCACTGGTAGGGCACTGGTCAGAGCTCTTTCTCCCATCCCTGAACAGTACACAGCCTGAGCACAGGCAATAAGATCTCCTCCTCCCCATACAGCACACACTGTAGCTGAAATCAGATTATTTTATCTGTACAGTGTGAGGATGGCTACTGTGTTGAAGTTCTGACCTGTGAACTTCCCAGATTAAAATGGCAGCTCAGCTACAGTAACCAGCTATACACAGTGAATATTGTAGCTGTGTGTAAGGGAATCAGATTTCAGCTACAGTATGTGCTGTGGAGGGAGAAGATCTTAGTGCTTATGCGCAGGCTGCGTATCGTGCAGGGATGGGAGACGGCTGGCAAAGCGCCAGGGGTGGTGTGGGCTTTGAGGGGTGTAACTGAAATTTGGAGGATGCAGCCCACCTAAGCACCCCCTAGCAGTATCGGGACAAGGTCATCCAGTGCCTAGGGTAGAGATGCCAAACTGTGCCAAACTGTGTTTAGTGGATCCTACACCTAGTAAACTATTGCACCCAGGGCAACCCTCCCCCCCGCCCACCCCTTGTCCCGGCCCTGACCCCTAGATCTGGCCAGGACTCATGGAGGAATTAGGGTGTGCCCAAGCACACCATTTGTGCACATCTATGCTCCATAGGATACTACAAAAGAATGGAGTTACCCTGAAATAGGAAACATGGGATGGTGGTCATGGCACCAGCTAAAAATAAAACATAGGCAAGGATTATACATAAAGAAGATGTATACTCACTAAGCAATTAAAACAGCTGTTGAAAGTACAAAAAAAATGTATATCACTTTAAAAAATAGCTGAAAATTCATTACAGTTTCCCTTTACGTATCAAAGTTATTTAAAAGAGAAGTATGGGAATTTTTTTTAATTTTGGAATCATACTTACTTAGGTGGATGTTGCATTTGTCCTCCATGCTCACTGGAGCGCTGGGCTGTGGAGGGGCCAGGAGCGGCTGGCTTAGGCTCCCAGCAGCTTGCTGAGAGGCTGAGCCAGGTGCTGATCCAGACATGTAAGCAGATCCCGACCATATGGCCAGGATCTTTCTCGAGCCTGGACCGGCTCTGTGACATCAGTCGACAGCGGGTTTCAGCGGATCACAGGGGTGCAAAATGATCAAACAAGCTTTGGCTGTACCTCTTCTTTAAACAGTCTCTCTCTTTGACCTCGGCTTTTGCTGCGATAAATAAAATGAAACAAAAGGTATAAGAATAAACCACTGATGTTGCATCATTGCCAATTAAAATGATTTATGAGCTATAACAAAATAACCCAAATAAGGGCTATCTCTTCACCAAGGTGCCGTCATTCGAAAGCCCGCAATTAGTAAAGGAACGCTCGCTCCAAGAGGACCTCCCGGTCACCATATCTCCATGCTCCTCTTGCCTGGAAAAGTGGTAAACATGACATTTTTATCTTGTGGGAAAGGTTAGCAGTCAGAAAGATTAATGTTTTCTCCATTAGCCGAATCATTGTAATGTAATCTGCGTTCTAACAGATGGACAATTGCGCCCAATAAATAAAGATATTAGTGTAAATACCACTGAGCTAATTGACGCCGGCTTCGCTGGCCAGAAAAAAAAGGGAAACAAGATACAGTTGTGATGTTGACAGCTGTGAATATGACTGAATGCATTCCTGGCTCAGTGACAAAGAGCACCTGCGCTGCTATCGGAGTCTAATTTATATTCTTCATTAGGGAAGCTCGATCTGTGGGAAGCCTGGATGAATTCGGGGGAGATTGAGAACGAGCTATATGTTAATGGTTAACGCTGAAATCCAGGCAGATATAAAATACATAAATGGATAATAATTAAATATATTTTTAGACAAGGATTGTACCTTGCCTTGGTATCAGCCTTCTGCAGGTCATTTCTTTGACCATAGACTTGATGCTTTGCGGGGGCTGGTGCCACCCTATAATGTGGGAAGCAAACTGATATGTGGTCCCTTGGCTTGACCCTGCAGTGTATGGCTCATTAAAATCAATTCACTAATCTACAAATCAAGCAATGTTAATGAAGATCTAAAACTAATAGGTGGCTGTGAGAAATCCCTGCAAAGAAATACACCCACCACAAACTCGCTCTTCCATGTCTTTATAGACCTTGCTTTGTGCACTGGTGTGCAGTCATGTTGGAACAGGAAGAGGCCATCGCCAAACTGTTACCACAAAGTTGGGAACATGAAATTGTCCTAAATGTCTTGGTATGCTGGCGCCTTAAGAGTTCCCTTCACTGGAACTAAGGGGGCCAAGCCCAACCCCTAAAAAACAACCCCACCCCATAATCCCCCCTCCTCCAAATGATTTGGGCCAGTGCACAAACCAAGGTTGATAAAGAGATGGATGAGCAAGATGGGGTGGAGGAATTTGACTGGCTTGCACAGAGTCCGGACCTGAACCTGATAGAACACTTTTGGGAAAAATTAGAGCGGGGACTGCAAGCCAGGGCTTCTCATCCAACATCAGTGCCTGACCTCACAAATGCTCTTCTGGAAGAATGGTCAAAAATTCCCATAGACACACTACTAAGGCCTCATGCACACAGGGCATTTTTGCAGCTGCTTTTAGGAGCGTCCGACATTTCTTTTTGCAGCCTAAAAATGCCCCTTCATGTTATTTTATGACCTCATGCACACACAAACATTTTGAAGATGTAAGTAGCATAGGTGTTTTCAAGGTGCAAAAAAATCCCAGGGCCAGTGTGTTCTGAGACACAGTCAGATGACGTCACAAGGGACGGGGTCTCCGGGTGATGTCACCGGTTGGCTACACCCCGCGACTATATAAGAAGCCGCAAAGAGTGGAGCCGACATAATCACGGATGACATCGTCGGAGCAGGACCGGGTTGGCAGCGGAGAAGACCAGAGGGATAAGATCAGAGGAAGAAGACCTGAGGGAGAAGATCGGAGGAAGAAGACCAGAGGGAGAAGATCAGAGGAAGAAAACCATAGGAAGAATATTGGAGGAAGATTTTTAATAGAGGACTTCTTAGAACCATCTCTTGTCATTATTTACACTACACTGCCTTTTTTGGGGTGAATGGGTAGGGGGACAATGTACCCCATACTCATTCACATGGGGGGGCCAGGATCTGGGGGCCCCCTTGTTACAGGGGGCATCCAGATTCCGTTAAGTATCCTGCCCGCAGACCCCCACAATCACCACCTAGGGTTGTTGGGAAGAGGCCCTTGTCCCCATCAACATGGGGACAAGGTGCTTTGGGGTGGGGGGGGGTGCAGATCCCCCCCTGCTCCAAAGCACCCACCTCCCCATGTTGAGGGCATGCGGCCTGGTATGGTTCAGGAGGGGGTGGGGCCTCTCGCTCATCCCCTCCCCTGTACTGCCGGACTGCATGCTTGGATAAGGGCCTGGTAAGGTATCACCAATTGTTTGAGTGGGGTTCCCCTCAAAATCCATACCAGACCCGAAGGGCCTAATATGGAACCTAGGGGGACCCTCACGCAATTTTTTTCCCATTTTGGCGCAGAGTTCCCCCTCAAGATCCTAAGAGCGCAAGTCGCACCACAAGTCTGCTCATCATGATCCGACTTGGATGTGAATTCCATTCAAATCAATGGGCTTAAAGCCGTATCAAAGACGGCTCATAGGCAACCATTCATTTTTAATAAAGGCAGAAATATGCTGCTAAATGCACGTTTTTACAGCTGCTTTTTCCTGGCATTGGTAGCAGTGGCGGAGCCAGAGGGTTAGCTGGGGTGTCAATTGACACCCCAGAAAAAGTCCCTGCCACCCCTGTTGCCACCCCGATCCAGGCTGACAGCGGAGGAATCACAGGCAGTGGTGGGATGGGATCAGCCGGTTCGCAGAACCGGCTGATCCCTCTAAGCTGGCGGCCAGGGTCAGGGAGAAGCAGAGCAGTGCGTCCCGAAGCCGAGCCCGCCCATTCTGTGACAATAGCGAATGAAAATTCGCTATTGTCACATGGATCCTCCTCCGGCCAATCAGGGAGCGGGTCCTCCCGCTTCCTGATTGGCCGAATGGCAAATGCCGTGCCATTGGTCGAGGAGGCGCCGGCGGGAGGACTGAGAAGATGCAGGGAGCCGCGGACCGATGAGAAGCTGCTGTGATGACCGTCCGTCCGTGAGGTAAGTAAGCCGGTCTCATGGGGGGGGGGGGACGACGACGCTGGCACTCTGCAATGATTGCGGGCAAATGCTGTGGCACTCTGCAATAATCATTGGGGGCATTGCTGGCACTCTGCAATAATCATTGGGGGCATTGCTGTGGCACTCTGCAATAATCATTGGGGGCATTGCTGGCACTCTGCAATAATCATTGGGGGCATTGCTGTCTCACTCTGCAATAATCATTGGGGGCATTGCTGTCTCACTCTGCAATAATCATTGGGGGCATTGCTGTGGCACTCTGCAATAATCATTGGGGGCAAGGCTGGCACTCTGCAATAATCATTGGGGGCATTTCTGTGGCACTCTGCAATAATCATTGGGGGCATTGCTGTCTCACTCTGCAATAATCATTGGGGGCAAGGCTGTGGCACTCTGCAATAATCATTGGGGGCATTTCTGTGGCACTCTGCAATAATCATTGGGGGCATTGCTGTGGCACTCTGCAATAATCATTGGGGGCAAGGCTGTGGCACTCTGCAATAATCATTGGGGGCAAGGCTGGCACTCTGCAATAATCATTGGGGGCATTTCTGTGGCACTCTGCAATAATCATTGGGGGCATTGCTGTGGCACTCTGCAATAATCATTGGGGGCAAGGCTGTGGCACTCTGCAATAATCATTGGGGGCATTTCTGTGGCACTCTGCAATAATCATTGGGGGCATTGCTGGCACTCTGCAATAATCATTGGGGGCATTGCTGGCACTCTGCAATAATCATTGGGGGCATTGCTGGCACTCTGCAATAATCATTGGGGGCATTGCTGTGGCACTCTGCAATAATCATTGGGTGCATTGCTGTGGCACTCTGCAATAATCATTGGGGGCAAACCTGTATCCTGTCTGTATCCTCTGATCACCACCACCTGTATCCTGTCTTTACTAGTAATGGCAGCGATCATTAGAGGGACTGCGACATTGCGGTGGACGAATCTGACACTAAATTACACTTTGTATATTGACCCCCCAAAATAATACCTAGCCACCCCTTTGCCACCCCTGTTTTAAAAGTCTAGCTCCGCCACTGATTGGTAGTGGCTTTGCAGATTGTTTTTTCTAACATCCTGTGTGCATGAGGCCTAAACCTTGTGGACAGCCTTCCCGGAAGAGTTGAAGCTGTTATAGCTGCAAAGGGTGGGCACAACTCAATATTGAACTCTTCAGACCAAGACTGGAATGTCATTAAAGTTCATGTTCGTGTAAAGGCAGGCATCCCAATACTTTTGACGATATAATGTATTTTAGTTCTGCATTATCCTAATAGTTGTTCTGTATGTGAAAGTGAGCAAGAAGAACGTTCCAGCATCATCAGCAGGTGTGATCCAGAATCACCAGATTGCTTCAGATTTATGGCAGTTGGGTGGAGCAGTAAAACAATGGCTGGATGAAAATCTGATCTACTCAGAAGGTAGTCTGTACTCTTTGTATATATACACACATTTCCTCTGTGTGAGTTACTACATTGTTTTTATGTAATAAATAACCTTTTAATCTTCACTGAGGTGGCGCTGCTTTTCTTCTCCTACCCCTGTACTCTTTGTATGCGTGTGGAGCAGGTCAGGGTGAGAGGGTGGTTATTATGTCCTCCATGTTTATATCCTTGTTAAGTGCCAAGCAAGAGTCACATGAGAGGCCTACCCCAAGGGTGGGTTCTTTTGGGTTACTCTAGGCACCTTGTACAAGGTGACTTTACTACACTGGGGTACCTTTGCTTTGTGCCATTTTCATAAAGGCCCTGGGACATAGCTGAGGCTACCACAGGGGAATACTCAATCTTAAGGTGGGCCTCTACTCTTAGACTGTGCATACACCAGGTACATTCACACTCCAACTGATCTCCAGTCAACTCTCAGTTTCCTGTGACATTGTACACCTACTCTGTACTCTGCATTTATGAGGAACATGCAGAGCCCTGTCCACATCCACCTGTCCAGCGTTTTGCATTACCATTCCCTGGTAGAGGAGTGAGCCCCACCGTGCTCTGCGTGGGTTCCACACGTACACTTAATTTAACTCCTGAACCTTCGTAGATCTGTACAAGATGGGAACATCTGCAGCGCCAATCCGCTCTTGTTGCTCGGGGGAACAGACTCCTGGCTGAAGGAGTGCTAAAAACATATCCCTCGCTACTAGAGGTTGTTCAACCCATAACAGGTACAAGCTATCGATAGGCTTCTATAAGCTTCCATTGTCCTAGGTCAGTATTTCTCAACCTTTTTTCAGTCAATTTAAAATTCTGCACAAACTCAAGGCACCCCATGGAAAGAATAAACATATGGTTTTACATAACACCTCAGCATCCACACGTAGGACACCCAACGTTAAAGGTGATTTATTCTTCCAAAGCAAATACACCTTTGCACACTGGTACTAACTAGTATGCCAATGCTTCTCTTCTCCCTCAACCTCTCTTGATCAGTCAGATAATGTCACCCCAGTGCTGATGGAGAGTAGCAGGGGAGGGTCAAACAAGGATGCTGTGTAGGCGACCAACATCCTCATTATCAACTGATAAAATGATTGGTTGTTAGGACGCCGGCAGATAGAAGGTTGTAGTGGTGCACAATGAAAACCTCTGGCTTTGTGTAACTAAAAGCCGGGCTTGATCCACCTGCTGGCTTGTATACAATTTTGGCCAATTTTCAAGAAATTTTGCCAAGGCACCCCTCAAGAAATATGAAGGCACCCACATTACTCCATTCCACACTGATGCCTTCATATTTCAATGTGTTAAGACCTACTCAGTGAACTATGTGTGCCGGCTACTTGCAAAACACCCCTTTTAGTAACTTCAGACCAGACAAGGGCAATGCTTCAATACTTTTACTTGAGAAAAGTGCAAAATAAACATTCCAAAGACCAACATACAAGAACAATATTTTTCCTACATCCCTACACCTAATTACTGCTCTTTGCTACCCAAACATACCTTCAATGGTGAAGTCCAGCATTTATAAATTCTTTAGAGGTACTCTCATGCAGATCTGAGTCCTTCAGAGGCATACTCCAGTGCTGGTGTCTTTGGGGCAAACCCCAGGTTCAAATGACTTTACATCCCTGTGGTGATAAGCGACATCCCTATGCTCCTCATGGGTATCATTCGCCATCTCTCTCCCTTATGGGCACCAATCTCAGCTGTCTCTCTGAGTGTTCTGCATGTCCTCAATCTTCCAGGTTGAATTATGCTGGGAGCCATTTAACCAGGGAGGAGACATCTTGTTGCGAAGTAGTACTACAAGGAGCAGCTAAACTACTAGATTAAACTAGATTGATGTTGAGTATTTCAGCCTAAGCTACATTTTTATTTTGCATATTAGCTGGGGGCCTAAAATTGCTTGAAGTTGGGCTTTAAATGTGGAGTATACTTTTAATTGACAGGGCTGTAAGGCTCTGCTATTTGATATGCTTACACACACATTTCTGCATAAAGCCCAATCATAACTGTGAGAGTAACCTCAGATGGATATTAGCATTCTCTGACTTCATTTCAGACTCATTTTTTCCAGGAGATTGGATACATATCTTCTTCCACTGGCCATAAATATGTGCCCTACCTGTGGGATCCCCGTGGAAGTTGGAAATCACCAGAGGCAGACTGGCAACTTTCGGCCCAGGGGGCAAGTACAAACCACAATGCCCATGGTGCAGCGACTCGGCCCCCCTCCCACTTTCCCTCTCCCCCCCTCCTACTCTCCCAATCCTCCTCCTGACCCCCATTCCAAGCTGAAGTCCTGCTTCAGATACTCTCTACTTACCGGCTGAACCTGGGTTCCCGACCTGGCCAGCAGGGGGAAGATGGGGGGAGCTGGGACAGCTCAGTTGCAGCTGGCCGGGACAGAAGAGTCTCCAGTTGGGCATTTAACTGGCCTCTGCTCAGACACAGTTTGCACCATCCATGCTGGGGGGGGGGGGGGGAGTCCTGTGCTTTGTCCTTGTCTTTAACCCGCACTCAGTAGGTCAGCGGCAGGGACTTTTTAACTTTTATTTCTCTTCACCAGGAATCCTTTAGGCATATCTGTGGCAGAAGCAGTGCATCCTTTTTATGGGGCATCAGAGCAGCCCAGGGGCAGCTGCCCCCCTGCCCCCTGGCCTAGTCCTCACCTGGAAATCACCATTCTCCACTGGCTTCCAGGTCCTGTGTCGAAGCTTTAGAAAGCGGGCATTGCCCTGAAAATGCATCACCACCCACCTTCCTCCCCATGTGATGTTGCGCTGCCAGTGAGGTGCATGAGATACAGCCGTAGACGTTGCCAGTTCACATCTTTGCATGCGGGTCTGGCACCAAGGCTTACTGAACACCATAGCACAATAGTGTTTGCATGTGTTGGCCCCTGGCTGCATGTTAAATCTGCTCTCTGCACCTAAAGCTGGATACAGGCAACTTCATATGAGTGATACTGTTATTTAAAATAAATGTTTTAGTTGTTTACTGATCCTGCACCCTTGTTGTTCTTATGTCTCTACTGTATATGATTTACTGGATCAGTCCCAAGATCTGTTTACAAGGAGTTCCATGCCTGCATCTTCTCTCCTTCCATCATTGGGTCTCAGAGGCTGTACACTTGGACATTTACCACTGCTTATGGCACTGGGAGATGTTCTTAATTTCTGAGTGAATTTTTGTGTAGTTTTCCTATACATTTTTATCTGGTTGTTTAGCCATTTACAGAAAACGTTGAATTCCCTCAGTGGATGCAAACCATTCCCTGATTTGACAAGTAGGAGCGATGGGGCAAGTGATGTCACAATCTCCATCATGTCCTATTAGGAAGCACTTTGCATTCATTAGGAAATGGAAAGTGTTCTCTGAATGGTGCCTGTGCCAAGTGGGTGGCCTCCTGTGTTTAGTAAGCAGCAGTGTAGCCGCTCAGCACAGTGCCAAGAAGTTAGTGGAGATCACTGCTGTATCAATGTTTATTACAGTCAGGGGCATTCGTACAGGGGTTGCAGGGGTATCCATTGTGACCCAGCCCCATGCTCCAGAGGGCACATGTGGCTCCCCTGCACACCCGGATAAAAGGACAGCGGGGGCGGAGGCATGCGGAAGAACCAATCCCTCCATGTAGCTACTGAATGCCACTCCTCCTCCTCTCCCTCCCGCAGACATGGAAATGGAGGGCATCAGTTCCTCTTCATGCTGCTCATGCTGATTTCCTTTTCCTGTCCTGCTGCTCTGGGCCCCTGTGTGCTTCCCTGCCCCACCCCCCAACAGCTCTGCTGGGTTTCCATCGTGACCCTCTGTCAGGATGGAGAGCGGGGAAAGGGGCCTGTAAATGTGTCATGTACCAGCAGCCCCTTCCTTGTCTTAGTAAACAGAGTCAGTGATAAGTAGCAATCTTTTTTTTTTTTTTTGATTTACTATGGTTTCTATGCTTCAGTTTGTGAATAAAGGGGAAGCTCTGTACGCAGCTATTCCTGCCCATTCATTATGTGCAACTCAGGGTGCAGAGAAAGGGACTGAGGAATCTGTCCTCAGTCCCTTTCTCTGTCTCAAAAGTGAAACATCAGGGGTCTGTTTAGACTCCTGATATTTCACCAAAGCCCCTAAATGAGGGTTCTAAAAATATGTAAGCAAAAACAAAAAAGAAATTGTAAATAAAATAAAATGGTAAAAAAAAGTACAAAATAAAACAACAAAAATAAAAAAACTACTGACACCAGTGACGGAACTACTAGGGTCACAAATGTCGCACTTGCAACTGGGCTCTGGCGTGTTTCCACTGTGGGGGGACACCAAGACAACAGGAAGGTGGCCAACTGCTGGACCAAAATAAAGGGTCCCACGATCAAATTAAGGGCCCTGGGATCAGTGGGAATGGTCCAGGGGGGACCTTCATGGTTTCTTGCACCAGAACCCTGAAGGTCCTAGTTATAGCTCTGACCAGTGGCGGCCCGTCCATTGGGGGTGCAGGGGCGCCGCCCCCCCATCCATGTGTCCGGACCCCTAATCTACATGCAAGGCACAGGACGCATGGATTCCAATAGGGTATTTTTTCTTTTGAAGTACGTTTTTAGAGCCAGAGGTTCTAATAGGCTTCAAAAAAGGTTGGGCTCTTGGGGCGCAGAGCACTGCGTCCTGAGGCCACCCAGTTGTATGACAATAGCGAATGAATATTCGCAATTATCACACTGATTTTCCTCCCAGCCAATCAGGAAGCGGGTCGTAAGACCCCTTTCCTGATTGGCTAAAAAGAGAAGCGATTTTACTGGCCATTGGCCAGGAAGAGGGAGGAGACGTACGGCCGGAGGTGACTCACAGCCACTCAAGGAAGGAGCATGTAAGGATGCTGGCTGTCCGGCTAGGCAGCCAGCTGTCCATCCCGGGAGGGGTGGTAGATTTGATTGCTGGCTGGCCGGCCAGCCGACCGTCCCGCTGGGGGGGAAGGGGTGTACTGGTTTTGCCGCCCCCCCCCAAATTTTCATTCACCAGCCGCCACTGGCTCTGACTACAGTCATTTCCAGCTTCCAGCGGGATCCCACAGGTATGATGCATACATACTTAATTGGTCCAAGCAGGTCCAATGTAACTATGTAAAAATTGCCACAACTGGAATTCATTTTTCATTTGAAAGACCTGATAATAATTAATTGGAGAAAGGTTTATTTTGAATACCTTCCAGGGCAAGGCATTTATAAAATTTAATTTCTCAAATAAAACTTTGTTGCAGAATGCCAAATTGAATTCCATAAAAAGGTAAACCTTTCAGTTCCCACACTTGACAATAAATGTTTTGATTGTTTATTCAGATACAGTAATATCATAAAATGAAAATCTTGCAAAGCATGGAAAGAATTTAACATATTTTTTTTCACTCATCAAATTTGAATGTTGTTTGCCCAGTCCAATGAATTCTTTAACATAAGCACATCTAGGTTCCAATTTTACGCTAATCAAACTTGTCAACGGAAAAGTTTTCTATGGCAGAAGGATCCATGTAAAAAAAAAAAATTATAATATAAACAGACAGCAAGTCTGAGGGCTAAATAGAAAAAAAGAGGGATGACCGCACACTGATTCTAATAACAATAAAAGCATTTATTCCAAAACGCAAAAAGTCAATAGCAAACCACAGCACATACAAAGAGCAAATGTTAACATGTTTCACGTCACTGGGCACTTAATCATAAAAAGTCGAAGGAACGCCTTCCTGTGTGTAGAATATGTATGTCTAGAGTAGTATAGAGAGGCCCGGAGTAAAGGAGAGAAGAGACATGGACGGAGGGCCGACATGACAGGGGTTAAAGGGGTTTGGGACAAGGAGGAGTTTTTAGCCCAGTAGTATAGTAAATATAAGTGTTGGGACTTTTAATTGGTGTTTTGCCCAGGAAGGGGTGGAGCTACAGGGAGAGGTCAAGCTAGGGGCCTCAGGAAGTCTTCAGTCGGAGGAAAGCTGCATTGGAGAATATTTAACACCCTCCCTCCCATTTTCTTGTTTTTTCTGACTTTTGGTTTTGTGGTCCGCTGCCCTTGTTTTTGTTTTAACAGAGGCTTTCTTCTTTTGGGGTGTTTCTTTGTCACGGCAGCAAGCGGGGTACAAGGTCCTGGTAGGTTAGTATGGTGCAAACTTATACTTGGTAGGGACCCGTCTGAGGTACGGCTGCCAGATGGTGCAAACTTATACTTTGTAGGGACCCGTCTGAGGTACGGCTCCCTGATGGTGCAAACTCATACTTGGTAGGGACCCATCTGAGGTACGGCTCCCTGATGGTGCAAACTTATACTTGGTAGGGACCCGTCTGAGGTACGGCTCCCAGTAGTTGGTATGTTGGTACCTGCGACTGGTTGTCTCCGAGCCGGTGCTGTGGCGGCTAGAGGCCTAATTAAGTCGGACGCAGGTACCTCCTTCTTTGATGCCTAACGGAACCTTGAGGCTCCAGTAAAAAACTGGGTTTAACGTGTTATTTACCTGTTATGTATACAGTTTGTTAATAAAAGGCTGCTATGGCCATTTAACTCCAACCTGTGGTCATGTGGTTATTTATAATGGAGGAGGAGAGTGATGGTCAGAGCAGAATGGAGACAAATCATCTTTAATCCCCTAGTCAAGGCTTTTAGGTAAATTTAGTTAGCTTCATCTAAATCAGTAGAGCAGGGTTGATTGTATAGGCCTGCGCAGTGTGTCACAGGCTGCTCTGATTGCTTCCCCCTGTATTTTAGAGGATTCTAAAATTAAAGTGGGAGGAAGAACAGAGTAAGCAGCCTAAATATTTATGGCCAGCCCAGCCAATTCCTGGAAAGGTGTGCCCAGAAGGTGGTGGAAGAGCCTATAAATAATCTAGGGCCTGAGGCAGGAGAAGCAGAGAGTTCCTGGGTCTAGTCCTGCTGCAGGAGACTTCTGTGCAGGGCTACCTGGGCAGGTCCTCTGCCCCTGGGGCAGGATTTCTGAAGGTGCTTTGGGATGAAATCAAGAGATATAGCTGATTCAGCTGGGGGCCCTATTCGCAAAATTTTAGTCGTGGGGTTCATTTGAGTCTGGAGAAGTTCATTGGAGAGAACCAGGAAGAAGTTGGTGAAAAGTTTTCCAGCACACCTGTGGTGGTGTGAGATTGTGTCTCTCTTACAGGAGAGTGCCTGGGGGATATCAGAATGAGGCAGCCAATGATACTGTGGAGGTGTGAGTAAATGACCCCAGTGGTGGGAGTTAGTGAATGTGTGCAGCTTTTTGGTCCATTGAAAAAAGTTCTATTCTCCTGCCAGGATTATAAATTCTGTGGGACATTTTTGCGTAGCTCAGCAAGCTAGAGAAGAGTCCTCAAAGGGTTTGGTTGTTCATTTCTAGGTCAGTCCATGCTTCCTCACCCCATCCAAGTTCTATCTTTAAATAATACCCCCAAAAGGATACCCCTAGACTCTTCCATTGAGCCAACAGAAGAGTGAAGAAAATGCTATGTGCCTGGCTGTGTGTGCCCTAACTTAGGGAATAAGGCTAAATTTACCAGCGACCCTCTGGAGGGTGGGCTACATATGTTTGCATTACACCGTATGATTAGGCAGAAGTGTGCACAACAGTTCTGCTTTACTGATCCTTCTCACTGTCTAAGTCTATAAGTTTATGCACTCCACAGGTGGCATACATTTTTTCTTGCACTGAACCAGTGAGAGCTCCCTTGAGTGTCTAATCCAAAAAAATGGATTTTAAAATACAATACTATTTTCACCTTCTCCTGCAGCCTCTTTGCAGTCACCTCTAGTCTACATACATGCCAGCAATGGCTGAATGGCATTTCTCAGGGTGGGTTTCCTTATGATGACAATGGACCATGCCTGCATAATACAAGGGTTCTTCAAAAAGTTTTCGACACTTTTTTTAAACTAAGTTATATATATAAAAGTGCAGAAACTTTTTGAAGACCGCTCATATATGAATAATATGCCACTTGTAATCTCTATCTGAAGCTCATGTGACAGAGACACAATGCAGAAACACAACTGGGAGACAATTGGGAGTATTGTTGACATTTTGTAAGTGTCACGTTTTGGAGTCAGGCTCGGAGGCCAGAAGTTATAGTAGTGGAGTAGCACCCACCCACAAGCAGGAAAGATATTAACGCAGGTCACCTTGGCTGATGACACGGGTTCATCTGAGATGTGGAGTCTAAGTACTAACCGGTATTCACCAGAGCTACTGAAGTTGGAGATGGGCTTTGTTGCATGTTAGTACCAGGTCACGGTCCTCAGGATTTCCCCCACCAGGAGGTGAGCCAACCGGGGTCTAGTAGCAGATGTAGCAGGTAGGGATCAAACAGAAGCGTAGTTGAGGAACAAGCCAAAGGTTGGTAAGGAATAGTTGAAGGTTCGTATTCAGCAGAAGCGTAGTTGAGGAATAAACCAAAGGTCGGTAACGAATAGTAGCAAAGATATGGGTGGCAGCAGGAGAGACAAGCGAGAGATTGGCTGGAGAAGGCACAACATTCTGGCAACCAGGAAGTGCAGAGACATGGCTTAAATCAGGAAGTTCATGGGAGGAGCAAAGGGTTCAAGGTTCAAGGCAACTAAGAATCCAGGTGGCTCTGCAAGCAGAGTCAATGCCTGACACAGCAGAGGTTCCAGGTCCAAGTCTGGGTCCTGATAGTAAGTTGTTTTGTTATGCCATAATTCTGGCAGGGGAGATGAGGCAGATTGTATCTTGAAATACAAATTAGAGGGTATTATCTGAGAGACAATAGCAACAAATATCTCATTGTGACTGAAAAGGATGTAAGCAGCATGCTTGGGCAATATAAAAGAAAAAGATGAGGCAGGTTTTATTTGACAATAAACATTACAGTGTATTATCTAAGAGGCAATAGTACCAAACTTTGTATCATGGCTGGACAGTATATAAGCAACTTATTTATGCTGCAAATAAAGCGGGAGAGATAAGCCAAGTTTTGTTTTGAAATACACGTTAGAGTGTATTACCTGGCTGCAGGGGAGAGGAAAAGATGCACCAACAATGGCTGGTAATGCCTGGGAACCTAATGTCATCCATAGACTTCAATGGACTATCCGTTGTTGGTGCTTCCTCCTCTCACCTGCAGCTGTCGCTGGCTGAGCAGGGGAGCAGGATCATATGACCATACCAGAGAGGCCTAAAAAAAAGGAGAGTATATACATCTTTATTTTACAGGTTAGTTAGCGTAGGTGTTAGGAAGGGGGAGGGGACAGTTTAGAGGCCAGTTAGGGAATACTACTTTAAACTACACTCACAAATGGCTGCTGGGGAAGGCTGGCACAACTCCCATTACTGGCCATTCTAACCACAGTTGAAGGGCTGGGAGGGCATTATGGGCCCTTTAAAACCCAATCCAAACCCAAACTTAATCTTAAGTAGCTACAGAAGCATTTTTTGGGTACTATGTAGCATTGAAAGGATCCTGATATGTGACTGGGAGGAGTCACTTCGCTAGGTATAATCTTGTAACAGATTTGCTATAACTGCTAATTGGATGTCATTCATACTGGAGAGATAAATTATTCAACTCAACAACAACTAAGGGGCTTAGACTTTTACCATTCCATCCCTGTAGTATACATCTATCAGGATCTCTAGATTTATAAAACAGAGCTTAGAAAACTCACATAAACACTGCACTACTTTGGAGTTTTCACAGTTGAGAACAGACATTAATAACTCGATCTGGCAAGCTACGAAATAATTTGTTCCTAAAGACTGCAAGAGTTCCCCCGACAGCAAGTACTGTCAAATTTGGAGAAAGCTTGAACAGTGAAGCTGAATTAATTCCTGATTTGAAATCTTTTAAAGGGGCTCTTGGCTTGGCTATCTTTCATAAATGTATTGTGTTTATGACTAAAATATACAATGTATTTTTTATTCTGTAGTTGAGCAGTTGAGATTTAATTTTTGTACTTTCATTTCTGGGATGGTGCCATTTTTCAACACTATTGCAAACCCCACCCACATGGACATTATTAAATATGTTTTATTCTATTTTATCATGGAATGAGGAAATATTGCACATACATGAGATTTCCCAGTTAAAGCAGAACTTCAAAATGTAGAACAATTCTCGTGCTCTCGAGTGAAATATGATGGGGGGGAAAGAGGAATACTTCCAACAGACTTGGATGGGTATGACTAATGGTCTTGCTGCCCCCTCAGGATCAAGGGTATCCGAAACCAACTGGAAAACAACAACAAAAAAGAAAGGGGCGCACCGACCCAATGCATTACCACTAAAAATATTTATTAAAATAGTAAAAAGTAAACATTATACTCACATAACAGATGTGAATATTGCACATATTAACATATTCGACATGGGATCTCCAAGGTAGCCAGGGTACTACGCGATGCTGGATGGCATGCTGAGTACCGCATGAAAACCACTGTGGCTAGGCTGATGCGTTTCGAGGGCGAGCCCCCTTCCTCAGAGGCAAGGAATGCTGCTGGCTTTTTTTTGTTGTTGTTTTCCAAAGCGGAACTTCACCCAAAAGAAGAAGTTCTGCTTGTTTGCACCCCCCCCCTCCTTTTTGGGGGAAATGGGTACCTGGTTTTGACAGGTACCTGCTTCTACTTCTGGTTGGATCACTATGGCGATCCAAGAGGAAGTTCAGCCCCCCCTTTCCTCCCGCAGCCTTCTAGAATACATCACAGGTACCAGAAGTTTGCAAGGCCATTCACAAAGTGCAGCAATGCTTGCTTATGTGCAGTGGGAAACCGGCAGTAATGCAGGTGCCTGGAGCCGAAGCCAATTGAGGAATCAGCTCGGGTGAGGACAACACTGGATTCTTGGACAGGTAAGTGTTCTTAAATTAAAAGTCAGCAGCTACAGTATATAATATTTTTTGGGGAAGTGGGGTGATTAGAACTCCTCTTTTACTGGCTCCCGCCTGCCGTATAGTAAAATGACAGCAGGGCAGGACTGCTCTTACCACACATGCGCGCCTTGGGGGGCACGGGTGTGGTGTTTCCCCCGGAGATGGTGCATCAATGATTGTGGTAAAGAGCCAATGACAGTGACTCTTTACCACATGATTGGCCTGTCCATTTACAGCCAATCGCGAATGTAAACACAGACCAGTAACTGGCTATTACCTATGACCGGCTCTTCTCTCCTCACACACAGATTCCAGTGTGAGGAGAGGAGAGCCAGGGAACAGTGAGTTACTGATCTGTGTTTGTCAGTGTACTGCAACAAGCACAACACAAAGAGAACCTGTCACATCGCCCATTATCAGTGTTACAGTCCTCATCAGTGCCCATCATCAATGGTACTGTCAGCCCCCCCAGTGCACCTGTCTCCAATCAGTGCCAATAAGTGCAACTGTCACCCATCAGCAGTGTACCTGTCACTCATCAGTGACCATCAGCAGTGTACCTGTCACTCATCAGTGACCATCAGCAGTGTACCTGTCACCCATCAGTGACCATCAGCAGTGTACCCGTCGCCCATCAGTGACCTATAGCAGTATACCTGTCACCCATCAGTGATCATCAGTAGTGTACCTGTCGCCCATCAGTGACCATCAGCAGTGTACCTGTCACCCATCAGTGACCATCAGTAGTGTACCTGTCACCCATCAGTGACCTATAGCAGTGTACCTGTCACCCATCAGTGACCTATAGCAGTGTACCTGTCACCCATCAGTGACCTATAGCAGTGTACCTGTCACCCACCAGTGACCATCAGCAGTGTACCTGTCACCCATCAGTGACCATCAACAGTGTACCTGTCACCCATCAGTGACCATCAGCAGTGTACCTGTTGCCCATCAGTGACCCATCAGCAGTGTACCTGTCACCCATCAGTGACCATCAGCATTGTACCTGTCACCCATCCGTGACCATCAGTAGTGTACCTGTCGCCCATCAGTGACCTATAGCAGTGTACCTGTCACCCATCAGTGACCTATAGCAGTGTACCTGTCACCCATCAGTGACCATCAGCATTGTACCTGTCACCCATCAGTGACCATCAGCAGTGTACCTGTCACCCATCAGTGACCTATAGCAGTGTACCAGTCACCCATCAGTGACCATCAGCAGTGTACCTGTCGCCCACCAGTGACTGACCATCAGCAGTGTACCTGTCGCCCACCAGTGACTGACCATCAGCAGTGTACCTGTCACCCACCAGTGACCATCAGCTGTGCATCTGTTGCACATCACCTATCTGGGTAAATAAATGCAATGAATCTGGGTGAATAAAGTGTCAAATGTGAACGTTGTTAAAGGATTAGTCAACAATAATACCATATAAATGTGCAGATAACAGAAGGTAAAAGAGCACTTATTTGAATAATTTATAATAAATATGACGGAATAGGTAATGTAAACTAAAGTGGTTTATACCATATGTAGATACATTGGTGCGGAATAAATAATTAATTAACAAAACACACCATGACATATATTCATGAAATAAATAAATAAATATATATATTGGAATGCCAAAAAGTAGTGATCAGTACTTAAGTGCAGTAGGTGGTATTAACCTATGTTGAATAATACCACAAAGAAAACACACTGTGCAGAAAAATGGAGGTGCAATGAACCTCATTCATTTAAATAATACCACAGAGGTGAAGCTTTATTTTTAAGTAATGGTAAGGGTATAAGTCTCCGATGCATGGGACAGGCGGCTCTGATTGCCGCCTGACACCTGCGATCACTCCCCGCTGAGAGAGAAGAATGATCAGCTGTTGAAAACACAGCCGACCGTTCTTCTCTCTGCAATGATCACAGAGTGCCTGTGATCCTTCTATATAGGATCACAGGTCTCTGTGATGATGTCACAAGCCCCACCCACATACAGTTAGAATCACTCCCCTAGGCTCACATTTAACCCTTTGATCACCCCTGTGTTAACCTCTTCCCTGCCAGTGTCATTATTACAGTAACAGTGCATATTTTTAGCACCGATTACTGTAGTAATGTCACTGGTCCCCCCAAAAGTGTCAAAAATGTCAGTTAGGGGTCCGATATGTCCGCCGCAATGTCGCAGTTCCGCTAAAAATCGCAGATCGCCACCATTACTAGTAAAAAAAAACAAAACAATAAAAATGACATAAATCTTTCCCGTAGTTAGTAGACGCGATAACTTTTGCGCAAACCCATCAAAATACGCTTATTGCAATTTTTTTTACCAAAAATATGTAGCAGAATACAAATTGGCCTAAAATGTTAAAACATTTAGTTTTTTACATTTTTGGGGGGGAATGTTATATATCAGTATGTGAAAAATATTGTTTTTTTTTTCAGAATTGTCGCTCTTTTTTTGTTTATAGCGCAAAAAATAAAAATTGAACAGGTGATCAAATACCACCAAAAGAAAGCTCTGTTTGTGTGAAAAAAAGGACATTAATTTTTTTGGGTACAGCGTCACACGACCACGCAATAGTCCGTTAAAATAACGCAGTGCCGAATTGCAAAAAAATGGCCTGGTCATTAAAGCGGAGTTCCACCCTGGGAAAGCTTTTTTTAATAAAAATACCCCTGGGACATGGGGCTAGTACATTCCACAATGGATAGCCTCTGATCTGTCCCGGGTTGCACTTACCTTTTAGAAGAAATACTTACCTTGAAAAAGTATTGTCCAGCGCTGCCATCTCAGGTGTGGGCAGCTTGAAGCCAGCGCGATCCTCTTCTGCATCCTCTTCCGTCTTCTTCGGTCCCACGATGCACTGCACCGGCCCCGCCGTCACTTCTGGTGCCGCAGCGTCATCCCTGCACAGTTTTTGGGCATGCCCAGACGCTGTTTAGCAAGGTATGACGGCGCCTGCACCGGAACTGACGTCGGGGCCGGTGCAGGCGCATTGATTCCTGGGAGCGATGACGTTCAGCTCCCAGGAATCATTGCAAGCCAGGAAGTGATGACGGGCCGTGGTCGCCGAGGGGAGGAAGAGGAAGTAAGGTAAGTATATTTTCTTCTAAACCAGGTAAGTAAAAAAAAAAAAATTGCGATTATCCATTTGTTTTTCAGGTGACCCGGAGCAAGAAGATGGAGGTAAGTTTAATTTTAGGGTGGAACTCCGCTTTAAGGGGGCAAATCCTTCCGCTCCAGAAGTGGTTAAGGAAGAGGTCATCTCCTACCTTCAGACCAGCGGGGCAGTTGGGCCGTTGTTTTGGTTCTGATCTTTCTATTGGCAGCTATCCTTGTATTTTCCAATAGAGGATATATTTTGCTCATTATTATAGAGCTCAGTAATAGGCACACAGCGAGTCTGGCAGTTCTCAGGTAATTATCTGATGACTAACTGCTACGGGAACAATCAAATTAATGACACCAATGCTAGCACAGACATTTAATGAGTATCTGATAGAACAGACTATTGTCAGCTCGAAAAACTTTTTTGTCCACGATAATCAAGCCTGTGAACTGCAGATATCTAATCCTCATTCCGCTGATTGAAAAAGATCCCCATTAGACTGCTATTCATCATTCCAACTATTCAGACACAGCAAAAAAAAAAAAAAGAGAAGAAGAATTTTAAGTCAATAATGATACATCCAACGGCTTCGAGACGAGGGCGCCGGCTGCGACCGTTGCGGCATTTGGAGCTACCATATAGATGTACTTATGTAAATGTCTGATAGGAGATGGCATTCTGGAATGCATTGCCGCTCGTCTCGCTATACGTTATACTGTCATCAGCTAATAATGTTCTCGGCTTGACATTTCCTGGCATAATGAAGCACATTTCTGCCTGTGCAAGTCACTAATTAAAATGGAACGATTTTTCAGAGTGGAATTGCGCGGACATGAAATTTGACAATGTGTTTATTTATTTGTAGCGATAAATCTATTTCTTGACTATGAGCAGATATAGTTAGGTAGTGTAAGTAAAAAGGGAACTTTGGGGCATGATCAGAAGAAAAAGTTATCACACCCCATTGCAGTTAAAGCTCAATTGGATTTTCAGTTTAAATCAACCAAAAACATTTTAGTTACATCAAACTAAAAGGTGTTCAAAGTCTCAGGCCTCGTTCACATGGGTTCACAAGCTCTTTTAGCTATACTTGTCCTATCAGAGGCGTAACTAGAACCTTCAGGGCTCCGGGGCAAGAAACTATGAAGGGCCCCCTGGACCCCTGGCCCGGGGCCCTTCAAGCCTGGGGTTCTTCCCACTGATCCTGGGGCCCTTTACTCTCATTGTGGGGCCCTTTATTCTGGTCCCGCAGCGGGACTCTTTCACAAGTTCTGCAGTGGGCCTCCTTCCTGCCACCTTGGGGCCTCCCCACGGTGGTGGAATGCCAGGACCAAGTTGCAAGTGTGACCTTTGCAATCCTGGAAGTTCACCCACTGGTGTCAGTAGTTGTTATTTTTTGGTATTTTAATTGTATTCTTTTTTATCACTTTACTTTATTTTTTTACAATGTCACTGACTATGACTCTGTCCATTCAGAAAAGGAAGGAGCTGGTAAATTACATATTTACCAACTAGGGTTGCCACCTCATCCCATTAATCCAGGACACATATTAATTACACAGGTTCCGAGGCTAATATAATGCACATAAGGCACCAAGGGAGTTTAATTACCACCTTAATCAGCCACAGAACCTGTGTAATTAATGTGTGTCTTGGTTTAAAGGGATGAGGTGGCAAGCCTATTACCCACCCCTTCCTGGTTCTCTATTGTGACACATCCCCTGCAGCAGCCGGCAGGAGAGGGAAGGGAGCACAGTGGGGGGGGGGGGGAACCAGGGTAGCACACAGGGGACCAGAGACAGCAGAACACAAGTGAACTGGATAGGAGGAGTGGCGGGGGCAGCATACAGAGGAACCAATCTCCTCCATTTTCCTCCTGCAGCTACAGGAGGAAAAAGGACAGCATAGTTGCCAACATTTCAAAAAAATTTCCAAGGACACTTTGCAGCACAGCTATCAATTACTTACCACACCCACTTCCCCGAAGCTCCACCCACTCCACATAATTAATCTCCGCCTACTTATCAGATTATAGGGTCTACTCAATAAAGAGAGAATTACAGGAAACTGAAAAGGGAATTTTAAACTTAAGGCCAAAGTAGCAGAGTTGGAATAATTCTCCCATTCAGCTGCACTACTTCTGCCTAAAGTTTAAAATTCTCATCACAATTCCCTGAAATTCTAAAGTGTCAAATGTGCTCAGGTGTGACCATACAAAAAATGTAATATGGAAATATAAATAAAGTGCAAAGTGTAAATAAGTACATTGCTGGGACAATGTAAATTACCCGGTGACAGGCTCCTATTTGCCGGGACAGTCCCGGCAAAAACGGGACAGTTGGCAAGTATGGGACAGTGATTTCTCTACATGCTGCCCCCGCCGCCCCTCCTATCCAGGTGTACAGGGGAGCCGCACAGGTGCATGGGGCCCGATTGCAATTGCAACCCCTGCAACCCCTGAAGTTACGCCCCTGTCTCCTATGGATTACACAAATGCATTTATTTCCACGCTCCCATGACCCAGATTCAGACAGACAATCTGGCTAACATTATGACGCTGGTCAAGGCTTTCCAGGGATCCCAACAATTATGTCAGGAACTACCCAGATGACTGACCAGGCTGAGAGCCTGAGCTAGCCGCCTCCACCCCCTCCACAGTGAATGCTGGAGGGGCAGAGTCAGTCACCGGCTCTCTGCTCACTGAAGGCCGAGAACTGAGCGTTCAGCAATCATGTGATCGCTCGGTTCTTGATGTTGGAGCCAGTAGGGGACAGCTGTAGCTCGGATCCATGTTGTAGCCATCTAGATAGGTTTTTTTTTTTATTTCCATACTTCTCTTTTAAGCGTACAACCATGTAAGGGCCATGTTTTTCCTGCACATGGTGCTCAGGTGTTTTGAGCATCAGGATGCAGGCAGACTCATTCATGTCAACTTGACATCCATGTGGGTGCTGGTCCTCAAACTCACACTATCTGCATTTGGGGATCTGTGCTGTATCTGCACTTGAAGAGCTCTGTAAACACTGGCTTTAGAGCAGGGGTTTCAAACTCAATTTCATTGCGGGCCGCATCAGCATTATGCTTGCCCCCCAAAGGGCCGGTTATATCTGTAAGGATAGATATACCCCACGCCCCCTTACACCCTTATATGAGATGTCAAGAGCCCCCCACCATCAGAGCACCCCATGTCCCCTTACACCCTTATATGAGATGTCAAGAGCCCCCCCCATCATAAGTCAAGAGTCAATCACCCGTCCTTACATCACAATGCACCCCCTTATCTTGTGCTACTGCCAGGAAGAAGATACGGGTGGATCTGGGAAGAAGAAAGTGCAAGGTTTGGAGGAGGACCAGAGGAGGGCTGGAGTCAGCTTACAGAGTCTGCTGAATGCTGAGACCAGGGGAGGCAGAGACAAGGTGGTGTTGTGGCTGCACAGAGAGGTGCAGGATCTGTAGGAGGAGTTCTTCCCTCCTCTCTGCTGCAGACTGCTGAGAGGGGGGGGGGGGGGGTTGGCAAAGAAGCAGCACAGAGAAGCACAGGTGTTCTGTCCTCTCTGCTGCCGACTACAGAGACAAGGGGGGTGCTGCAGCTGCAGGAGAGGTGGGAGGGCCACATGAAATGGCCTGGGGGGTCGCATTCAGCCCACGGGCCTTGCGTTTGACACCTGCGCTTTAGAGAATAGCAGGGAGCTTATAGCAAAAAGCCCAAGTTTGGACTATTTTTAAATGTGCTCCTGGAGGTTTTATAGAAACCTCAACTCTGTCTGCAATACTCACCTTCAATCTGAAACTGTCCCCAGCAATACTTCATCTTCACCAGACAATGTCATCAATCTCCTGAGTTGAATGACACCAAGAGTAGCCTTTCTCAGCCAGAACCCTAAGGTTCCTCTGGGGGCTGCCAGAGGTAGCTTGGGCAATGAGTAACTTCTACCTCTCAGGCTGGGTTCACACTTGTGCGATAACAGACATTGCATGTGATTTGCACTGCATAGCTGTGCAGATCACATGCGATGTCTTAATGCAAAGAATGCTTTAAGATACAAAAACCTTCCGAATTTACAACCACTTAAAGGTCGTTTTCACATGTAGACTTTGAATAATAGGAAAGAAGGCATGTCCAGTGTCCAAAAGAATGCAAGTTCAATGGTAAATTTTGGCAATTTTGGAGGTAAAACTGACAAAGTGACAGCTGAGGTTCCAGGTGCAGCAATCGGTAAAACTGACAAAGTGACAGCTGAGGTTCCAGATGCAGCAATCGGTAAAACTGACAAAGTGACAGCTGAGGTTCCAGGTGCAGCAATCGGTAAAACTGACAAAGTGACAGCTGAGGTTCCAGGTGCAGCAATCGGTAAAACTAACAAAGTGACAGCTGAGGTTCCAGGTGCAGCAATCGGTAAAACTGACAAAGTGACAGCTGAGGTTCCAGGTGCAGCAATCGGTAAAACTGACAAAGTGACAGCTGAGGTTCCAGGTGCAGCAATCGGTAAAACTAACAAAGTGACAGCTGAGGTTCCAGGTGCAGCAATCGGTAAAACTGACAAAGTGACAGCTGAGGTTCCAGGTGCAGCAATCGGTAAAACTGACAAAGTGACAGCTGAGGTTCCAGATGCAGCAATCGGTAAAACTGACAAAGTGACAGCCGAGTTTCCAGGTGCAGCAATCGGTAAAACTGACAAAGTGACAGCTGAGGTTCCTGATGCAGCAATCGGTAAAACTGACAAAGTGACAGCTGAGGTTCCAGGTGCAGCAATCGGTAAAACTGACAAAGTGACAGCTGAGGTTCCAGGTGCAGCAATCGGTAAAACTGACAAAGTGACAGCTGAGGTTCCAGGTGCAGCAATCGGTAAAACTGACAAAGTGACAGCTGAGTTTGCAGGTGCAGCAATCGGTAAAACTGACAAAGTGACAGCTGAGGTTCCAGATGCAGCAATCGGTAAAACTGACAAAGTGACAGCTGAGGTTCCAGGTGCAGCAATCGGTAAAACTGACAAAGTGACAGCTGAGGTTCCAGGTGCAGCAATCAGTAAAACTGACAAAGTGACAGCTGAGGTTCCAGATGCAGCAATCAGTAAAACTGACAAAGTGACAGTTGAGGTTCCAGGTGCAGCAATCGGTAAAACTGACAAAGTGACAGCTGAGTTTCCAGGTGCAGCAATCGGTAAAACTGACAAAGTGACAGCTGAGGTTCCAGATGCAGCAATCAGTAAAACTGACAAAGTGACAGCTGAGGTTCCAGGTGCAGCAATCGGTAAAACTGACAAAGTGACAGCTGAGGTTCCAGATGCAGCAATCAGTAAAACTGACAAAGTGACAGCTGAGGTTCCAGATGCAGCAATCGGTAAAACTGACAAAGTGACAGCTGAGTTTCCAGGTGCAGCAATCGGTAAAACTGACAAAGTGACAGCTGAGGTTCCAGATGCAGCAATCAGTAAAACTGACAAAGTGACAGCTGAGGTTCCAGGTGCAGCAATCGGTAAAACTGACAAAGTGAAAGCTGAGGTTCCAGGTGCAGCAATCGGTAAAACTGACAAAGTGACAGCTGAGGTTCCAGGTGCAGCAATCGGTAAAACTGACAAAGTGAAAGCTGAGGTTCCAGGTGCAGCAATCGGTAAAACTGACAAAGTGACAGCAGGGGATCCAGGGGATTGCTGCCCCTGGAACCTCTGCTGTTTGCCAGTTTTACCTCTGAAACTTCACAAATACTGCATATAACCAGCATGGGAATTATTTCCATTTAATAGCATGCAGCAACAGCCCTGAAGAAAGGAGAGCCCTTTTCTCCCGAAACACGGTGGCCTGATATATTTGTCGCTATTCTCAATAAACGCCTCTTAATTTACCACTGAACCTGGTACATGCTATCTCATTAACAACAATTATATAAAGAAAAAAGAAAAAGGGAACTTTAGGTAAGGGATTATAGATGAAAGTGGGTGTGAATCCAGTTCCCCACAAGTCCACAGGTAGGTCACGTTGAAGATAATATCTCACAATTGGAGGCCGCCATTTTTATACAAAACAAAGGAGGAATAAGGAAAGAAAAGAAAAAAAAAAAAGGGGGTGGAGAAAAAGGAGATGTTGTCGGGGGGGGGGGGGGGGTGAGTTAATTAAATATGACCTGGATCGAGGAAAGTCATCTGAGGAAAGGTAGCAACTTAGGCAAGGTTAAAATGCTTATCCAAGCATGCCATACTTCCCAAAATGTAGTATATTTTTCATTGCCAGTTGCCAGGACCCTTGTAGGGGTAAAAGGGGGATCTCTGGGGGGCCACAGAGCTCTGTAGCTGGATAGACCCTCTACTTTTTTTAAAATTTAGGCACAAAAATTCACAGAATGTTTTTTCTATTTTACCTCCATTAATTGAATAAAGCTCATGAAGGAAACTGGCCTTGTCACAATATAAAAAGTCTTCAATGGACTTCAAAAGGCCATCTATGTACACCTTAATTCCAACCTATTCCTATTCGGGAATCAGCATAGAAGTGTCCTTATCTCTATTCAGGGCACGGTGGGAACTAATCTGAATAATGAAGGCCCTGCTGACCTCAGCAGAGATAAATAATGTCTGATTATATGGCTTCTAAACACTCCGGGGGACCAGGGTTCACTTTTCTGAATACATTTCCAATACTGTATGTAAATGATTGAACTTCTGGCACATTAAGTGGTCACCATGAGGATAATATTAATAAGGATCAGCTTATGCAGGTCCTGCATGTGATCTATTAAAGCATTAAGGAATTGGATAGGTTTAAAAGCAGTTATGTGTTGTGGATATAATGGAATCTCTGAAACAGCTGAGCATCCGAAAGGTTTCAAGGTGCGGAGGAGCCGCGGGTACCAGTGTGACATGCCAGCTGTTATTTATATATAGGAACTGGCGCCATATTCATGAAATAATCATCGTAGTAGGCCATGTTGTGTCAATCTCATCTGATTTGGAAGCAAATTAATTGTGTTCTTATTGTACTGAAAGCTCTGAGCTCTACTATTGCCACTTGGTTGACACAATCCATGCCTTCATTCCCAGCACAGGCTAGTTCACTCTTTCTTTGGTCTCTGAAGAATAATCAGCATTCAGATCGCTCTTCAGGGAGCATTTGGCAGGCAGTGAGGAGGCATTGTATCGCCTCCTCACTGCCTGCTTTAACTCCTTGAACCCTGCACTAGCGTACCACACCTTCATGCATTGCAGTGCTTGCAGAGCGACCCCTTTGGGTCACACTCGGCGGGCGCTACACCCATCAAAAGAGACAGGGTGTTTAACTCCTGCCGTGGTTACTAAGCACAGCATCGCAGCTGCAGCATGAGTACACCCCCGACTGCTGCCTCGGGAGATAAATGGGAAGTTGCTTGGGGGGGGGGTAAAAAACGTTCAACCATGGGGTTTTTCCATCCCTAAACCACATGTGTGAACAAGCCCTGTACAACTTCTAAGCTGGAATGCACATATTACATCACAGCTCATATTTGGTGCTGCTCCTTGTGTCTGCCCATAGTTAAAGTGGTTCCAAAGGCTTAAGGTTTTTTACCTTAATGCATTCTATGTATTAAGGTAAAACATTTTCTGGGTGCAGGTGCCCCTCTTAGCCCCTCCCCTTATACTTAACTGAGCCCCATCTCAATCCAGCAATGTGCATTAGAATAGCGTCTCTCTCTCCTCATTGGCTTACACAGCAGCGGGAGCCATTGGCTCCTACTGCTGTCAATCACAGCCAGTTAGCCAATGAGGAGATTGCGAGGGGCAAGCCACGCTGTATGTGTGAATGGATACGCAGAGTGTGGCTTGGGAGTGAGCCTGCCCGAGTGACCCAATATCAATAGGCTTGTTATTGGGGGCACTTGGCAGTAGAGTGGAGCCAAGACCACCGACAAGGGGGCCCAAAAAGAAGAGGATCAGGACTGCTCTGTGCAAAACGTTTGCACAGAACAGGTAAGTATGATGTTTTTGTGCATTTATTTTTATTTTTTTTAATATTCCCTTTAGAATGACTTTTAGCTGGCTGTACACTACTAGTAGGTTATTCAACAAACGCTCATATGAAAAATGTATCAATATGTTTGTCTGGAAGTAATTAAAAATTTTGTTTGCTTTTATCATTTGTTTTTGAAACAAATTAACTTTCCCAAATGAAAACTACATACACTGTTAAAAATGTGTTCAAGAAAAATGTATTTAGAATTTTCTTGTAACTGTGGTCAAAAATCTTTCAACTATCCATTAGAAAATCTAATAAGCACGCTATATAGATAGGGTTTATGTTGCCCAAACAATTTTTTTTTTTGTGAACGTCAGATGAATTAGCCATTAAATTATTTATGAACAGGCCCTTACATTTTTTAAGGTAAAATATTTTGAAGATTAATATGGACAATTGTTGCCAATAGACCTCCCTAGGAATAACATACTGTCAGCAGGGGAGGACTAGCAGCCTTGGGCCTGGGGGGCAAGTCCAGTCAAGTGGCCCATTGAACCACCGAGCTCACCATCTATGCCCACCTGGTTTATAACTGATATTGATGTTATAAAGCAAGACAAATATGATACAATGTGGTAACATAATTTAATGTTAATTAATAGCAACAAAGGAGGTTTAATAAAAATAATGCATCAATGCCAGCCTCACCAGTGCCCATCAGTCCAGCCTCATCAGTGCCCATTAATGCAGCCTCACCTGCGCCCATCAGTCCAGCCTCATCAGTGCCCATTAATGCAGCCTCACCTGTGCCCATCAAGGCAGCCTGATCATTGCCCATCAATGCAACCTTACCAGTGCCCATCAATGCAACCTGACCAGTGCCCATCAATGCAGCCTGATCAGTGCCCATTAATGCAACCTGACCAGTGCCCATCAATTCAGCCTCACCAGTGCCCATCAATGCAGCCTCACCAGTGTCCATCAATGCAGCCTCACCAGTGTCCATCAATGCAGCCTCTCCAGTGCCCATAAATGCAGCCTCACCAGTGCAGCCTTATCAGTTCCCATCAATGCAGCCTGATCAGTGCTCATCAATGCAGCCTCACCAGTGCCCATCAATGTAACCCGATCAGTGCCCATCAATGCAGCCTAACCAGTGTCCATCAGCTCAGCCTCATCAGTGAAAGAAGATTATTGGTGAACCCAACAAAAACTGTGCAAAATAATTGTGATGTATAAATAAATGAACACTACTCATAACCATAAATGTGTTTAAGGTGAAATTGCTTCCACTCTGCGAGCTGCAACATCAACGTGAATAACGTGACAAATGAAAAAGTGAAAAAATGTGGTGCTCAACAGTTTGATAAAACACAAAATAAATGATTCCAATGTGCAAATGTTCGTGCAAAAAAACAGTCTCTAGTGTCCAAAAAAAAAAAAAAAAAGGGTTAAGCAAACAGCCAATGATGGAAACACAGACTTGATAGGAGTGAATCTCAAAAAACCTTCCACCTAAACACGATCACCCAGTGAAATGTATAGGTACCGCTTACCAGAACCACTGGACCACTTAGTTATAGCGGGTCAAACACACTTATTGATCCACATCAGAACCTGCTGCAGCAAAAATTTATTTTTTAAAGAGAAAAATGCATGAAATGACATTTAAATTGCCGTCAACACAGTACCAATAGAATAATTAAAATAAAAAACGGTGTGGGCCCCCCCCCCAAAATCCATACCAGACCCTTATCTGAGCATGCGACCGGCAATGTTTTTTATTCAGCTGTCAGCGGGAAAGCCCATTGATAGCTGATGACTCATCGGTTGTTAAGAACGCAGCGGCCGGCTTTCCGGCCTGCTCCTTAACAACCAGCTATTCACTGCACCCTGATTGGGTAAAGCTTTGCCCAGTCAGGGCTCAGAATGCACTGTCCAGCGAACTGTGCTTTGAAGGGCGTTCTGCAGGGCGAACACCCACCGAATACCCTGAAAATTTGGGTGTTAGACAAACAGGCAATGTTCAGGCCGAACTTTTTCTCTGCCTGAACCACTCACCCAACTCTAGTCAAAACATAAAAAGCCTTTAATGGACTTCAAATGACCATCTATGTACACCCTATTCCAACCTACTTTTATTGGAATCAACATAAAGGTGTCCTTATCTCTATTCAGGGCACGGTGAGAACTAATCTGAAGTTTAACTAATCTGTCTTGTCGCTCCGGTGTGACCGGGGCTACTACACTGGGCTAACGATTGTGTTTGGACACTTCAAGCTGGGATCATAAACTTTATATAATTTGGCCATACTGGTTGCGCTTCACAGTATATTGCTTTTAAAAATTGAATTTTTTTTGCTCATCTCTAGTGTTGAGCGAACACGGACTGTATTGTTCGGGTCCGTACCAGATAATTGGATTTTTGTTACCCGGACACGGACCCGAAAACTTTACTGTATGTTCGGGTTTAAAATCCGTGTTCGGTTATTTTATTTCCTGTATGTAATGGCACGGTTTTAATGGCGGGCTTTCAACAGCCAATCAACAAGCGTTTAACTGGTGTGCCTTAAGCCATCCCAGCCATGCCTACTAATGTATTAGTAGCTGTGATTGGCCAGCTGAAGCATGTGACCCAGGTCTTTATAAGCTCGAGAGACACAGCGCGGTGCGTCAGTCTGCTGTAGTGTAGGGAGAGAGCACACATCATAACGGTGCTGGCTGCTGCTGATTAGGGACAGACAGGGAAAAACAACATTGTGCCCCAAAACAATGCAGGGACAGGTCGGAGTGTAGGCAGGGAAAGATATTTGAGCATTTTAGGGACAGGCTGGAGAGATTAGGCAGGGAGAGATTAGGAGACACAGGACAGAACAATCGTCCGTTAGCGAACTACATTGATTTTGCTGTGTGGGGGGTGGTGCAGTGAACGATCTTTTTGCCCCCACTTGAGACCACTGAGGAGGAGGAGGGAGAAAAAAATATATTTTTATCAGTCTGTTGTGTGCAGCATTCAGCTATATTTTACTACAGAGTGCAGTTCTAATCTGCTATTTAAAAATTTACAGATTTAAAGGGGAATTTTTTATTTTTAAGAGCACTTGCCATGCTCTTAACTACATTTTGCTGCCATTTGCAGCACTCTATCCCTTTCCATTGTTTTTTTAGAGCAATTTTAGTGCCTGAAAGTTTGGGTCCCCATTGACTTCAATGGGGTTCGGTGTCCAGGTAAAGTTCGGAAAAAGTCCGGGTCACGGACCCGGACTTTTTTTTCAAGTTCGGCCGAACCCGCCGAACACGGACATCCAGGTGTCCGCTCAACTCTACTCATCTCTAGTTGCATTTTTTTAATTTGAACAATTTTTGGTGTCTTGCACGTTTTTATATGTTATTTGCTGATATGGTTAGCAGTTGTATTTCAATGACCTATTGGTCTTAATGGCCTCAGAACAATTTATTGAGTCAACTACCATCGGATGGCGAGCTCTGAAATTGTTCGGAAGCTTTCAATATGGCGAATATTTCCTCCTTCCTTCTTTGGATCCTTTGTACAGACCATGCTAGTGGCCGCTTGTGGGCAGGGCTCAGCTGTGCCTTGCACGTGAGGTAACACCTCACCCGAAGGTGAGCTCACCAATGCCCAGGATCAGGTGGAGACTGTGGTCATGTGAAGAATCAAACATTAAGGCAGTCCCTGACTCAGAGATGAGCCACTTGTGTGCAGCAGTAATGTACAGAGCCCCTCTGTGAAATGTTTTGTCCAAAGTCGCTACACACTTTTTTGCATTAATAGGGTTTTTCTGAGTCTTCGCTCACCCCACCAGTCCAGCATACCTCTGTTATCTCACTCCCAGTAACAGAATGGAGTCCCGCCAGACATATAACAGGCCCCATGCAAGCTCATTAACTCTTTATCTCCTTTACCTAGTGATTATGCCTTAGATCTCCATAACGCTAGTCTGCTCCCGGTTACTGGAGGAGGCAGACATCTAGGGAGGGAGTCAGAAAACTGACCCCTTGCTACCGGAAGACCCGTTACCTAACCAGGCACCACGCCAAATGACTGATTGCTGTAGCTGTTCTTACTTTTGGATACCCATGGCAACTACCTCATCTTCTTTGCCTTAAGAGTAAACCTTTTGTAGTGGTGTTACACATACCCCATAGTGCTTTTACATACCCAGATTCTTAGGAAAATGCCAAGACCCAACATGCACTCCTTAAATACCATTACCAGGCTTAAACAACTTTACTGAAAGCTTTGAATAACAGTTACAACAGGGTAACATATCCTCTACCTAACTAACATTGAATGTGGCTGCCCCAGCATACCAGTACAGTTAAAGTCATTTTTGGGTGAAGTCCATAATTGGAGAATCCAGAATGGAGGTGTTCATTTATACGGGGTCCTGATGAGTCCAACCACAGGTCTCAGCAACCTTCTTCTACGGCTCCCGTTTTCTTGCCCCTTTGGGACCACAACTATGGGCGTCCGCAGGTAGGGGCAAGGGGGGGGGCAAATGCCCCCCCCCCCTGGAATCTCAACTTCCCCCTTTCAAGTGATTGTTAAGCCACTTTATACCATCCTGTCTGGTCTTTTTAATAATCCTGTTTGCCCCAGAGTCTGTGTTTTAAAAAAATAAGCCATTCTTTACCAGTTTTCAGAGGGCTGAGGCCGCTCACGTGACCCGTTGTCTCTCTCCTCTCCCCATCTGACATCTGCCTACAGCGGAGAGGACAGAGGAGGACAGGAGAGCTATGGATGACAGAGGCACGTAAACTGACCACAGTGTCAGGGCTTAGTCGCCATGGTATACCGTGGTCAGTTTACAGAGGGGAGGACATAGCCAGGCAGGATCAGCCAGGTATTTTAGGTGATAGAAGGGGCCAAATTACACAGCACAAGCACTGTGTTGTATAACATGCTTTAAGGGAACAGGGTCAATTTTTTTTTTTAGGTTAACAAATGCTTTAAAAATAAATGCTCCTGTTTGCTCTTTAAAAATGAATACTCAAAATAAGTATACGGAATAAGCCCCTCCCCTTCATTACATTGTTGAAAAAGGGGCAGGTGACCTTAAAATGTTGCCCCCCCCCCTGAAAAAAGTTCTGCGGACGCCCGTGACCAGAACCTCTCCTCTTTTATATTGCACAGAAATAGAAGCTGGACCCCAAAAAACGGGCAAACTTGCCCAGAAAGGCTTCAAAACGTTAACCCCCCCCCCCCCTTTTTCTCTCTTCCCCTCTCTATTCTCATTTTTCCATTCCTTTCTCATACAAATTGTCCACACTTGCTTTTCAGTTTTATTAAAAAAACTGGTATCCAGTCCGGATCCGTTTATAGATCACGGCCTAATTCTAGGAAGTATGGTAGTGTGAGGAAGTTAGTTTTCTACTATTTTTTACATAAAAGAGGGTCTACATTATGCCTTCATTCTGATAATTCATGTTGCCATCTAATTATACTTAGAGCAATTTTGTTACTCAGGGGTCTCATGCTTGGAACGGATAAGCAGTATGGAATTACTCTCCTCAACTGATTACCTAAATGTGATTTGTTCATGCTTTGTACCCGTTCGCATTGTTATATCTGCATTTAATCTTTATGACATTTTCCTATACTGTTTCTTCACATTGTATGATATGGTCATTGGCCCTACTTGAATACGATTTATTGGATATTTTTTTGTCTGAATAAAGAATTAAAAAAAAAAAAACATTAACCCCTTCCCCCCTGGCTTGGGCAACCAAACTGACTAACTAAATACAGTAGGCGACTTGCCTAAACGTTGACTATAGGAACCGACTACAGGGACTGGTGGCAGTTTGGGAACTCGTAGCCTGCAGTTTTTATTTTTTATGAGATTTTCTATTTTCAAAAAACAGTTAGGTTTAAATTCTGGTCAGAGGGGAGAAAACGAAAGGAAATAAGATAAGTCAAAAGTGGTAAGGTCAACTGGTAATGGGGGCCTGAAACTCTTTTTTCTTTTTTACCCCTTCTGGGAATTGGGGCTTGGAACACATTACTTTGCCTGGAAGATTGGGCAATGTTCATAGAAAGTTGGGAACCTCAGTTTGGGAAAACGAATTTGCTCATGTCTAGGTGTGACAAGCTTTGATCCTTTACTCAGCTTAGATATCATTTTAGTACAATCAATGCCTATTCGGTTTTCTTTTTCAAAAAATGAAAAGGTTGGCATTTGATCAGACATTCATCATGTAGAGAAACCCTTTTTCAACAGCCAACACTTCTGACTCATAAATCATCCCCTACACAGCTCAAAAGTCTTTAATCTGTTGCTTTGCGTGCAACTATTTGGCTGCGTTCAGTGCTCCTTTGCCCTCAGTGAATTTACCAATGTTGTTACAACTTTTTCTTTCCACTGAATTATATATAAAGTTTTAATCATTCTCTTCATATGACCACCTCAGCTCATGAATATGACAGCCAACGCTTCAGCTACAATATTATAACGGAAATAATTAGCCAGCATTTTTTTTTCCCTGAGATGTGCTGGAGCTAATTGGCATTTTGTCATTAAATTACTAAACTACTTTTGATTTGAATAATGCATTTCACACTGACTAATGGGAATTTTTTTTTTTGTCCGCAAGATGATAAGTATTCTTGTCAAGAGACAACTGTGTGCAAATCCTTCACATGTCCACATTATTTTTTAATTAAGCATGAAAATTAGGTAATAAAGCAATTATTATTAAAGCATAATAATTAGTTCATATTAAACAACAAAAGAACATTCACTTTTCGGCCCTAAACACGAGACTAGCACAGCCACTGCAATTGCGACGGGTGCTGCTGGACTGGGGAAGGTAGGTAAGATCCTGATTTGGTGATAACTTTACATGACCATGAATCAAGAATGGAGAAAGATCTGGGAGTTTTGGTAGAAGATAGACTAAGCGATAGCATGCAATGTCAAGCTGCAGCTGCCAAAGCCAGCAGAATATTAGTATGCACAAGGAAGGGGATATATTCCAGAGATAAATCTATAATCCTTCCACTTTATCAAACTCTGGTCCATCTGGAGTATTCTGTCCAGTTCTTGGCACTCTTTAGAACTCAAAAATGGCTTGGAGCAGAGGTCAGCATATAGCCCCAGCAGATTCTACATATAGCCTCTCTAAATCCAAGATGGCTGCCTAAATCTTGGAAGAGCTCTGTGTCCAATCAGACACAAACTCCCTCAAGACTGCCACCTGCTTGAGAAAAATCGTGTCACCACAGTGCAGTTGTGACATTTAACATAAATTCTTGAATGGGACCTTGTAACTCTAGGGAAGGGGGCTTCTGATTGACTGGAAGCATGGAGTCCCTTAAATTAATTTGACCGGGGGCGGAGCCAGCGGCCGGCATGTGAGGACGTGCTGAGTAAGAGCTCCGTCTGACTGCCTACGATCCTGTCTTTATCCTGCCCGCAAACTCCGCTTTGTATACCGCTGGCTGCTCGGGGGGATCCCTGGACCTGGTAGGGACATTTTTGGCATGGTGAAATACGGAAAAGCGGCTCCGGTGCTGCCCGGGGACAGGCTGGCTCGCTTTTCCTGGGGAGCCCAAGATGGCGCCGGCCGTCCAGTGGAGGAGGCGCCGCGGGAGCGGGATGGTGTGGACATTGTAGGGGATATCTGGGATGATCCTGAGGCTCCGGTGCCTGCTCCTATGCCACCTAGGAAGGGACAGAGGCAGAGAGGGAGATCGCTGGACAGGCCGGTGAAGCCGGTGAGTGCTGACTATTCTGGACCTCTTCCCTCGGCCCCTGGGGAGCCATCCCTGTCCCAGATTATGGAGGCCATACAATTCTGCCGATCCTCCCTTACTGAACAAATAGATGGACTTAAAATGGAGTTCTCCTTTCTGAAGCAGGATCTGGCCAAGGTGAAGGATAGGACACGTGCGGCAGAGAGAAGGATTCAGGATGTGGAGGCTGTGGTCCGGCCTATGGAGACGACGGTGCAGGTGTCTAAACAGATTGTGGCTGAACATACGCTAAAACTGGCTGATATGGAGGATCGTATGCGCCGCAATAATCTCAGGTTTGTGGGCTTTCCTGAAGGAGCGGAAGCCAGGCAGCCGGAGGACTTTCTGGAGGGATGGTTGAAAGCCAATATGGACGCTGCCACCTTTACTAGGCTGTTTGCCATTGAGCGGGCCCATAGGATTCCTACCAAGGCGCCTCCGAGAGGGGCCATTCCTCGCCCTTTGATCGCAAAGCTGGTTCATTTTAGGGATAGGGAGAACATTCTGAGAATGGCTCGTACGGGCCCTGCACTGGAATATAATGTCTATCGTATTTCAATCTATCCTGACTTTTCGGTGACCACACAGAAACAAAGAGCCAGCTATCAACCTGTGAAGAGGCGCCTCCGAGAACTCAATCTGGGGTACAGTATGCTATACCCGGCCAAGTTGCGGGTGGTGGATGGGGGCAAGTCCCACTTCTTCAATAACCCCACGGAGGCGTCTGAGTGGCTTGATGCGAGGGGCACTCGTGCACGAAATGGGTCCCCTGGGAAATCCTGAATGGGGTTCGATCTGATTGCTGTTGTGGCCTGATGCTGATCGGATGGAGTTTGTGTGACTGCATATGGATCTATTTTTTTTGCAGGCGGTCGGATGGACTCTTTTTTTTCTGGTTGACTTTTGTTGCTCCCCTTCTTTTTTTTCTAGGGGTTCCCCGCTTGTTTTTGGTCGGATGCGTGGGGTTTTTTTTTTTCCCTCTGTAGGTTTTTCTTTTTTTGAACACTTGACTCGCTGTTGGGCTTTGGTGGGAGGGGGGGGATGGTGGGGGGATTTTTGTGGGTTCGGGGACTGTGAGACTAAGTGTTGTGGGAGTGTAAGTCTTTGTGACCGGGGGGGGGGGATATGGTTCCAGACATTTTGCACTTCTGAGGAAGGGACTCTGGTGTTTGCCGGTTTTGTGTTTTGGGATGAAGCACTTGGCGGGTTGGGGGCTGGGTGCAGGGAGGGGGGTGGTGTGGGAGGTGGGTTGGGTTTTTGTTTTTTTCATTTCAGGTGACTGGGTGAACTCTACTGGGGTTGTGACATATTGGGGGGCCTGTGTTTGCTCTGCTGCCGTGTTGGTGTCATGTCTGGTGTTTGGAGACGGAGGGGGGGATCCTGGAGCTAGGGCTGGGTGGGAGGGCCCTGGAAGATGTCGAGGGGGGAGTCTTCTGCTGCTTGGGTACTTATGTGATGGCTGAGCATCTCAAATTGGTGTCCTGGAATGTCCGGGGCTTGAACTCAAAGTTCAAACGTTCGTTGATTTTTGATTATCTTAAAGCGCATAAGCCGCACTTGATTCTGTTGCAGGAGACTCATTTGCAGGGCTCCAGGATCCTCTCCTTGAAAAGAGCACATAGTGCTAGTATGTATCACTCAACGTACTCCTCTTATGCCAGAGGGGTCTCCATTTTGGTCACGAAAGCGATGCCTATCACGGTGCAAAAGGTTAAGACAGATGTGTTTGGGGGGTATGTGATCCTGGTCTTTAAGGTGTGCCTAAGGGTGCTGACGGTTGTGAACGTTTATATACCTCCTCCATTCTCCTTGGCCCTGCTTGATGCCATTTTTAAGGCAACCATGGAAGTGGCGGAGGGACGTGTTCATTCTGGGGGATTTCAATGCTGTCTCGGATCCTGAGCTGGACAGACTGCGGGGCACGGCCGGTTCTCAGGCTCCTTTGGCGAGGTGGTTGGCCTCTTCTGGCTTTCGGGATGTTTGGAGACATACTCACCCGCTAGCCAGGGAGTTTTCATAAATCGCTGTCTCGGGTGGACACTGTCCTCGCTGAGGAGGCGGGATTGGGTCTGGTGGACTCGGTGGAATATCTACCTAGAGTCCACTCGGATCACTCGCCCCTGGCTCTCACTCTTCGGGTACGATTTAGGGAGGGTGTTCGTCAATGGAGGATGGAAGCCAGTTGGTTGCAGGAGGAATATATAAAAATTGCTTGCTCCCAAGCCATTGCTAATTACTGGGTGGAGAATGGGGGGTACGGGGAACCTCCGCTTCAGTGGGAGGCATTTAAAGCTACATTGCAGGGGGTTTTCATGACTGAATTGAAATGTTTTAAGAGACAACTAGCCTCTACCAGGGTGGAGAAGGAGTTGGAGGCTTCCAGGGCTGAGGTGGACTATGTGGGTGCTCCGGGCCCAGATAGGCTGCTTAGTTGGAGGCAGGCATCTAGGGACCTACAGATGTTTCTGACTGACCAGACGACTAAAACTATGCTGGCCCAGTGGCGGAGGGTGTTTGAGTTTGGGGACAAGAATGGGAGGCTGTTGGCCTTCCTGGCCCGCTCGGAGCATGCGCCGGTGCATGTAGGCTGTGTGCTGGGAGAACAGGGTCGGGAAGTTACGGATCCTGCTGGGATACTTCGAGAATTTACCCGATATTACGAGGACCTGTATAAATCAGGCCTTGCCCATGACCAGGCGGAGCTCGATGACTATCTGCAGGGCATTGAGTTCCCGCAGTTGTCGGAGGAGAATGTCAGTTTCTTGGACAAGGGGCTGACTGTGGGGGAGATAGAGAAGGCCATTGCCTCCTTCTCCCCTAGGAAATCCACTGGTATGGATGGGCTGCCGTCGGAGTGGTATCATGCCTTTAGGGAGGAGTTGTCGCCCCGTCTGTTGCAGCTGTACGATTCTGCACGGAAGGGGGGGGTTCTTCCTCTTTCAATGAGGGAGGCGCTGGTGGTACTCATTCCAAAGCCAGGGAAGGATCTGCGGGAATGTGGGGCGTATAGACCGATCTCGTTGATTAATGTCGACGCAAAAATTTTGGCCAAAGCTCTAGCTATGCGGCTGCAGACGATTATTCTAAAATTGATTAGAGCGGATCAGACGGGCTTTATGCCCGGACGTTGCGCGCAGATGAATGTACGAAGGCTTTTTGTCAGTCTTCAGGCACAGCATGACGTTGGTGGGGAGAGAGTTGTGGCCTCTTTGGATACGCAAAAAGCCTTCGACTCCGTTGAGTGTCCATATCTTTTCAGAGTGCTGGAGGCCTATGGCTTCGGCCCTGTCTTCCGATCCTGGGTGCGATTGTTGTATACGGAACCACTGGTGGGGGTTAGGGTGAATGGGCAGATTTCTGAGCCCTTCCTGATGCACAGGGGGACCAGACAGGGGTGCCCTCTGTCGCCCCTGCTGTTTGCCCTGGCTATGGAACCCTTAGCTATTAGATTTCGAGAGAGTGTAGTTTTCCGAGGGTTGAGGGTGGGTCGCATGGAGGAGCGTGTTTCCTTATATGCAGATGACATGCTATTGTACCTGCAGGATCCGGGACCTTCCTTGAATTACGCCATTCGTGTGATTCAGGAGTTTGGGGAGTATTCTGGTTTCTGCATCAACTGGGCCAAGTCCTCCCTGTTCCCACTGGACAAAGGGGTTGTGGCTCCGGCTGGGTGCCCGATCCCCTTGACCAGTTCTTTTAAGTACCTGGGGATTGTGTTTCAGCTTCCAATCTCCAGGTTTTTGGAAAATAATCATGCTCCGATAGTGAAGGCCTTTAGGGATAGGGTAGAGCGGTGGCGGTCGCTCCCCCTCTCGCTGCTGGGCAGAGTTAGCCTATTTAAAATGATTTTTTTGCCCAAATTTTTGTATGTCCTATCGAACTCTCTGGTCTATGTTCCCAGAGGGATGTTCCGGACGATTGATACTGTCCTTACCACTCTGCTTTGGGGTAGTAAGCCCTCTAGGGTGGCCTTGTCGGTGCTCAAATGCCCGGTGGCGAGGGGGGGACTGGCCGTGTCGGACTTGTGATCCTACTACTTTGCGGCACAGTTGGTCTTCCTGCATTGGCGTTTTTTTCCGCAGGTGCCCAACGCAACGGTTGAGGTGGAGGCGGCACTGGCCTCCTCCTTTGAATCGCTGATTAATGTTCTTTACAGGGGGGGGGGGGGAGCTCCTGGACGGGAATTGGGGTCGGTGATGGGATTGCCCGGGAAAATCTTTCAGATTTGTGCTCGGAGGGCTGGGGATACTCCTCTGGTGTCCTCGCCGAATAATCCATTGTGGTTCAACCCGTCGTTGCGGGAGTTCGCCAGTCTGCAAGATGGGGGATGTTGGGCCAGGTTTGGCCTTAAATATCTACATCAGCTGTTCTATCAGGGTAGGTTGGTGTCCTTCATGCAGTTGAGGGATAGCTTCGGGATCCCCGGGACGTGGCGTTTCCGGTATTTGCAACTCCAGCACGCGGTGCGGGTGCAGTTTGGGGGGGGGGAGGTTGTATTGACTAACCCCTCTCTCGAGACTTTGCTGCTGGATCCGGAGCCGTTGAAACTGATCTCTCGGTATTATGGGGTGCTGGGTCCTGGGGGTCCTGGGGACGTGGATAGGGCCAGAGCTAGGTGGCTGACCTTTATACCGGACTTGACTGAGGAACGCTGGGAGGAAGTCTTAGAGACCTATCTTGGTACGGTTATCTCGTCCACCGACAAGATGATACAATTGAGATATTTACACCAGACCTACTATACCCCGGTCCGCCTGTTCTCTATGCGTAAGAGGGATTCTGATGTGTGCCACAAATGTTCAGGGGGCAGGGGGTCACTTCTGCATATGGTTTGGGATTGCCCTAAGGTGCGTCCCTTGTGGTCTCAGGTCACGAAATTTATAGAGGAGAACTTTGGGCTCCCGAATATATGCTCGCCCATGGTGTGTCTTCTGGGAGTGCTGGAGGTGGAGGGCTTGGATATGGCCACCAGGCTGTTTCTCCGCATCCTTTTCTTCTGTGTGCGGAAGTTAATTGCCAGGCGGTGGATCTATACTGAGGTGCTGACTATGGGGATGTGGATACGGGTGGTGAATGCTGACATTGTGTTGTACAGGATGACGTACGAGGCTAGGGGGTCCCCTAAGAAATTTAGGAAGGTATGGCATCGCTGGGTGGACTCCACTGCTACCTTGGTGGATACGACCATTGACTAATTAGGTGGATCTGGGTCTACGGAGGGGTGGACTGGGGTTCTGGCCATTCCCCTGGACTGGGCTTCTTGGGCTAATGCTGGCCCTGCTATGGTTTGAGGATTGCTGCAGGGGGGGTTCTCTGGGTGGGTCACCTGAAGGGAAAAGTAGGGGGTTGGAATGTGTTTTGCCCGGCTGGTCGCCTCACATGCTCTTCCTTCGGGAGGGCCGGTGGGGTGGCTGGATTCTTGGGTTGGTTCAGGGGGGAGGGGGGTACGCAGGGATGTTCTGGTTTATTGTTTGTTGGGTAGCATTAAAAATGGGGTCCAGCTGCTTGCATGGTCCGAGGGATATTGCCGCTCATTTTCTGGGGGGTGATTTTTCATTCTCTATGTTCTGGATTGAGTACCTGTTTTGCTATATGCCCCTTGGAGGATGTGGAGGGCTGTTTATACTTTTATACTGTATTGTATTGTTTTGGACTGTGTGTTTATGCTGGACTTCAATAAAAATCTTTTTAAAAAAAAAATAAAAAAATTTGACCAAGCAATTAAAAAACAAAACAAAAAAATTGGAGATAATGAGAGTGATACCTTAATGACTTGTGGACTAAGCAGAGACAGTAGAAGGTAGTTGTTGGTGGGCACTCATCCTCTTTAATCCTGTATCAGCCCATATATGCAGTATGTACAGTATATAGAAAAAAGGATCATCAGTCTCCTCATGCATCACTAATTTACGAACAGACATATCAGTTTGGATGTCACAGCACTTCTTCAAATTCAGTGTGTCAAAAACTGATCTCATAATATTTCTTTCCCCACATGCCTCTTCCCCTAACTTCTCTGTCAAGAGCAATGGCACAACCATCAACCCATCCCGCATGCCAGGGTGCTAGGTGTTATCCTGGACTCTGAACTCTCCTTTTCGGATCCACATCAAGTCACTTTACAAACCTCCGCAACAGCTCCAAAATACGCCCCTTCCCAATGACACCACAAAGCTCCTAATTCCCTCCCTGATTATCTCTCGCCTCAAATACTGCAACTCCCTCCTCATTGGCTTACCTTTACATAGGTTATCCCCCCTTTCGGTCGATTATAATTGCTGCTGCCAGACTCATCCACCTTACAAACCGCTCTGTGTCTGCTACTCCTCTCTTCCAATCCCTTCATTGGCTGCCACTCACCATCAAATTAAATTCAAAATAATAACAATAACTTACAAAGCCATCAAGCCCCCAGCTACATCGCTAACCTAGTCTCAAAATACCAACCAAATCGTTCTCTTCATTCCTCCCAAGACCTCCTGCTCTCTAGTTCCCTTTTCACCTTCTCCCATGCTCACCTCCAGGACTTTTCTCGAGCCTCTCCCATCCTTTGGAATTTCCTACCCCAATCTGTCCAGCTATCTCCTACTCTATTCTCATTTAGGCGATCCTTGAAAACTTTTCAAACTTTTCTCTTCAGAGAAGCCTATCCTGCCCAAACCTAACAACTGTACTTTAATTTTCTTCATCAGCTCATCCCCCACAGTTATTACCTTTTGTATTACTTGACTCTCCCTTTTAGATTGTAAGCTCTAACAAGCAGGGCCCTCTAATTCCTCCAGTATTGAATTGTATTGTAACTGTTGTTGCAGAGTGCGATCACTGGGTGCAGCGGAGTCCATTCAGATCAGACATTGTGGAGTAAACAGGAACTGGCTTCTTTATTGGAACATAACACAGAAATCAAAGATGTCACTTTCTCATTGTAATTAGGGATGATCGAACGGTTCGGGTCTACCATCGGTTCGGCCCGAACATTGGGTGTTCGAGGTTCGGCCGAATTTAGAACTTTTTGCCCAAAAAGTTCGGAATTCGGCAACCAGAACCGCCCAAAATGCAATGCTTCAGGAAATGGGCTTTAAAAGCCCGTGATTGGACCAGAACCATTAGCAAAAGCCAATTGAGGGGGCAGGAGAATGCTAGGAATGTGATTGGAGTGACTAGGGGGTCCCTAGACCAATCATTAGTGAGCCCCCCAGTATATAAGATCGCCCCCGCCATATTCCTAGCATTGTTATACTGGACATGGAAGAGAGTGGAAGCAGTTCTGTTAATTTTACTTTAAAAGTGTCATTTAGCATTTATTAGTGTGAGGAAAGGGATATCTAGTGTAGTTAGAGTGCTGCTTTACACTTTAGTTAGCTTCAAAAATTTAGTTTCTGTAGGGAAAGTGTTAAGTGTCAGGGGACCGTAGTGTAGTGTAGGGTTAACTGGCAGTGACTGCTATGGCAGGGTGACAAAACCCTTCCATAGCAGGGTGACCGCTATAGAGAAATGATCATTTCTCTGAATAGCTTCGGGACACCCATATGGCTTCTCACCAGCCAAGCATTTTTTATGCTGCAGGGGCTGCCGCTGCCAGTGCTTTTTTGAGGACATGTTTGATGTCAGACATGACATCTGAACATGTGTATAGGGGGTATATATAGACATATATGTCTGTATATATACCCCTAGACATATATAGGTGTGATAGTAGCAGAAATAAATGCTTGCGCTAATGAAATCATTTACAGTAATATATTTCTGCTACTATCACACCTATATATGTCTAGGTATGTATATAAATATATGTATGTGTGTATATATACCACTATACACAAGTTCAGATGTTTTGCCTGCTTCAAAAGAACCCCAAAAAATGCCAAAAAAAACGCTAGCGTCAAAAAAAAAAAAATGCCCAGGTGTGTTTTTGCTGGAATTTTTTGGGGGGTTTTGGAGGCAGGCAAAACATCTGAACTTGTGTATAGTGGTGTATATACACACATCCATATATTTATATACACACCTAGACATATATAGGTGTAATAGTAACAGAAATATATGCTTGCGCTAATGAAATCATTTACAGTAATATATTTCTGCTACTATCACACCTATATATGTCTAGGTGTGTATATAAATATATGTATGTGTGTGTATATATACCACTATACACAAGTTCAGATGTTTTGCCTGCCTCAAAAGAACCCAAAAAAAATGCCAAAAAAACGCTAGCGTCAAAAAAAAAAAATGCCCAGGTGTGTTTTTGCTGGCATTTTTTGGGGGGTTTTGGAGGCAGGCAAAACATCTGAACTTGTGCACAGTACCACTATACACAAGTTCAGATGTTTTTCCTGACTGCAAAGATCCCAAAAAATGCCTTCTATTAAACCGGCACGGTGTTACAGGAGTGGAGCCAACCCCCTGTCAGAATGTTTTCTAATACAAACGTTTTTTTTTTTTCTGGTTCTGGACATGCTACAGAGCTGAAACGTCACAGGTACAACTTTTAGACCCCCCAGACACAAAATCACACAAAAAAAAGTTCTTAAAAATTGTAATTTTTGATAAAAAAGCCAATTATTGAAAAAAATTTAAAAAAAAAAGAGATTTTTTGATTTTTACTTTGGATTTCAGATCTGGGGGGTCTAAAAAGTGTACATGTGAAGTTTCAGCTCTGTAGCATGTCCAGAACCAGAAAAAAAAAAGATTGTTTGTATTAGAAAACTTTCTGACAGGGGGTTGGCTCCGCTCCTGTAACACCTTGCCGGTTTAATAGAAGGCATTTTTTTTGGGATCTTTGCAGTCAGGAAAAACATCTGAACTTGTGTATAGTGGTACTGTGCACAAGGATCCCTGGGTTCTAAATGTTGTGTCCCGAGGGCACCCCTGGGCGTTCAACAACGTTCCCAAGCCCAGGTTCATTGCAACTTCCCTTCCTCCTACAGCAGAAAAGAAGAAGGTTCTTCTCAGTTATGTGGATACCCTACTGGATCAACGAGCTGTAGTACTAGATCCCGAAGAGGAAAGGGGTCAGGGAGTGTATTCACCTCTCTTCCTCGTTCAGAAAAAGAACGGCACATGGCGCCCGGTAATAGATCTCACTTATCTAAACAGATCTATCCGTCGAGAGAGGTTCAAGATGGAGTCCCTAATTACAATACAACATTCGGTTCTCCCAGGAGATTGGTTGGCATCAATAGACCTAAAAGATGCGTACTTCCACGTTCCTGTGGCAAAAGAGTTTCATCAATTCCTCCGGTTTGCTGTCAATCATGTCCACATGCAATTTACATGTCTTCCCTTTGGACTCTCGACTTCGCCTCGCACCTTCTCCAAGACGTTGTTGGCAATCGTGGCTCTCATCAGAACCAGAGGTATCAGATTACATCATTACCTGGACGATCTCCTTCTTCTGTCCCAGGACAGGGCCCAGTTACTGATACATCTGGAGCATGTGATCCTTACTCTTCAGGAGTTCGGGTGGATTCTCAATTTGGAGAAGAGCCATCTGGTGCCCACGCAGTCCCTGGTATTTCTCGGAACACTGTTCAACACGTTGAATTGCACCATATCTCTACCAGAAGAGAAAATTCCAGTAGTCCAGTGCAGGGTGGCTCTCGCTCTCGCTGCCTCCCATCTCACTGCTCGTCAGTGTCTAAAGGTGGTAGGGACTCTAGTGGCTACCTCGCCCATGGTGAAGTGGGCTCTGTGGAGGCTGAGGCCCTTTCAGAAGGGGTTTCTCCACCAGTGGACGACAGACTACCTGTCACAGATTATTTATCTAACACCATTCATGAAAGGGTGTCTTCCTTGGTGGTTACGCCGTGCGAATCTAACCAACTGCCACTCAATTACTTAAATTTCCTGGGTGACGATAACCTCCGACGCCAGCAGTTATGGCTGGGGAGCTCACTGCCGGTCAGAAGTGGCACAAGGCAGGTGGAACTTCTCCAGTCACGGAGTGGTGTCCAACATCCTGGAGCTACGAGCCGCCTTCAAAGCCCTCCAGGCTTTTCACCATCTGACTCAAGGGGCCTCAGTGTTACTCAGGATGGACAACACCACGGCAGTGGCATACGTCAAGAGGCAGGGTGGAACCCGCAGCATGACTCTACTCCAGGAAACAGATCCAATAATGTCTTGGGCCCAGCAACACCTGGCCAACCTCTCAGCGGTCTTTGTTCCGGGGGTGCTGAATACGGAAGCAGACTTCCTGTCCAGATTTCAATTGGACAACAACGAGTGGTCCCTCCATCAGGAGGTGTTCAATTGGGTTCTGTCTCTGGGAGTCTCACCGGAGGTGGATCTCTTTGCGAGTCCACACAACAAAAAACTTCGAAAGTATTATACGAGGTTCAGGGATCCTCGAGCCTTCGGAGTGGATGCCCTCACGGACAGATGGAACTTCCAGGTTGCCTATGCCTTTCCACCGGTGCCTATAGTACTCCAATTCCTTCGGAGACTGAAGATGGAGGAAGTAGAGGTCATAGCGATAATTCCCTTCTGGCCCAACAGGCCTTGGTTTCCTCTGCTGTCCCTTCTCAGCTTCAGGGATCCGATCCCTCTGCCTCTCAGGCCAGATCTTCTATCGCAGGGGCCTACTCTACATCCATGCACTGCGCGTCTACACCTCAAGGTCTGGTTCTTGAGAGGGAGAGGCTGGAGGCCCTCGGATGTCCAGAAGAAGTGATTCCCACTCTTATGAGCTCAAGAAGAGCTAGCACCAACAGAGTGTATGAGAGAATCTGGGCAAGGTTTTTGAGTCATCAAGCCCAGGGTTTGGGTCCGGCAGGTGCGCCTACCATTCAACAAATCTTGAGTTTCCTGCAGTCTGGTTTAGATCTGTCCCTCTCGGTTAGTTCTCTCCGGGTGCAAGTTTCTGCCATCTCAGCTTTCACCGGAATTCAGTGGGCAAGACATCAACTGATCCAACAGTTTTTTAAGGGCGCAGTCAGGCTCAGGCCTCAGAGAAAACCTAGATTCCCGAAATGGGATCTTCCGTTGGTCCTAGACTTCTTTGCTTCAAAAGAGGTTGCTTCCATGTCCATCAGGGAGCTTACGTTGAAGACGGTATTTCTGGTGGCTATCACTTCTGCTAAATGGGTCTCAGAGATACACAATTTGGGCTGCAAAGAGCCTTTTCTGACCTTCTTTCAGGACAGAGTGGTCCTAATCCCTATGTTGGGGTCAAACCCTAAAGTAACATCTGTCTTCCACGAAAATTCTGAGATAGTTCTGCCCACCTTCAGAACAAATGAAGAATCCTTAGTCCATCCTTTAGATGTGGGTGACACTTTGAGTCAATACTTAGAAGCCACATCCTCCTTCCGTCAATCGGATTTCCTGTTTGTTCTTCTCCATGGGAATAAGAAAGGAATGCGTGCTTCTTCAAGAGCAGTGGCTGCATGGATTGTCCAGGCTATACAATGGGCATATAGAGCAAAAGGCTTGGCTCCTCCAGAGGTGATTACAGCTCATTCTACCAGAAGCATTGCTACATCCTGGGCAGTGTCTAAACACGTCGCGCCTGATGTGATCTGCAAAGCAGCCGCTTGGTCATCTGTGAATATCTTTCTTACACTGTGTTGAACCTGCTGCCTTATCTTCAGTTAACTTTGGCGGTCAAGTTTTGTCAGTTGACAGTGCCAATTAAAGTTTTCTTTGTTCAGCATCTTCCCACCCGGGAGTGTATAGCGAGTTATTTCCCGAACGTATGCTGCCATGGAGTCTGTCAGGAAAACGGAAAATTGATATCAAATACTGACCGTAATTTTCCTTTCCTGATGGACTCCATGGCAGCAGGAGTCCCCTCCCAATTCCTGAGTAGGCTAGTTACAGAACACTGATGCTGAAAGGGAGCAAAGATTTATGGAAGTGGGGTCCTATGAGGTAGGAGAGGAGGCGGAGCCTACCCGAACGTATGCTGCCATGGAGTCCATCAGGAAAGGAAAATTACGGTAAGTATTTGATATCAATTTTCCGTTTTTTTTTTTCTTAATTTTTTCAATAATTGGCTTTTTTATCAAAAATGACAATTTTTAAGAACTTTTTTTTGTGTGATTTTGTGTCTGGGGGGTCTAAAAGGTGTACCTGTGAAGTTTCAGCTCTGTAGCATGTCCAGAACCAGAAAAAAAGATCATATAGGTGTTAAAGTTAAAGGAGGATCCCACATCCCTGTTCTACTGAAAAATTATCTTTTTTTTTCTCATGGTTCTGGACATGCTACAGAGCTGAAACTTCACATGCACACCTTTTAGACCCCCCAGATACTAAATCCAAAGTCAAAATAAAAAAATCTCTCTTTTTTTTTTTCAATAATTGGCTTTTTTATCAAAAATTACAATTTTTAAGAACTTTTTTGTGTGATTAATAGTTAAATGGGGCATGACCCAGAACCCTAGGCACTTTTTAGGGGCATTTCATGGGTTTTGGGGCTTCAAAATGGTGTTTTTTGATTACCGAAGTTCGGGTCCCATTGATTTCAATGGGGTTCTGAAATCCGGGCCGAACTTTCGGGAAGTTCGGATGTTCTGGCCGAACCAAACTTTTCAAAAGTTCGATCATCCTTAATTGTAATAAGAAGAACAGACAGGAAGAGATAACCAACAAGTACAGTGCAGTGTACAGGAAATACACATCATAGAAAATGCATAGCATATCACTTAGCATTAGAGACATCTACTGTCCTATTTGTGAACTGCAGTTTATCGGATAAGCTATAAGCTGTTGTATCTCCAACACCCCTTCTCAACAGCTAAGGCTTAGTCTATTAAACCCATCTTCTTTGTAAGCCTTGAGTGTCTTTCAGCGGTCAGAGGCTTTGTAAGGATATCTGCTGTCATATCATCGGTTGGGCAATAAAGTAACTCAAGAAGACCTTGCTCTTGAAGATCCCTAAGAAAGTGGAACTTCACGTCAATGTGCTTGGTTCTTGAATTAACTCCTTCCATGCGCGCAAGTGCGAGGCATCCTTGATTGTCCTCATAGATTTCTGTTGGTCCCAACTGTGGTAGACCCATGTCTGTTAATAGCTGTCTCAGCCATATAACTTCTTGACTTGCCTGCGCTGCAGCAACGTATTCTGCTTCAGTAGACGACAGTGAAACAGAGAGTTGCTTTTTACTAGTCCAACTGATGGCACCTCCTGACAGAAAAAATAAGTATCCACTGGTAGATTTCCTGTCGCTGGTGTCTCCTGCCCAGTCAGCATCCACATAAGGTGCTTTCATCGCTTGCTGGTAACTTTAGCTTGTAGTGTGAAGTCCCTTTAAGATAGCGAATGATTCGCTTTACAGCATTCCAGTCCTTTTGACTTGGCATTGAAACCTTTCTGCATAGGATTCCAACAGTTGCTGCAATGTCCGGTCTTGTAGCAGTGGTAAGATACAGCAATTTCCCTATTGCCTTCCTGTATTGAGTATTAGTAGGTAATGGGTTATCTTGGCAATTCATCTCCTTTAGGTAGTTGGTTTCCATAGGAGACTTTACTGGTTTGGCGTCTTCCATTCCAAATGTTTCAATTATTTCTTGTATTTTGTGTCTTTGGTTCAGAAGAAAGCTGCCATCTTCCTCTCTCTCGATCTGGATGCCGAGGTAATTCTTTATGTTATACAAAAAAACTATCAGCGCAAACCCAATATATGTGATAAAATAACTCAACCTCAATTCACTGTGCATAAATCAGGTGTGTGAAAGTATATAAGTGGTATCCGGCAGCATACACCAATCGTGTTTCACAAATCACAATAAACTATAAATCCTACCAAAATGTGATGCGCCAGAAATATAATAAAAAAGTGATGACTTTAAATACAATAAATCATATCCAGTTCATAAGGCACATAGCAATGTGTGTGCTTCCAATAAAGTGATATGAAGAGTGTCCCCGTATCCAATTGAAGAAAATCCAGTGATGAAAACAAGTTGTAAACACCAATTAGTGAATCCCTCCACCAGGTGAATTAGCCTCTCACCTTCCTAAAGGACCCAAACGGGCCAGCAATCACATGTATCATGGATCAGACTTCCAGGAAAGAGCCACACTGTATTGCACCTCGAGGGATCCCGGGACATATAAAAAACAGATGAAGAAATCTAGTGCTCTCTGCTTACTAATAAGGGTGTGCTTTATTAGAGAAAGGCAGATCAACTCACATTTGTTGGGCACTCAGCCGTGCCTGCTGTATAAGCGATGTCAGCGATCTGTTACCAGAGAGAGACTCTGCGTCAGCCACGCACGCTCCGTCCCCCTATACGCGTTACGTCGAGCGTAATGCTCCTTTGACTTCCTCGGTAGGGGTGGCTAGTGCGTGCCAAGCCTCACTTTAAATACATTAACACTCAGGTGGATTGGCCAGCAGATCTCAGTCCCTCCCCCCGCTCATAGCTCACAACAGGACATCGGAACCTCCGAACCAGGCATGTTTACGGCGGTGTCACTGGCTCATATCGCTAATGGGGCAATTTTAATGTATGGGCATAAAAAAAAAAAAAAAATTATATATATATATTTTATAACATTTATTTTAATTGCCAACATTTATTATTCCAGGTTTTAGCTTATTGATGTACTTTTAATATTTTTTAATATTGTTAATTATGGTATGAGATTTTGTGAATACGTGTTTTAGTTGTTTTAATGTAAACCAGAGAGGTATCTGCGCCACCACGCGATCTCCGCAATGTGCAATAGTAATTTGATCAATGCCCATACATTAACACTAATTTTTCTATGCCCAATTTTAATTCTATTCATAAAATTTCATAGAAAAATTTGTCTCTCTAATTGGGATCAGCTGCATATGGCACTTTATAACCAGACCCCAGGGTGGTTCATTTGTGTGATCCACCACTGGGAGAAGGTCGTCCATGCAGCTTGTTGGTCCCATAAATCATTACAAGGTAATAGAATAGAAAGTTTTGATTTCTATTCTTTTTTATTTTCTCTATTTCAGGGAAATATCATATTGGGAAATCATTCCCCCCCTATAATTATAATTGTTATTTGATACTTTTCAAATCTTTGATGATATATCTATATCGTTCATTTTTAAAAAATATTTTTTTTTAAAAAAAAAAAAAAATTTTTTTTTTTTTTTTTTTTTGGCTCTTTGCAGCTCGTTAGAGATCCATGCTGACCCTTTCCCGTTGAGCTATAACTGGACTTCAGTTACCCTGCTCTAAGAGGCATCTGGGGCTACTCACCTTCCCCCTCTACTCTCTTGTCACATACACAAACAAAGAGGAGCAAAATCTCACCATCTGACACATGACAAGGCTGTGGACGTAGTTCATTCTTCCTGTTTTTAACTTGCAAGCTCGGTGCTTTTGTGAAAACTAACCTATGTAAGTGTATTAATCTCTGTGCATACAAAAAATTCTTTAAAACATTTTTCTATATATATAAATGTTTTTTTGTTTTTTATCTATATGTTATACATTACATATGTCTCTTTCAACACTTACAGACAGTGACGCCAGTATCTTCCCTGACGAAGGGGTCTCACAGTACCTCGAAACGCGTTGGAACATCTGGTTTTGTCAGTTGGGGTTTTGTTCTCACCATTACACATTTGCTTGCATTAATTGTTTTTAACATTCAATATTTGTTGTGATTTTTGTATTAATATTTTCTACTTATCTAATAAATTAATATCATTTATACATATATGGTTTGTGATTTACTACTGTGCCTAAAAAATCCCACCCCCAGGGGAATTTTCTTGCCTAGGGTAGTTAATAGATCAGGACAGGCTTTTATTCCAAAGATCCATCAGCAGCAAAAAGAGGGGGGGTCTATGGAGGTATATAGAGAAACAAACAAATGAATAAAAAGTAGTGCAAATAGTTGAAATGCTAGCCAAGAGTATTATATATGTAGCACTGACCCCCGAAAGGGCTGCTGGTTTGATCTGGGCCTGCACTCTACCAATAAACCCCACTAACTTGGCTCAATCCCCTTGGCACAGCTGTGATGCGATGCAATACAATACAATGTAAGATAGTACAAAATACCTGTATTGTCACTCCAGGATAAGACAACAGCACAATGGATTTCAATATAAACAATTAGAAAGAAACAGTATACATATATATATGTCTATACCTGGGAGTTCCCCCTACTTTATAAGCTATGTGTGAGATGTCACTTTTTGGAGTACTTAGTCCTGGATCTTCTTTTCTTCGCTAGCTAAAGTGGCTCCTTGTGATTTGTAATCCACAGTTTTGGTGAATTAAATTGAAGTGAAAATGATTCTGGTGTAGCTGTAACAACTATTTAAACATTTCTTGAGACATCAAGGTAGATAGGCCTCAAACCTTCTCAGTATCAGTTGCTCTGCTCCTTCATGGAACTATAATTTCCAGTGAGGCCTGTATATGAGTCTAACTGGATGTGAGATTTAACAAACTGTGGGCCGTGACCCACTCACCCACTGGATAGAAGCTCTGTGTGGTGACTTTTGTCCGGTGACTGAAACTTGCTTCTCTGTCAGCTGGACCAATCGCTCCGTTCAGCCCCACTGGGTGGATCCCGTCCTCCGATGCTCGGATGAGTGTCTCTGGGTCTCTGCAATCTGGCCACCGTCTCCCCACAGGTCCTCTCAGGCAGGCCATATGATTCCAAGAGACCTAAAATTGCTGCTCAGGCCCCTTTTATCCCCTACCCAGCATGCCCTGCACAAGAAGGTGTTCATGGGTAGGTCACCAAACCTCCCAAAAACAACAGTCACTTCCTGTCTCTTTCACAAAAAAAAACATATCTGCATTACCAGTATTTGTTCACTAGATGGCTCCAACTACTCAAACATAGCAATGTCCATGGATGTTTTATTAAAATATACAGACACACATCAACATAGGAGAATATCAGCGCTACATATAGACAATATGTGTATATATATATCCTGTGCTGTAATGCAGGAATATGTGAAGTCCCAAAGAGATATTAAGGACTCCATTACAAGAAAACTCATTTGAGATGTATATAGTCTCTCCACCAAGCACCATGAGAGAAGGGTAAGCCGCATAAAGGAAGTACCTAGGTCATATCCACATGAAAAGGGCATTCGCTTAATCGAAATGTTCCTTAGGGAACTTGTTCGATCCCTGTGGCCCCGCAATGATTTCATCTTGACATTACTGAGGTTCATACTTACTAGAAATTTCTTTACCTTCATGGATGATACCTACTTACAAATTCAGGGTGTAGCCATGGGGACTTGCTGCGCCCCTTCATACCCAAACTTGTATTTGGGTCACTGGGAAAGATACGTCTTCGCCAGTGAATCATATGCAGCTTTACTCTCCCATGTTATGTGTTGGTTTCGATATATTTATGACCTGTTCATTATTTGGACAGGGTCCCTCGATGAACTACAATCCATGTTAGAGTCCTTTAATAATAATCAGTTCAACCTCAAATTCACATACACAGTCAGTAAAGAAATGATCCCCTTTCTAGACATTGAAATCAGACGGACAACAGTTACATATCACCAGTTTTTATAGGAAACCGATTATACTTGTGATGGAGTCCTTAATATCTCTTTGAGACTTCACATATTTCTGCATTACAGCACAGGATATATATACACATATTGTCTATATAATACTCTTGGTTAGCATTTCAACTATTTGTGCTACTTTTTATTCATTTGTTTGTTTCTCTATATACCTCTATAGACCCCCCTCTTTTTGCCGCTGATGGATCTTTGGAATAAAAGCTTGTCCTGATCTATTAACTACCTTAACCAGTGAACTAAACATCTTGAACTGGGCTATCCAGATTATCCCACCGTCTGACATATTTTTTTTTATTGCTTTTTATACTGGATAAGTCCCCATTTTTGATATTGCATTTATTAATCCATGCTATATTGCTATTTTTCTCTAAGAGCTTGATGGCCCAACCCTTTGCCTACTTCAATCTCTCATGTATTATAAACATATGCTCTGATAGATATTTGATTAACATGTTTTTACGGATTCACAGTTTACATGATAATAATTCGTTCTATTTTGATGTTTCAAAATAATACGGATCTATGACCTCCATTTAATTAGGCAGTCCATACCCGCCCAGGGGTTGTATGTTTGCCCTTGGTTGGTTTCATCTGTCGCCACTCTACAGCAGCCATACAGGTGGGAGTACCCCTATCACTCAGCTCCAAATATCTAAACAAAAAACTCTCTTTTTCAAAGAGATGTAGATGTGAGATATATGTATGTATATTTTTTTGATATGCTTAACAATGAAGTGTCTTACATGTGCATGTTTTATCTCATTCTATAGTTATCGCATTGATTAAGATTGTATACCCCCATACCCATAAGGAAGCGGAATATGCCGCGAAACATGTCAGGTAGTGGGTAAATTGTCCGAAGAAGATCTCCTTGATACACCAGGGTTTAGGCCCAGTTATCTGGGACCTCTGTGCGGTCTGTTACCATTAATCAAGTGTTATAACTGTGCTGATGTGTATTCTTCACTTGGCCTGTCCCATAATATTTACAGTTTTTTCTGTGTGTATGTTCTTTTTTAAAGACTATGTAATAAAATTTATTTTTTTGAATATACTTCTTTGTACTCTTGAATACCATCAACTATTGGTTACTGACGTTACCCTACAAATCCCGCCCTATGCCCCAATGTTTTTGTCCTTTTTTCATGTTCATATTGGGATGTGGTACCTTTAATTAATTTTTCTCTTTTTCTGAGCAAATTCATAATATTTCTATAATATATATATACATATAATAATAATAATAATAATAATATATATATATATAAAATCCTGCAAGCTACTTACTCAAACAATAGATAAAAAAACTAGCTTAGCTGCTGGCACTGATGACAATCTCATTTATGTGCTAAAATAACTAAACAATCAGAACAATACTGCACTGAAGTGCTCATTATATTGAATTGTGGCAATGAGTATCATCGTAAAAAAAATGTAATGAATTATATTAAAATAATATTAATAAATAATTACATGTGTCAAATGTCATGATAAAACAAAACTACTATTCACAGATATTTTTCTTATATGCAAAAAATATATATATATATTAAAAATAAGTGCAATCCAGAAAAATGTATATATTAAATGTCTATGCAAACAAAAAGTGCAGCCTTCTCCAAATAATGACCCAAATAATGAACACTCCACTCCTCTCCTGTGCTTGAATGACCAAAACTATGTGTCATCACAAAGTGCTCCCCCCACCAGGAATAATCTCACCCGGGTTAGTTTGACCACTACAACCAAGTAGGGTCAAAAACAGCCTTTTATCCTCACACGGGGCACCAAAAAATAAAACAGCCTTTTAGCCTCTCACTGCCTCCTCACATAGAGCCAGGGCTTTTTTCAGCTGGAACATGGTGGAACTCAGTTGCACCACCTTTGGCTCAGGCCCTCTGCTCCCTGCTTACCACTATCACTTGTAAACACAGAGGTCTGGCTTCCTGTGTTTTCCAAGTGCAGTATGAGGACAAAGGAGATGCCGGAGCCTGGGGTGCAGTGCGATTGCTGACATCCCTACTGGATGATATCCCTGCAAGTGAGAGAGGTGACGCCATCTACAGTGTGAGGGGAGATACTAGAGAAGAAAGGGGATAAAAGTGAGATGTGGATGGGGGATGCAGAACTAAGCAGCTGTGGAAGGAGGCTGAACTCTGCACTCTGTGTGTAGCCCACCCCTGAACTCTGCACTCTGTGTGTAGCCCACCCCTGAACCCTGTACACAGTACACCCCTGAACTCTGCACTATGTATTTAACACACTCCTGAACCCTGCACTATGTATTTAGCACACTCCTGAACTCTGCACTATGTATTTAGCACACTCCTGAACTCTGCACTATGTATTTAGCACACTCCTGAACTCTGCACCATGTATTTAGCACACCCCTGAACTCTGCACTCTGTGTGTAACCCCGCCAAACTCTGCCCTCTGTACATAATGCACTCCTGGTATTTGATTCCCCCTTAAGATCCTCCCACTGTAAGCAACATTTTGACCAGTTTTGAGAGGGGGTTTTGAGGGGGGTTGTGGTTGAGTTCCTGCTCCTTTTTTCTGAGAAAAAAAAGCCCTGCATAGAGCTCATGGCATCCAGAGACAGCTATATAGATGAAATAAACAAATAGTGCTTATATCTTCTAAAAATGATTTATTGAATGAACATATACAGGGTACTCATTTCATCTGGTGCTTCCAGTGCACCAGACCATTACAGGCATAATTCTCCGTTTCTGGAAGGGTCTCCGTTAATCTCACACAAGCCTCCAGACACTATACGGCATCAAGCTCCATGCTGGTTCCTGGTGTCGTCCTGGCCCCTCCCCAATGAATGTCAACACGGGGTCACATGTCTTCCTCAGGGGGATTTCTATTGGACGTGTGGGCTGTCAATCTATATATATCACATGTAGCACTCTCCCTATAGGGCTTGCTGTGTGATGACTTCTTGGGTCTCTTCTGATTACCAGGGCTGTACTAATTGCCTGTGCAGTCATTTGTCAGGTTTCCTCCCACTGTCCAATATGCCTCCCTATTGGACCAGTGTGAAACACTTCAGGAAAGCTGAGCTGCACCTGAGCACCATGAGCAGAGCTCACTATTAGACCCTGCTCTCTGGTAAGCAGAGAGCAATATAAATTTACCTGGCAATCTTTCTGGTAAGCAGAAAAGATCCAAAAACTATACTTTCTATTCTAGCACCTACCTAGGAGGTTGTTACATACATATCAAAGCGGGGGCCATTTTCTTGAAGTTCACGGACACCCCCATTGTGTTGTGGTCCATTGCTTGCGTGAATAAATTGAATATTTATATTGCTAATCAGAAAAAAGTATAACCCTTTTTAATCAATACAGGCGGTGATGCATGTAAGGCTTGTGCCTTTAACTGGAAATTTCAAGAAATAGTTACACTAATATAATTGTGTATAAAATAGGTGCGCTAACAATGAATGAGTAAATAAATAAATCAACACAGTGATAAATAACAATCTTAAATATGGTGATATTCCAAGTGAGTAAATGAAATAAATCAAATGTCCAAAAGAACTCAAAAGTGACAAGTGATGGGACGTTGTGATCCTTGACTTATTAAATACAATGACTCATATGGTGATGTGAATTCAAAAGTCCACAAAAACTCTTCACCAAAATGTTGAAAAGGTAAAGTAAGTTGCCAGTGCTCTGTGATTGAAGATCCCGCCACCACCACACTATCCTCCTTACCAGATGAATAAATTAGGAAGGCAGAGAAAACTCTGATGATAGTGTTGGGGAGAAGAAAGTAATCAAATAATCCACCCTGTGATATGGTGCAGGATTAGCCTCTTACCAAATGGCAGATGGAATCAGCAATGGAGTGCCCTCCTATCTCAGCAGAAGCCTGTTTGGAAGAAACGTCGTTAGAGAGGAGGCGTGTCGCGCCGCCACGAACGTCCAACACCGCTCGGTCTGCAGCCGAGTCAGGTGTATCGTTTCTGTACTGCCGCAAATGTTTCCATCCCTAATGTAAGTGTAACACTTTATTTTGAATAAATTTACCTCGGGGATACTACACTATGGTCCGTTTATTTTCTATCACCATAATGCTCATCTTGGAGAGCTAATAGGAGGACGGATCCCTAGTGAAAGTGAAACACAGCTGCCAGTTACAGATACAGTGAAGAGGCATTGTCTGCTCCATATTCTCTGTGCTGATTCCATCTGCCATTTGGTAAGAGGCTAAACCTGCACCATATCACAGGGTGGATTATTTGATTACTTTCTTCTCCCCAACACTATCATCAGAGTTTTCTCTGCCTTCCTAATTTATTCATCTGGTAAGGAGGATAGTGTGGTGGTGGCGGGATCTTCAATCACAGAGCACTGGCAACTTACTTTACCTTTTCAACATTTTGGTGAAGAGTTTTTGTGGACTTTTGAATTCACATCACCATATGAGTCATTGTATTTAATAAGTCAAGGATCACAACGTCCCATCACTTGTCACTTTTGAGTTCTTTTGGACATTTGATTTATTTCATTTACTCACTTGGAATATCACCATATTTAAGATTGTTATTTATCACTGTGTTGATTTATTTATTTACTCATTCATTGTTAGCGCACCTATTTTATACACAATTTTCACTAAGGCACAGTTCAGGTTGCAGCTATCATTTATATCAGCGCACCCCTATTTTACACCTACACTAATATAATTCACCATCAATGGATACAAATGTCCCACCTCATATTACCTACCATGTATTTCACTTTGATCCTGGTACCAGCAGAAAATGGTAAGCCTGAGAAACACTGGCAAGTGGTGGGAGGGGGGAGAAGGACTCATGAGCCACCTGGAAAGGTTTCATGAGAAAGCCAGCCGCTGGCTGCAAAAAACAATACCGCGGTAAACCTCTTGCAAACTGCAATGTATATATTAGTGATCGACCGATATCGGTTTACTGTTGCCGATACCGATATTTTGGCCAATGCATATCGGTATCGGCCAATATTGACCGATATTTTTGTACATTTAAAAAAAAAATTGTTTTTATTTTAAATTTTTTGACAGGTACTTTTGTGGAGGGATCTGGGGGTCTAAAAGACCCCAAACACCTTCTCTGCACTTAAAAGCCTTAAAAACGCCAAGTTTATCTGTTTTGAATGCTGTCATCTATTTTTAATCTGGCGCCGAGTACCTGGAAGTGATGTCATGACATCACTTCCGAGTTTTTGCATGGAGACCCGATCAGAGCCGAATGCGGCTTTGATCGGGTCTTTGGCGGCCGTGCAGGCTGATTGCCAAGGTCTCCCGGTGGGTCGGGAGACCCGGGCGAGGCACGGAAGGCGGTGGGAGGGGGGGGAGAAGTCCCCTCCCGCTCCTTGTAATGACAGCAGAGCGGCTTCTCAGCTGCATCGGTTGTCATTACAAGACAGCCGGCCGTCAGCTATGGACGCCGGTACCGGGGTGATGCCTCTAGCTGCAGGTATCACTCCGGTACAGCACTTTCCGAAATATCGGTAATATCGGTAACCTCAGGGGCCGATTCCGATATATCGGGAAAGTGCATATCAGCCCCCGATGTATCAGCTTTGCCGATAATCGGTCGATCCCTAGTATAAATATATATACGTATTGCGTTCGGCAAATGGTTCTGTACCAGAATGATTCATCAGCAGTGTCCATTTGGTTGAATGTCACATTCACTGCTTGATAAATGTGTTCCTAAGTGTAATTCTCTATGTATCGGGGTTTGTGTCGGTATATTAGTCAGTAAATTGTGAGTTGGTGTGGTACTGCCGGTTTCTTGTTGGAGTTACTTTTCCATATGAAGCTCAAATTATACACTTCTAATTTAGTATGATGCGGAAGAAAAGCTGACCTCTATATTTTAAAAGGAAAAAATGAAAAAAAAAAAAGTAATTTGTAATTATTTATCCTAACACATCCAGTGGAGCCATAACAGATGACGTGCTCTTTTCTAGAATGCGTCTTTTAGCGAGGTGCCGTACAAATGCCAAGGTAGGGAAAATATTTACAGGAATAGAAAAAAAAAGCTACATTAATGCCTGCCCACTGACATCTGTGGATTACTGTGCTTTCAGATTTTAAAATTGGTCAATTTGCCACCATTTTCTTGAGGTTTTAAAATATTTTGTACTTCAATCCTACTTTACAGTTTGGTTTGATGCTTTTTAATCTGAGTCTCTCTAAATTATGTCTGGCAGGCCAAATCCAGCCCGCTGCATGATTTTATCTGGCTCTATGTAAGGGGGGGGGGTCTCTGATGGGGACCCTGATGTAAGGGGGACTCTCATGTAAGGGGGGACTCATTTGGGTATTCTGATGTAAGGGGAGACTCTGATGGGGACCCTGATGTAAGGGGGGACTCTCGTGTAAGAGGGGACTCATTTGGGGATTCTGTTGTAAGGGGAGACTCTGATGGGGACCCTGATGTAAGTGGAGATTCTCATGATGAGGGGACAATGATGTAAAGGGAGACTCTCATGTAAGGGGAGACTCTGATGGGGACCCTGATGTAAGCGGAGACTCTGATGATGAGGGGACACTGATGTATGAAGGGTATGTAAAATGATTACGGCACACACACCTACACAGGTTGAACTGGATGAACTATTGTCTTTATTCAACCTCAACTACTATGTAACTATGTAAAAAAAGATTCTCTTGTAAGGGGGGACCCTGATGGGAACCCTGATGTAAGGGGGGACTCTCATGGAAGAGGGAACTTTGATGAAAAGGGGGACACTGCGGTAAGGGGTAACCTTGATGTAAGCGGGACTCTTATGTAAGAGGGGACTCTGATGAGGATCCTGATGTAAAGGGGGATTCTCGTGTAAGGGGGGCTCTGATGTAAGGGGGACTCTGATGTCAGGGGGGACTATGATGTAAGAGGGGACGCGGAAGAAGGCTCTGCTGTAAAAGGGGATTCTTGTGTAAGGGGGACCCTGATGTAGGGGCACTCTCATGTAAGAGGGGACTCAGATGGGAGCCCTGATGTAAGTGGGACGCTCATGTAAGAGGTATCTCTGATGTAAAGAGGGCTTCTTATGCAAGGGGGGACTTTGCTGTAAGGGGTAGCCCTGATGTAAGGGGGCTTTCTTGTAAGAGGGGACTCTGATGATGACCCTGATGTAAGGGGCACTCTCATGTAAGAGGGGACTCTGATGGGAGCCCTGATATAAGGGGGACACTCATGTAAAGGGAACTCTGATGTAAGGGGGTACTCTGATGTAAGGAGTAACCCTGATGTAAGGGGGCTTTCATGTAAGAAGGGACTCTGATGTAAAGGGGGCTTCTGATGTAAGGGGGTACTCTGATGTAAGGGGTAACCCTGATGTAAGGGGACTTTCATGTAAGAGGGGACTCTGATGTAAAGGGGGCTTCTGATGATGATCCTGATGTAAGGGGGACACTCATGTCAGAGGTAACTCTGCTGTAAGGGGGTACTCTGATGTAAGGAGTAACCCTGATGTAAGGGGGACACTCATGTAAGAGGGAACTCTGATGTAAAGGAGGCTTCTGATGTAAGGGGTAACCCTGATGTAAGGGGACTTTCATGTAATAGGGGACTCTGATGTAAAGGGGGCTTCTGATGATGATCCTGATGTAAGGGGAAATTCTCATGTAAGACTGAATTCTGGTGAGGACTGTGATGTAAAGGGGGATTCTAATCTAAGGGGGACTCTGATGAAGAAGGGGCGGTGTGGACGACACTTGCTATATGGTGGACATCCCTGCAGCATCGTTGATTGAGTGGAGTCAGTGGGACTGAAACAGCAGAGGGCTCACAGTGTGGAGATTGGACTTTGTCCGGTTTCCAAGGAGTTATAAAACGGTCATCAGGATTGGTGGGAGCACCTGCACAAAGTCCTGTTATCAGCCACTACTACATCTCTGTGATCACTGTATATAGACACCCTACATCTGGATCGGTTAGTGGATCATCATTGGTCAGAGCCAGCTATCTTGCATTGCTTGTCTCACTCTATGCTGCATTTGGGAATCATTTGTATTTTGCGCTCCAACTGCCGGTGAAGATAATAGCAAGGCCTTGCATTCTGAACATTGCTATTTTGTTTTTTTTAACCACTTCTGGGCCGGAAGGATTTGCCTCCTTAATGACCAGGCCATTTTTTTGCAATTCGGCACTGCGTTACTTTAACAGACAATTGCGTGAAATACCCAAATAAAATTGATGTCCTTTTTTCCCACAAATAGAGCTTTCTTTTGGTGGTATTTGATCCCCTGTGCGATTTTTATTTTTTGCACTATAAACAAAAAAAGGCCGACAATTCTGAAAGAAAAAAAAAACAAACAATATTTTTCACATTCTGCTATATAACATCCCCCCCACCCAAAAAAAAATGTTAAAATCAAAATTTTTTAACCACATAACGACCGCTCGCATTGCTGCTACTGCAGCAATGGGGCTCGTTATCGTCCAGCGACGTACACCTACGTCGCTGGACTCCTCCCCTTGTGGGTGGCGCGCGCGTGCCGCCGGAGGCTCGCTCCCACTGTGTTCAGTCACAGCGGGAGTTGTGCCAGGGGAGGAGCAGCGCCGATCGCCGCTGCTCTTCCCCGATCGTCGGGGAATCGAGTGTGGAGATCCGCCCTCTTGTGTAAACACAAGCGGGCGGATCTCCTAAGTGACAGACAGGGACAGATTGCAGGGTTCAGCATAGCTGAACATGCGATCTGTCCCTGTGTCACTCAGTCACCTCCCCCCAAACACGTCAGTAAGCACCAGGCATACATTAACCCCTCCCTCTCCAATAAAATTAACCCCATTCCTGCCAGTGTCATTTTTACAGTAACAGTGCATATTCATAGCACTGATTACTGTAGTAATGTCACTGGTACCCACAAAAGTGTCAAAAATGTCAGTCAAGGGTCCGATCTGTCCGTCGCAATGTCGCAGTCCCGCAAAAAAAAATCGCAGATCGCCGCCATTACTCGTTAAAAAAAAAAACACCAAAAATGACAGAAATCTTTCCCTTAGTTAGTAAACGCAATAACTTTTGTGCAAACCAATCAAAATACGCTTATTGCGATTTTTTTTACCAAAAATATGTAGCATAAAACAAATTGGCCAAAAATGATAAAAAATTCTGATTTTTACATTTTTTTTGGGGGGGGGGGAATTTCATATAAAAAAATGTGAAAAATATTGTTATTTTTTAAAAATTTTCACTCTTTTTTTGTTTATAGCGCAAAAAGTAAAAATCGCACAGGTGATCAAATACCACCAAAAGAAAGCTCTGTTTGTGGGAAAAAAGGACGTAAATTTAGCTTGGGTACGGCATTGCATGACCGCGCAATTGTCAGTTAAATTCGCACAGTGCCAAATCGCAAAAAGTGGCCTGGACGTAAGAAAGTATAATCCTCCGGTGGTAAAGTGGTTAAGCCAATTTGTTTTCTGCTACATATTTTTGGTAAAAAAAAAAATCGCAATAAGCGTATTTTGTTTGATTTGCGCAAAAGTTATTGCGTCTACTAACTACGTGAAAGATTTATGTCATTTTTATTTATTTATTTATTTTTTTACTAGTAATGGCGGCAATCTGCAATGTTTAGCAGGACTGAGACATTGCGGCGGACAGATCGGACCCCTAACTGACATTTTTGACACTTTTGGGGGGACCAATGACATTACTACAGTAATCAGTGCTAAAAATATGCACTGTTACTGTAATAATGACACTGGCAGGGAAGGGGTTAACACTGTGGGTGATCAAGGGATCAAATGTGTACCTAGGGGTGTGTTTCTAACTGTGAGGGGGCTTGGCTTGTCAAATGATCACAGAGACCTGTGATCCTATATAGAAGGATCACAGGGGATCGTGATCATTCCAGGGAGAAGAACGGTCAGCTGTGTTTACAACAGCCGACCGTTCTTCTCTCTCAGCAGGGAGCGATCGCGGGTGCCCGGCGGCATTCGCGGGCCGATGGCCCCGTGGATCGGCAAGCATGTTTGGCTGTACATCTCCTATGGATCACAGTAGTACCGTTGGCTCTACACTCTTGTGACCCGTTTTCAGCAGAGAGTGATCTGAAGTCCACTCTCTGCTGATGTCACAGAAGTCAGTCCAGGCACCGCGTCATCATGACCACAGAGTTGGGATCCACCAGGAATCTAGACCGACACCCGGCACAGACTCTTAGTAAGCTACTGAGAGCCTGAGCCGACCACTCCGCCCCTCCACAGCCCAGTGCTCAAATGAGTGAGGAGGGGGCAGAGCAGAGAGCTGCTGATTGACAGTCAGCAGCCCTCTGCTCATGGAGCTGTCAGAACCGAGTGATCAGCGGTGTCCGATCGCTCAGTTCTCAGTGCAGAGGAGCCGGGGGACAGATGCAGCATTGAACCAATGCTGCATCCACCTAGATAAGTATAAATGGGGAAAAGAAGAACAACCCCATACTTCTTTTTAAGCCTTCCTTTTAGTAAAGTATATCTAAATGAGTTAAACAGATCTGCATTGTGTCAGTGTGTCATTTAAAGGTATGCACAACATGTCTGAACCCAGAGCCCCAGAGTGTCAGGAGGGCTGGACAGTTCACAGGGTCAAGGCAGCACAGAAGAACATGCAACTACAAGCAACCCCAAAGGGGGCAGTGGCTACATACAGTATATAATATATACATATACAGTAAAACCTTGGTTTGAGAGTAACTTGGTTTAAGAACGCTTTGCAAGACAAGCAAAATTTTCAAATAAATTTTGACTTGATATACAAGCGATGTCTTGATATACAAGTAGCCTCAAGTCACAGCTAAGTATAAAAGAGAAGAGAGGCGCCTCTAAGTGTAGCAATATGGTTAAATTTAATGAAGGTACAACATTTAGCAACTCACATGGTTGATGATTGGAACAGGCACATCTAGGTATGCAGGCATCCGGGGTAAAGCTGTCCACATAGACCATCCTCCGCATCAACATCTACGTCATCCCTTCCATGCTGCCCCTCGCTATCAGATCGCTTTACTGCAGGGTGGTCTTCCCGGTCAGGATTACAGACTGGCAGCTGGCGGTGCAGAAGATAGTCTATGTGGACAGCTTTACCCCGGATGCCTGAATACTTAGATGTGCCTGTTGTATTCATCAACCATGTGAGTTGCTAAATGTTGTGCCTTCATTAAATGGAACCATATTGCTACACTTAGAGGCGCCTCTCTTCTCTTTTATACTCTGTAGCTCCTGCTGGATTTTGCTTCTAATCCCCTTGTGGAAGTGGCTATTTGTGGATGGACATTTTATGGTTACACAACCTATCGCAATGCTATAATCTTTTTATATGGACTATAAACTGAAGGACTTATGAATAAATGGTTGTGGAACGAATCATCTGAGTTTCCATTATTTCTTATGGGAAAATTCGCTTTGATATAAGAGTGCTTTGGATTACAAGCATGCTCGCAATCCAAGGTTTTACTGTATATATATATATATATAGCAGGTTTTCCATGCCTGTGGCCTGATGTGGGTCTGCCATTGTTACCGGTTACTTCTCCAGCCCATGTGAGCTGTGACCCTGGGTGTGAGAACTGAGACATGGACGACTCCGGCATCTTGGTTTTGTGGTTTTTATTGTAGAAAAGGGGAATGGGAGAAGGGAATGAGTGGGATACTCCTTTAGGCTTAACTAATTACACTTGGGACTTAATCCTTGAAAAATGCCCGTTGGTGCTTCCTTGACGCCAGCCAACGCCAGCCAACGCTCACTAACACAGAACACACTGAAGCTTGATAGAAGTGCTGGATTCTCGACAATAAGTCCAGAAGACCCAAGACCGTGAATGGTAGAAGTACTGACACTGCTGTACTGCAAAGTCACTAAATACTCCCCTCCTGCCTTGCACTGGCTTGAGGTAGTACGCTGTAGATTTCTGTAAAGCTGCAACTCTCAACTGTCACACTCTGTACAATTCAGGGCCCAACTGCAGGTGCCCCCTTTAACCTTGACTTCTTCGGGGTTCACTGACTATGTACCCCCTCTGTTCCTTTAGGGTCCTCAACCTAGGTACCCCCTTTCAGCTAGCTGGCACTGGATCCCAGAACCTCTTCCGGAGTGGTCCCCTCTGACTCTGGCAGACCCCCAGGGGCAATCCGCAGTACTCACAACCTGTGTAGGCTTTCCTGGGACTGGACCCCTCTCTCTCTCCGCAGGCTCTCGGCACACCGGATCCCCTCAGCTCAGCTCAGCACTCTCTGGATTCTCAGGCGACACCCTGAGACAACCGCCTTCCTCAGACAGAAAGAGAGACTCTCCCTCCTGGGAGTCTGCTCCAGCCAAAGACACCCTGTCACGCACTTCCCCCCAAACTTATACCCATTCCCAGATTTGGATACAAAAAGATTTTCCAAGCTTTAAACATCCCAAGGAGCACTGTGCAAGTGATAATATTGAAATGGAAGGAGTATCAGACCACTGCAAATCTACGAAGACCTGGCCGTCCCGCTAAACTTTCAGCTCATACAAGGAGAAGACTGATCAGAGATGCAGCCAAGAGGCCCATGATCACTCTGGATGAACTGCAGAGATCTACAGCTGAGGTGGGAGACTCTGTCCATAGGACAACAATCAGTCGTATACTGCACAAATCTGGCCTTTATGGAAGAGTGGCAAGAAGAAAGCCATTTCTTAAAGATATCCATAAAAAGTGTCGTCTAAAGTTTGCCACAAGCCACCTGGGAGACACCAAACATGTGGAAGAAGGTGCTCTGGTCAGATGAAACCAAAATCGAACTTTTGGCAACAATGCAAAACGTTATGTTTGGCGTAAAAGCAACACAGCTCATCACCCTGAACACACCATCCCCACTGTCAAACATGGTGGTGGCAGCATCATGGTTTGGGCCTGCTTTTCTTCAGCAGGGACAGGGAAGATGGTTAAAATTAATGGGAAGATGGATGGAGCCAAATACAGGACCATTCTGGAAGAAAACCTGATGGAGTCTGCAAAAGACCTGAGACTGGGACGGAGATTTGTCTTCCAACAAGACAATGATCCAAAACATAAAGCAAAATGTACAATGGAATGGTTCACAAATAAACATATCCAGGTGTTAGAATGGCCAAGTCAAAGTCCAGACCTGAATCCAATCGAGAATCTGTGGAAAGAACTGAAAACTGCAATTCACAAACGCTCTCCATCCAACCTCACTGAGCTCGAGTTGTTTTGCAAGGAGGAATGGGCAAAAATTTCAGTCTCTCGATGTGCAAAACTGATAGAGACATACCCCAAGCGACTTACAGCTGTAATCGCAGCAAAGGTGGCGCTACAAAGTATTAACTTAAGGGGGCTGAATAATTTTGCACGCCCAATTTTTCAGTTATTTGTTAAAAAAGTTTGAAATATCCAATACATTTCGTTCCACTTCATGATTGTGTCCCACTTGTTGTTGATTCTTCACAAAAAATTACAGTTTTATATCTTTATGTTTGAAACTGGAAAAGTCACCAGGTGAAATCCTGTGGTGAAATGTGATGATACAGTGTAATCCGTTAGGATCACAGCTTTGTATCATCTCATTTGGTGTATTTACATTTTTTAAATTGCCGCCGGTTTCACCCCTCCGCGTCGCAACGCTCGCAGGGAAGGGAACAGGAAGACAGGTGCCGGCACAGAAGCACAGAAATCTGGACATAATCAGACCGCCAGGGAGGTTAAGGGGGAAAATCTTCCCGTCAAGAAGTGGTTAAAGAGAATAAAAAAAAGTAAGAAAAATAATATCATATAAAAAGACAACAGCAACAATTATTATAAATTTGTTTCTTTGCTCAAAGTTTTTCTCGCTTCCCGCATGAGCTCTTTCTGGGAATTTGGAAGCTTTTAAGCATTTTGTGTGATTGCAGCTTCCTATGAGATTTTTAGAGTCATTTATAATAATTTATGTGGAAAGAAAGAAGTGAAGGGACCGTTGACAGATAAAGTGCAGGCTTTCCAGGGAAAAACGCCAACCTGAACTCTCTCCTGGCTCCCAGAACACAGGATGGTGTGTCTGCTCGCCTCTCAGAAAAATTCTCTATGTCTGCAGTTAATACCAGAAATTATTATAAATATTCACAGGGCTGGGGTAACATATATTAACTATATATATATATATATATATATATATATATATATTGTAACAGGAAGTCAGCTAAATCTGGGAATGTAGTCACAGGAAGGAGATACATTTCTACCTGATTTAGAAAGTCCATTAATTAATTTAGGGTGTTGGCTACAGAGCTAGCCAGCAGGAAGTTGAAAGGCCTTCACCTGTTCAGAATGAGGGAGTTAAGGCTCTATAATTTGTTCAGAGAAATTCCTATTGTTTGCTGCCTCCAGAAGCTGCATCCTGAAGCCATGTGGGCTGGGAGCAGGAGGACAGTCAGCGTGTGCCTCCCGACAGGATGTGTGGGCCTGGGAGAAGACCCCCCGGAGTGATGTGTGCCCGGGACGGTAACCAAGGGTGAATACGTCTCAAAGGTGAGAAGACGAACTGTTGATGTGAAAGAAACAAAGGACTGTGTTGCCCTGTGAAGCTATTATAAAAGGACTATTGAGTGTCCGCTGTAGGACAAGGAAGTCTGCCCGACGGTAGGTTGGAGACAGACACTTAGGCAGGTTCCAGTTGTGAGAAGGTAGCCGCCCACAGAGGCAAGGATTTATTTTCTGTTTTATTTTATTTTGGATGTTTTGCTGCATACAGCCTGGTGAAGAAAACACCATTTAATAAACCACACTGTTTGTTTGCAAGCACTTGTCGGCTACCTCTCTGGGAAAACGCACCCCCCAAGGGGTCATCCACACCCGCCACCGAGCTAATCCCTCACATATGGTGGAGGTATGCAGTGGGCATAAGCAGAGATCCCTGCAAGGAAGTGCAAATGTTTGATGAACTTTATCTGGTGCATGAGATTGCACAATCTATGTGTGCAGGAGAGAAGATCCTGACAGAAAAAAAAAAAAAAAAAAGTGTTTTAAAGAGACAGCGGTCTCAAAATTATTTGATGAACTTTGTTGTGTCTGGTGCAAGTGACTGCACAAACTGTGTGTGCAGGAAAAGAGATCTTGCAAGAGAGAGAGAAAAACTACATGTGTTAAAGAGACAGTGGTCTGAAAAATTTTTGCTGGACTGTGAAAAATTTGTTTGTGGAGTTATTGAAGATGGGGCGTTCAAAACGCCTGAAGAATGCAAAGATAGATGAAATGAGAGACCGGATTCTATGGATGGAGGGGATGTTGCCGTCTGAACCAGCCCCATCCATGCCTAAAGAGAGTCTACTAAAGAGGAAGGTTGTTGTCCCTAGCAACACTGATGAAACCGCTATGGAGACGCAGTGTGCTCAGATGAAAAGTAAACTCAAAATGGAGGAGATGTTGAAACATCTGATTATATCAAATGCAGCTCAACAGCAAGCAAATGCAGCTCAACAGCAGGCAAATGCGGATTTTCAGCAGAGCTTTGCAGCTCAACAAAAGGCTCATCAAGAGAGCATGGCAGGCTGGAAACAGAGACGCCAGCAGCCAATGGAGGCCATCGGTTTGGAGGAAACCGAGTATGTGTGCAGGGCTGAGTTGGATGCCTTGCAACGGAAAATGGAAGAAAAGGAACAAGCCTTGGAATTGCTTAAAATGGAGCATAGAAACTTGCAGGAAACAAATGAACTACTCAAGTCTCATGTGTCACAGTGGGAAGAATCCACTGCTCTTCTTTTGGTCGAGTTGCAAAAACGCAGAGAGACTATAATGGAGAAAGATACCATCCTCATGGAAAAGGAAAGTGAAATTCAGACTTTGCAGAAGCAAAGTATGGCTGATATGTTGGAGTTGCGTAATCAGCTGGAAAAAAGTCTTCAGTCTTTGGGAGCTACAAAAATAGACCTGCAGGAGTCGCAGGAACAGAATGTTGCTCTGAAAGCGACATTGTCTCTCAGCGACAAAGAGAAAAGTGAAAGAGAGGCTAAATTACTGAGTACTGTGTATGAGCTCACTACTTTGAGCAATGTGGTAGATGAATGGCGTGCGGACTGTGAAAGTTGGAAAGGGGAAGCCCAACGTGTCCAGCAGCAGTTAAAGGAGAAAGAAGCCTGTGTGGCAGAATTACATTCTTATTCCCAGATGCTAGCCAGTGAGGTGAAAGCTCTTATGCAGGGAAAAGGAGAGTCTGAACACAAGAGAAAAAAAGTAGAGGCACAGCTTCTGGAATCGCAAGTCAAGGTGTCAGAAGGTGACCGATTGTGTGCTAAGCTGTCAGAGAAGGCAAACCGACTGCAGGTTGAGTTGGACAATGTTACAAATCAGCTTTCTCAAGCAGACAGCAAATCTAGAGAAATTGCGGAAGATTTTTCTATCTTGGAATCGCAGCTGCAAGACACGCAGGAACTCTTACAGGAAGAGAGGTGTCAAAGGCTGAGTTTTAGCACAAAGCTCAAACAAATGGAAGATGAGAAAAATGGCTTCCTGGAACAATTAAAAGAGGAGGCGGAAGCAAAGAAAAACCTATCAGAGCAAGTCGCAACATTGCAAGCTCAGATAGCGGATATGAAAAAACGCATGGAAGAAAGCGTTGGTTCATTACAGTGTGTTGAAGATGTGAAAAAGAAGTTTGATCAGATGCTTGGTGAAGAGAAGACTGTGTCTGCAAAATATGCAGAAGAACGCGCACGTGCAGAAACGGAGGTGCGTGATAACGAGAGCAAAGCCCTGTTCTTGGCTCGCTCTTTGGAGGAAGCTCTATAGTGTAAGGCTGAACTAGAAAGTGTTAAACAGCTGCGTACAGAAATGGAAGAATTGGTCAGCTCCAAGGATGATGTTGTGAAAAGCGTTCAGGAGCTAGAAAAGTCTAAGCGAGCCTTAGAACAGCAAGTAGAAGAGATGAAGATTCCGTTGCAGGAACTGGAAGAGGAATTCCAGGCAACAGAGGATCTGTCCCAAAGAGGGGATAGTGTGCCTGATGCAGTTTTTAAAAGGATCAGTGTTTTGGGGTCTGTCCTGAGTGAGCCTCAGAAATGTGATGACATGTGGCTTGAATCACCCCTTTGGAATAAACCGTTCCTTCAAAAACTTCAAGCATTGGAAAATGTATCATTAGAGCTTCAGCAAACAAAGGAGCTGAGTAAGAAATGTGGTGATTTCTCAGTTCAGGCTGAAAACCTAGTGGAGAAAACTAAGGCTGTTGGTGAAAACGTGAAGCAAATGAATAAGTGCCTTTCAGGGAGTGTTTCCAAAATGGAACTGGTGAAAGACAGGTGGCAGAAATTTGATCGTGATCTTGAGATACATTCCATGTGGAATTCAGATAGAGAAAAGGAACTAGGTGACCTTGAGCGGTCAAATAGTTCAGCAGAAAGTGCATTGAAGAAACCTGTAAAAGAATGTGTTGCAGTTCCATGCTTCTTCACTGATGCAGAGAGGAGGTCTATAATGGATACCACCCAGATCGCTGGGTTCAACTGTGTTGTTGCCTTTGACCCCTATGTTGGTGGAAGGAAAGTTGATGATGTTCTGGTTGGCTACTTCTGTGAAGAGTTTGGCAAGAAATATAAACTGAATATCAAATCAAGTAGTAGGCCTTTACTGCGACTCGCTCAGGAGGGCGAAAAGTTTAAGAAGTTGATGAGTGCAAATGCTTCAGATCTGCCTATGAATATGAAATGTTTGAATGATATTGATATCTCTGGGAAAAGGAACAGGGGTCACTTTGAAGAAATGTGTGACAGCCTGTTGTCTCAATTGGAAAATCCTCTGCACAGCATCTTAGAGCAAGCAAAGCTCAAGAAGGAAGATCATTCCCTTTTACAACAAAAAGTCAATGATTGTGTACAGCTGTATGGAGAGGCAACTCAAGTCACAGAGGGATGTCAAGAGTCCCTACTTGGAACAAAGCTTAGTGAAGCAAAGGTTCTCAAAGTTTTGTGGAAAACATTTATGGATTGCAGAGAGAGGCGTCTTAAGAATGTTGAAGACATTAAGACTAGCCCAATTGAGTTGCCTATGGATCACGGTCCTCCATGGTGGATTGGACAGACGGTTATGAGGGACAAGCTGTCTGACATTTATGAGAAAGCTGTCAATGAAGATGACAGAAACGAGAAGGAGCGAAATGATGCCAAAAATGCAGTTGAAGAATGTGTATATGAGATGAGAGACAAACTGTGTGGCATTTATGAGAAATCCGTCAATGAAGATGACAAAACAGTTTCATCCGGAAGCTTGAGGATAATAGGAGGCTTATCAGTGAGTCAGCAGTGCTTGACACATGCGTGCCTGGAAATCTGTGTCCCAACCCTAGGGTTGAAACAAGAGGGGGGGGTATGTAACAGGAAGTCAGCTAAATCTGGGAATGTAGTCACAGGAAGGAGATACATTTCTACCTGATTTAGAAAGTCCATTAATTAATTTAGGGTGTTGGCTACAGAGCTAGCCAGCAGGAAGTTGAAAGGCCTTCACCTGTTCAGAATGAGGGAGTTAAGGCTCTATAATTTGTTCAGAGAAATTCCTATTGTTTGCTGCCTCCAGAAGCTGCATCCTGAAGCCATGTGGGCTGGGAGCAGGAGGACAGTCAGCGTGTGCCTCCCGACAGGATGTGTGGGCCTGGGAGAAGACCCCCCGGAGTGATGTGTGCCCGGGACGGTAACCAAGGGTGAATACGTCTCAAAGGTGAGAAGACGAACTGTTGATGTGAAAGAAACAAAGGACTGTGTTGCCCTGTGAAGCTATTATAAAAGGACTATTGAGTGTCCGCTGTAGGACAAGGAAGTCTGCCCGACGGTAGGTTGGAGACAGACACTTAGGCAGGTTCCAGTTGTGAGAAGGTAGCCGCCCACAGAGGCAAGGATTTATTTTCTGTTTTATTTTATTTTGGATGTTTTGCTGCATACAGCCTGGTGAAGAAAACACCATTTAATAAACCACACTGTTTGTTTGCAAGCACTTGTCGGCTACCTCTCTGGGAAAACGCACCCCCCAAGGGGTCATCCACACCCGCCACCGAGCTAATCCCTCACAATATATATATATATATATATATATACTCTGCTCAAAAAAATAACGGAACACTTTTTAAACACATTAGATCTTAATGGGGAAAAATCTCATGCTGGATATCTATACTGGTATGGACTGGGTAATGTGTTAGGAAGGAAAGAATGTCTCATCGTTTGAAGAAAATTAAAATTATCACACCCTGATTTCAAAGACACCCCAAAAATCAAAGTGAAAAAATGATGCAGCAGGTTAGTCCATTTTGCTGAAATTTCATTGCACTCTTAACCTATATAGATTTTGTCTATACATCAACCCCTGAAAAATGAGACTGAATTCATGAAACGCATGTGGTCACCATAGATGCTATGACACATTTATCATGGACTATTTAATTACTGTATGTAACCATGTAATACATGTATATATTTGGGCCAACTGTTTGGCATTATGACACCTTTTCCCAGTACTATTGCTGGAATATACTCAATAAACCTGTACTATGTTTTTATTAATGGTTGTGTGGTGCTTCATATAAAGTCCCAATGGGCAAAACTCTGCATTTGCAACTCAATGCATTGAGACATCTAGACGTAGCGAAGATGACTTGCTAAAGTTCAAACCGAGCAACAGAATGGGGAAGAAAGGGGATTTAAAGCAGAGTTCCACCCAAATGTGGAGCTTCTGCTCATTTGCTTCCTCCCCCCCCTCCAGTGTCACATTTGGCACCTTTCAGGGGGGAGGGGGGAACGGGCACCTTTTTTTGACAGGTACCCTTCTCCACTTCTGGGAAACGGCACCTGTAATGGATCCACCGGCACCCAGACTGGGTACCTCCGTTGATGGATGCTTCTAGTGCTTCCCGAGGGCTCCAAGCACTCCACCAGACACTGTAACCGCCTCAGACCCCACGAAACCGCCGCAGCTTGGTTGTGGTCTTGCCGTCCCCTACCCACCCTGGACCTACAGAAGGCTCCAGGTTCCAGTGGGTTAACCGCTCTTTCTCCAGAGAGTGCAGCAGACACAGGAACAAGTTCTTACACAAGCCCTTACAAGAGCTTAGTGATCCAAGTATGAAGTATGAGTATGAAGAGCATAGCAATCCCTTGTAACAGATTCCCCCAATGAGAGACAGGACTCTAGATTGAGGGTGAAATAGAACTCAAACTTTAATGGTACAGTTGGTCTTTTATACAGTTTTCCCCCACAAGGTTACCGCCCAGGTGGACCTTGTTGGGGACAGGACGTGACATTCACAATCCAATAGAAACAGGGTTTTACACTCAGTCATTCTCATACAATGTACACAATCCCTCCCCTCTGGCTGATTACAGTATCATATGCAGACGAAAGTGTATACAGGAACAGAATTAACCTAAACAAATGATCTAGCCATCTGGACAGAACAATGTGAGGTCATTAACATTTAGCAATGGGACAGGCACAATCCACATTCCATTTCAATACACAAACAATAGGGAAGTCTGCCAATGATAGTCTGTGTTTCTCTCTCACAAACAAGCACACAGAATACACATTATCTAGGATTCAGATTTCATGGCAATGGTCTATAACAGTCTAAGTCTCCCAGTGTAAAGTGGGAATAAATCTTCATATTTCTATATGAAGATATTGCTAACAAATATTACTGTCCCATCTGAAGCAATCCAAACCATTAAGTGTCTGTTTTTCACTTCCAGTGAAGGGGAATACCGTCACAGCGCCATGGTGAAGTTTGGCCCCCTCCTCCTACCCCCTGCCGCCGAGCCAATCTGGATGTGCAGCGCGCTTCGCGCATGCGCAGTAGGGACCTGCCCGTGAAGCCACAAGGCTTCACTGCTGGGTTCCCTCACCAACGATGGCGGCGACCGTGGTCCCATCTGCACCGTTTGGGGTCAGGGCCGTTGTCTCCCTGTGGTTGGGGAGAAGGATTAGTTGTCTCCTCTCCCTGGAAGGTACACTGCTGCTGGGGAGGGAGGAAGGACGACACCTTTGGCTCCCTGTGACTCTGTCTGCCGCTGGGGAGTAGAACTGACTGTCTCTATTCCCAGTAACTCCTGCTGTAGCTGGGAATCTGGGCCTGCTGCCAAGCCTCCCTATAGGGCCGGTAGAGAGACCTCTATCCCATCTCCACCTGCCATCGGTGGGTCTTCCCAGCACCAGTCTATAATGTCTCCAACTGAAGGGTTGTGGGTCTGGATCTGCCACCCAGCACTCCGGCTCTGCTTGCAGGGTAGATTGGGGCAGAATGGAGGAGAGCAGGCGTTGGTAGTCCTGCTCCAGCTCCCACTCCATTCTGACCAGATGAATCAGGTCTGACCCCAGGTCATCCGCTCTGGGGATACCCAGTATGGCTTCCCTGGTGTCGTGGATTTCCTAGCGCCGAAACTCTGCTGGACATCCAAAGTCATTGCTCTCCTCAAAGGCCTCTCACAGCAAGCCCAGGCCACTATAGTCCTCACCTTCCGGTGTATTGTCGTCAGCTATCCAGTGGTCCAGACGGGTGGTGTACCACTTTAGTGCCCGGTAAGCTTCATCCAGCCACAACTCCTTCCAAATCAAGTCCCACAGCTCTGTCACCCACTCATCCAGGGGTTACTCTCCTAGGAAAGGTAACTGCAGGACAACGTATACCTGGAACCGCTGTTCTTCACTGGGAAGGCTCTCTCTCCACCTCCACTGCACATCCTCTAAGGCCTCATACCACATTTCCTTTCGAGTTACATCTCTCCAGTCCAGTATGCCTTCCTCTGAAACAGGCCTAGTGTTGCTGCAACCTCCAGAGAAACTCCTCCTCATATGGGGACACTACACGGATGTTAGCTCGCTCGATAACATTACCGGTGTCTCCAAGAGCTGCTTCTCCTCGCTCTAGGACACCATCCCACCGCTGCCACCAATGTAAGGAATCCACCGACACCTGGACTGGGTACCCCCGTTGACGGATGCTCCTAGTGCTTCCCGAGGGCTCCAAGCACTCCACCAGACACCGTAACCACCTCAGACCCCACAAACCGCCGCAGCTTGGTTGGGGTCTCGCCATCCCCTACCCACCCTGGACTTAAGGACAAGGCTCCAGGTTCCAGTGGGTGAACCGCTCTTTCTCCAGAGAGTGCAGCAGGCACAGGAACAAGCTCTTACACAAGCCCTTACAAGAGCTTAGTGATTATCCAAGGGAGTATGAAGAGCATAGCAATCCCTTGTAGCAACTTCCCCCAATGAGAGACAGGACTCTAGATTGAAGGTGAAATAGAACTCAAACTTTAATGGTACAGCTGCTCTTTTATACAGTTTTCCCTCACAAGGTTACCGCCCAGGTGGACCTTGTTGGGGACAGGACGTGACATTCACAATCCACTAGAAACAGGGTTTTACACTCAGTCATTCCCATACAGTGTACACAATCCCTCCCCTCTGCTCTGGCTGATTACAGTATCATATGCAGATGAAAGTGTATAGAGGAACAGAATTAACCTTAACTAATTATCTAGCCATCTGGACAGAACAATGTGAGGTCATTAACATTTAACAATGGGACAGGCACAATCCACATTCCATTTCAATACACAAACAATAGGGAAGTCTGCCAATGATAGTCTGTGTTTCTCTCTCACAAACAAGCACACAGAATACACATTATCTAGGATTCAGACTTCATGGCAATGGTCTATAACAGTCTAAGTCTCCCAGTGTAAAGTGGGAATAAATCTTCATATTTCTATATGAAGATATTGCTGACAAATATTACTGTCCCATTTGAAGCAATCCAAACCATTAAGTGTCTGTTTTTCACTTCCAGTGACGGGGAATACCGTCACAGCGCCACGGTGAAGTTTGGCCCCCTCCTCCTACCCCCTGCCGCCGAGCCAATCTGGATGTGAAGCGCGCTTCGCGCATGCGCAGTAGGGACCTGCCCGTGAAGCCAGAAGGCTTCACTGCCGGGTTCCCAACGATGGCGGCGGCAGCACCTGACACCCGATGGAAACCTCGGCTGCGGTGCTGACATCGCTGGGCTCCAGAACAGGTGTCCTAATATTAAAAGTCAGCAGCTACAGTATGTGTAGCTACTGGCTTTTAATTTTTTTTTTGGGGGGGGGGGCGGAACTCCGCTTTAAATGACTTTGAATGTAGCATAGTTGTTGTTGAGGGATGGGCTGGTCTGAGTATTTCATAAACTACTGATCTTCTGGGATTTTCACACAAAATCATCTCTTGGGTTTCCAAAAAAATGTTTTGAAAAAGAGAAAATATTCAGTGAGCGGCAGTTGTGTGGAGGAAAGTGCCTTGTTGAGGCCAGAGGAGAATGTCTGAATGCACAACACATCGAATCTTGAAGCAGATGGGCTACAGCAGCAGAAGACCACCCTGGTGCCACTCCTGTCAGCTAAGAACAGGAATCTGAGGCTACAATTTGCACAGGCTCCTCAAAATCGGACAATAGAAGATTGGAAAAAACATTGCCAGGTCTGATGAGTCTAGATTTCAAGCAGCTTTTGTCTCACGGATCTCTTTCTCCTTGCAGCCAATTCCAGCTTTCATGTAATCTAACGATAGCTGCACGGCATTTTTTATGGCGGGTAAACCATGTCAGTGTATTATGTTTTAAACATAGTCACTGGTAATCTCCAGTGACAAAGCATTGGCACCCTATAAAAGAGATACTACTTTAACCAGTTCTGGACCGGAAGGGTTTGCCCCCTTAATGACCAGGCCATTTTTTGCGATTCCGCACTGCGTTACTTTAATGAAAAATTGCGCGGGTGTGTGATACTGTACCTAAATAAAATTGATGTCCTTTTTTTTTTCCGACAATTAGAGCTTTCTTTTGGTAGTAAGTGATCACCTCTGCGATTTTTTTATTTTTTGCGCTATAAACAAAAAAGAGCGACAATTCTGAAAAAACAATATTTTTTCACATTCTGCTATAAAACATCCCCCCCCCCCCCAAAAAAAAATAAATACAAAATCAAATTTTTTCATCCTTTTAGGCAAATTCGAATTCTGCTACATATTTTTGGGTTAAAAAAATCACAGTAAGCGTATTTTGTTTGGTTTGCGCAAACTAGAGGAAAGATTTATGTAATTTTTTATCAATTTATTTTTGTTTTACTAGTAGGCGGCTATCTGCGAGTATGAGCAGGACTGTGACATTGCGGCGGACAGATCGGACCCTTAACTGACATTTTTGACACTTTTAGGGGTACCAGTGACATTACTACAGTAATCAATGCTAAAAATATGCTCTGTTACTATAATAATGACATTGGCAGTTGAGCAGTCAATATACTGCCCTAGCCTGTCCGTATACTACCCTAGTCTGTCAGTATACTGCCCTAGCCTGTCCATATTCTACCCTAGCCTGTCCATATACTACTCTAGCCTGTCTATATACTACCCTAGCCTGTCTATATACTACCCTAGCCTGTCCATATACTACCCTGACCTGTCTATATACTACCCTAGCCTGTCTATATACTACCCTAGCCTGTCCATATATTACCCTGGCCTGTCTATATACTACCTGGCCTGTCTGTATACTACCCTAGCCTATCCCTATACTACCCTAGCCTATCCCTATACTACCCTAGCCTGTCCATATACTACCCTAGCCTGAACCTATACTGCCCTAGCCTGTTTGTATACTACCCTAGCCTGTCCATATACTACCCTGACCTGTCCATATACTACCCTGGCCTGTCTGTATACTACCCTAGCCTGTCCATATACTACCCTAGCCTGTCTGTATACTACCCTAGCCTGTCCGTATACTACCCTAGCCTGTCTATATACTACCCTAGCCTGCCCCTGTACTGCCCTAGCCTGTCTGTATACTACCCTAGCCTGTCCCTATACTACTCTAGCCTGTCCATATACTACCCTAGCCTGTCTGTATACTACCCTAGCCTGCCCCTGTACTGCCCTAGCCTGTCTGTATACTATCCTAGCCTGTCCCTATACTACTCTAACCTGTCCATATCCTACCCTGGCCTGTCTGTATACTACCCTAGCCTGTCCCTATACTACCCTAGCCTGTCTGCATACTACCCTAGCCTGCCAATATACAATGCTAGCCGGTCAATATACTACTCTAGCCTGTCTGTATACTACCATAGCCTGTCTTTATATTGCCCTAGCCTGTTTGTATACTAGCCTGGCCTATCCGTATACTACCCCAGCCTGTTCATATACTACCCTGGCCTGTCTATATACAACCCTAGCCTGTCCATATACTACTCTGGCCTGTCAATATACCACCCTAGCCTGTCTATATACCTGCGGACCGCGGATAAAGAAATAAGTGGAGAAGCGCCACAAAAATCTCCGACCCCCCCACCTCCACCAGCTTGGCAAAGGGGTGGAGTCAGGGAAAGAGCCAAGAAGGGGATGGCAAAATTGAGGTTTCCCCTAGGGTATCAAAAATCCTTGCACCAGCCCTGGACGGGTGTCCAAACCCTGACGTGATAAGATGCATGATCCGTGAGCCGTAGAATGGAAGAGATGTGATTTTGTGATATCTGTGCCATTTCGTTTCCTGAATCGATGAATTTCGGATGTAAATGGACTTGTGTCCCAATATATTGGGAAAAATGTAAAAGGTTGCACTCTTTTTTGTTTTTTTTCTGGACAAACTCAAAAGAAAGGCAGGTCCGTTTACATCTGCCTTCCCATAGACCTACATGGAGCTTCCGATCAGGCCCACCTGAAAAACGAACAGGCCACTGCGATCGGAAAGCACTTGTTGCCTTAGGCCTCATGCGCACTGGACGTTATAAAAATGCCAGTAGCTTTGTAGTGAGTTTTTCAGCGTTTTTTAGCTTTTTTGCATTGGCGTTTAGAGCATTTTTTGGCGTTTTTCAGCTTTTTTTAGTTTTTTTTTTGGCGTTAGCGTTTTTTGAAGCTTTTAGCTAAAAATCACCTCTCTGCTATTTTAGTAACTCTGACTTTCCCACAGTGCAAAGCTTGCCAGAATTGCATTGCATGGGTGTTCACACCCGTGTGATAAGATTTAGGTGCAGGGGAAAAAAAGGTCCTACAACATTTTGGTGCAAATGTGGATCCTTTTTTCCCCGCATCAAAAATCACACCGCATGGGTGTGAACACCCATGCAATGCGATTCTGTCAAGCTCACTGCATTTAACAATCTGTGTCGTTCATAGAACATTAAGCCCCCCCCCCCCATTCACATTGGGCATATTTGACTTGCGATTTGACATTTCAAATCGTATGTCGAATCAGAGCCTATTACCGGCAACGTCACTGTCAGAATTGGTGCAACTCTGACTTTGCGGCACCGCACCGATTCCCAAAAGTAGTTTCTGCACTACTTTTGGCGACTTCAGGGCGATTTCAATAGACATCTGTGCATTAACCCGTACAGATGTCTGTCAAATCCCCCCTGAAGTCGCACTGACATGCGAATTTGATATCGTGCGCGTTCAGCTGAATGATTTCCAAACCGCCCTCAGTGTCAACCGGTGCCGTTGCCGGCAATAGGCTCCAATTTGACGTCAACGTCAACGGGGGCTTCATGTTCTATGAACAATACCCCAAACGAGATTGCAAAATGCAGTGCGCTTGCCAGAATCGTATCGCATTGCATGGGTGTTCACACCCATGCAATGCGATTAAGTGTGGAGAAAAAAAGGGTCCTACAACATTTTGGTGCAAATGTGATGCAATTTGAGCCATACAAAATATATGGCTCAAATTGCATTGCACAGACATCACATGTGATGTGCACAGGAATGCGGTGCGCTTTTGGTGCAAATCACATGCAGTGTTCAGCATGCACCAGTGTGACCCCAGGCTATGTTCCATGAACGACACCTCCAAACACAACCCAGGCTTAAAAAAAGCAAGGGAATAAAAAAAAAACGTCAAAAACGCCAGTTAGCAGCGTTTTTTTGACGTTTATCAGTGTTTATTGAAGTTAGAGCATTTTTGCAGCTAAAAAATGCCACTCAAAACCCACTAGTTTTTGTTTTTTACAGCCGGAAAAATCCCCTGCCAAAAACTGCTGATAACAGCCTGTGTGTGCATGGAGACATAGGAGAACATGCTGGGGATTTTACTGGCTGCAGAAAAAAACGTTGAACGCCAAAAACAGCCGCTGTAAAAACGTCCCGTGTGCATGAGGCCTTATAGCCAACCTGACATTAATGGCCAGGTACAGTGGCAGCTAATGCATTGGGGGCGCAGGGGCGCACTCCCCACCCCCCTAACCATGCGTCTGGCCCCCTAATCTACATGCAGGGCACCGGACGCCAGGGCCATCTTACCGAATGGGCACGCTGGGAAATTGTCCGGGGGCCCCACTTGCCTGGGGGGCCCCACCTGCCCAGAGACCAAGCCCCAGCCCGAGCCCCAGCCAAGCATTAGTCCCGATTCCCGTGTGCATCCCGCCACCAAACTTAGCAGGTGACAAGCGTCTGTCGGCCCTGCGCTGCTGTCAGGCCACTTAGGCCATGGAGGAGGAGCTCACAACTGCAGGAATGCCTGTCTGCCTCCACGGGAACAGGCACACACAGGACAGTCGAGTCTGACTCCCGTCCATGTGTGTGTTCACCGGACCCAACCGTCGAACTTGGAAGCTGTCATTAGCCTGGCACTGCTGTACCAGTAAATATCGCCTTATCGATAATTTGCATTTTTATTCTCGTGGGTGATTGTGTAGGCGGGGCCCCAGTGCACTGCATTGCCCGGGGCCCTTTAATGCTCTTAAGATGGCACTGCCGAGACGCATAGGTTCCAATGGGTTTTTTTTTTTTTAAGCACGTGATTAGAGCCAGAGGCTCTAAAAGGCTGTAAAAAAGGGTGAGCTCGGGGAGCAGAGCACATTCCCCCCCGAGCCCACCCAGTTGTGAGACAATAGCGAATGAATATTCGCTATTATCACACTGATTCTCTTCCCAACCAATCAGGAAGCGGGTCCTGAGACCCGTTTCCCGATTGGCCGAAAGGAGAGGCCATGCTATTGGCCAAGGAGGAGGAGGAGGGAGGAGACGCAGGGGAAGCCACCGCCGCTGCTAGGGGAAGCCGCCTCCGCCACTGCTTGCCCACGTCAGTCCAGGTGAGTGAGCTGGCAACGGGGCGTGGTATGGTGTGTGGGCTGGTGTTGTCCGGGGGGGGGGGGGTATCATGTGGTCCATCTGTCCCCCCCCCCCCCCCGGCCCATGGAGCACCAGCCGCCACTGGCCAGGTATCTTCAATGTAATTTCAGGATGTGTTGGTGCATGGTTGTCTGAGCGGTTTGGACACAACAGGCATAGGTGTGCAAAGCCTATTGCAATAGGCAGTGCACCCCAAATTTCAAACACATTTGCGTGTGTGTACATGTGTATACTGTATATAATGAGGGTATCAGTAGGGCAGAGATTGGTGTCAGTAATTTTTATTATTTTTTACAATTTTATTTTGTTTTTCATATTTATTTTTTTTACAATATTGTTAGGGAGCTTTGGTGAAATATCAGGGGTCCAAACAGGGGGAATCTGCACCACATGGGGTGATCAGGGTGTGCCCAGGCACACCTGGCATACCCTGTGCGCACGCCTATGACAACAGGCTAGCTAGCATGGAGACAGGTGAACTTTTTCCTATCCTCTGTAGGTGGCGCTGTGCTGCTGACCACCTTGTATCTAAATCTACTAGTACATCTAACACTCCCTCTCCCACTGACAATGATGCTGTCCAAAGGTGCCCCCTGTGCTCCTTCATCCAAAGTGGGGGCACTCTAATACAGGAGGTGTGTTACTGGCCAGATCACCAGGTGAAACAGAGGGGGGGGGGAAGCCTAAAAAAGAAAACAAATGTAGCCACCACATCTAATGATTGGTAAGCTGCAATGTATGACATTTTTGGTTTTGGGTTTAATACTGCTTTAAACAGGTATGATGGTCAGTTTTTTCACACTCTTTGTCCTTATTATGTATTGGAAATTAGCCATGCGTGTCTCCCATATTACTGTTGCTCGTTGACTGCAAGCATATGTGCTCATTGAAACCTCCCTTCAATAATGAATGTCACAATCATTTACAAAAAACATTTGTCCCCCACCGCAAATGGCATTGTTAAATTAATCAAAAGCGTCAATCGAGGAAAAGCAAAAAAAAATTAAAATAAAAAAGGCGCTCTCCAACCTGCACTTAAAAGCTGAATATTGATCAACAGCAATTTGCATTTTGAATAGCCTTTTCATAACAAAACCTCAATGGTGTCATCAGATTGTGGCAGGGTGCAAAACCTTTCCGGGGATCTTTGAAATGCTGAGAGATTTCTGTGGCCGTCAGGAGGGAGAACAAATGACGCCGTTTGGTAAAATAACAAATTCAGGCCGGCCTATTACAAAAGAGCATATTAGTAAATTCAAATGTAAGGAAAATGCCATTATGTAGCGAGTGAGACTTTCGATAGTATAGCAAAAACAAAGCTGATTTACAAATGTTATTTGTTCCCTGTGGGCACGGCAAGCGTTGTTCGATACGAATGAAAGCCGCGTGATTTTGATTTACTGGAAGGGATTGTAATTATCATATTACCTTGGGGAAGGGTTGCAAATTCACTTTTCTGCATTTCTTGACATTAACAACGCACCTACCTGAGCTTATGGCTTAGCAGTCAGTTTTACAATGGCGGATTCCTCCTCTTCTTTGGAGAAGGGTAGATTGTTTTGCGCAGGGCTTTTTTTTTCTCTCAGAAAACGGGTACAGGAACTCAACCACGACCCCCCAAAATCCCCCCCCCCCCCACACACACGCACCCTCCAAACTGTATCAAATAGTGGGTGTGGCCAAATTTCACTAACAGAGGGGCATTTAATACCAGGAGTGCATTATGTACAGAGTGAAGAGTTTGGGGGAGGTTACACGCAGAGTGCAGAGTTCGAGGGTGTGCTGCATACAGAGTGCAGAGTTCAGATGCACTACACACAGAGTGCAAAGTTCAAGGGTCTGCTGCATATTCAAGAGTGTGCTGCATACAAAGTGCAGAGTTCAGATGCACTACACACAGAGTGCAGAGTTCAGATGCACTACACACAGAGTGCAGAGTTCGAGGATGTGCTGCATACAGAGTGCAGAGTTCAGATGCACTACACACAAAGTGCAGAGTTCGAGGCTGTGCTGCATACAGAGTGCAGAGTTCAGATGCACTACACACAGAGTGCAGAGTTCGAGGGTGTGCAGCACACAGAGTGCAGAGTTCAGATGCACTACACACAGAGTGCAGAGTTCAGATGCACTACACACAGAGCGCAGAGTTCGAGGGTGTGCTGCATACAGAGTGCAGAGTTCAGATGCACTACACACAGAGTGCAGAGTTCGAGGGTGTGCTGCATACAGAGTGCAGAGTTCAGATGCACTACACACAGAGTGCAGAGTTCCGATGCACTACACACAGAGTGCAGAGTTCAGATGCACTACACACAGAGTGCAGAGTTCAGATGCACTACACACAGAGTGCAGAGTTCCGATGCACTACACACAGAGTGCAGAGTTCAGATGCACTACACACAGAGTGCAGAGTTCAGATGCACTACACACAGAGTGCAGAGTTCGAGGGTGTGCTGCATACAGAGTGCAGAGTTCAGATGCACTACATACAGAGTGCAGAGTTTGAGGGTGTGCTGCATACAGAGTGCAGAGTTCAGATGCACTACACGCAGAGTGCAGAATTTGAGGATGTGCTGCATACAGGGTGCAGAGTTCAGATGCAATACACACAGAGTGCAGAGTTCAGATGCACTACACACAGAGTGCAGAGTTCAGATGCACTACACACAGAGTGCAGAGTTCTGATGCACTACACACAGAGTGCAGAGTTCGAGGGTGTGCTGTATACAGAGTGCAGAGTTCAGATGCACTACACGCAGAGTGCAGAGTTCAGATGCACTACATGCAGAGTGCAGAGTTCGAGGGTGTGCTGCATACAGAGTGCAGAGTTCAGATGCACTACACACAGGGTGCAGAGTTCAGATGCACTACACACAGAGTGCAGAGTTCGAGGGTGTGCTGCATACAGAGTGCAGAGTTCAGATGCACTACACGCAGAGTGCAGAGTTCAGATGCACTACACACAGAGTGCAGAGTTCGAGGGTGTGCTGCATACAGAGTGCAGAGTTCAGATGCACTACACACAGAGTGCAGAGTTCCGATGCACTACACACAGAGTGCAGAGTTCAGATGCACTACACACAGAGTGCAGAGTTCAGATGCACTACACACAGAGTGCAGAGTTCCGATGCACTACACACAGAGTGCAGAGTTCAGATGCACTACACACAGAGTGCAGAGTTCAGATGCACTACACACAGAGTGCAGAGTTCGAGGGTGTGCTGCATACAGAGTGCAGAGTTCAGATGCACTACATACAGAGTGCAGAGTTTGAGGGTGTGCTGCATACAGAGTGCAGAGTTCAGATGCACTACACGCAGAGTGCAGAATTTGAGGATGTGCTGCATACAGGGTGCAGAGTTCAGATGCAATACACACAGAGTGCAGAGTTCAGATGCACTACACACAGAGTGCAGAGTTCAGATGCACTACACACAGAGTGCAGAGTTCTGATGCACTACACACAGAGTGCAGAGTTCGAGGGTGTGCTGTATACAGAGTGCAGAGTTCAGATGCACTACACGCAGAGTGCAGAGTTCAGATGCACTACATGCAGAGTGCAGAGTTCGAGGGTGTGCTGCATACAGAGTGCAGAGTTCAGATGCACTACACACAGGGTGCAGAGTTCAGATGCACTACACACAGAGTGCAGAGTTCGAGGGTGTGCTGCATACAGAGTGCAGAGTTCAGATGCACTACACGCAGAGTGCAGAGTTCAGATGCACTACACACAGAGTGCAGAGTTCGAGGGTGTGCTGCATACAGAGTGCAGAGTTCAGATGCATCCACATCCACATCCACATCTCACTTTCATCCCTCTTCAGCTCTGACCTTTGCATAAAACCCCCCTTCCACTGCCCCCATCTTCTCCTCACCTCCATAAAGGCTCCACCATCTTCTACATGTCATTCATTTGTTGCTGTATTAAGCCAAAGCACTCAGTCTCTTGTACCTCCTCGCACACTGTAGATGGCTCTGCCTCTTTCACTTTTAGGGAGATCATCCATAGGGGTGTCGGCATCTGCACTGCACCCCAGGAACCTGCATCTCTCTTGTCCGCATCCTGCTCTCAGCTGTTGGGAGACAAGATAGGAGCTAGGCAGGTAAAGTATAGTTTGCTCTGTCTGTTTATCAGGGGAGCCTAAATGTTAGTTTTGCCTGTTGCATGTGTCCATGTGTGATTCATCTGGTCTGAGGGAGTGTCCCCACTGTGTCCAATAGGGAGGCCTGTTGGATAGTGGAGGAAACCCAGCCAGTGACACACAGGCTTTTGTAGCTATCCTAGTGGGTTGGTACAAACAGTGGTGCATCCTGGGATAGGCTATAAAAGCCAAGGGCACATGTGGCAGGGGGTCTTTGGGCAGGAAGCCAAGTCCCAGAAGGAGGGTACGGCTGTTTCTCCTACTGCAGTTGAAAAAGGTGGTCACAGGTGGTCGGACTGGTGAACCTGAAGGTGTTGCTGAACGCAGAGGTCCAGTGGATGCTGACAAGTGGAGTTTGGAGGCAACGGTGACTCTGGAAAAACAGTGTCTGTGAGTACAGAGGAACTTGCCCAGGGGTCTGCCAGGAAGGGGACCACTCCAGAAGCTAGGGTCAGCGGACAGGTGTCAGCACATCGGTATTGAGAGAAAAGGGGGTTCCAGTTTCAGAACCCTGGAGAGAATATTTACTCAGAGCATTTAAAGTATCTTCGCTTAGTGACAAAGTGAAGCAGCGGCCGTCCCGCATTCTACAGTAAGCTGCCCCTCAGACTGTGAAAAGGTAACAGTTGGAGTATCTCACTCATCCCTTCTCCTATCCAAGTTCTCAATAAAACCACAAAAAAACAGCATCCCCTGTATTGATTATTGACTGAGCCAAGAACTTTTAATGCTGTTATCTGCTGTCCGTTGATAAGGGTAACCCAGGGGAATCCAGAAAGTGTAATTCTCAGCAGTCCTCTAGGGGGCAGTACTACAATGCAATGACCGATAAATCACTCAATGGACATAAATGAATCATTTTTTTGTTCGTTTTATCACTTTTACCTAGTGCAAACAGTTTGGACGAGAAACACATTAACCTTTCAATTTATCATTCGTTCGGCAGGAAATTTCCATACCTGTCCTTCATTTTTTGGGGTCAAAAACATCACAACCGATTACTGATTCGTGCCCATTAAATTGCCTAAAAACAAAAGAACTGTCCAAATGACCGAATTTCGGCTGATTTTTCGTACAGTGTATGGCCAGATTTTTTTCTTTTTTTCACCATATGTGTCCTATTGTGGAAATTTCCCTTCACTTCCTATCTCATAGCCAAACAGGAAGTGAGAGGAAATCCCTGCAAATTAATGGAATTCCTCGGGGACCCCCTAGGTTACTAAAACTAGTCCCCATTAGAAGATTTCCCTGGTATTACTTTTCTGGGAACAACCGAGAATTTGGGATTTTCTTTTACTTTAATTTTCAATGATAATAGTAAATAGTACAAATTGAGAGGATAAATCTTCTAAACGGGGACACAGAAAGCAATAAAAACTGACAAACGTTCTAATCCCTCTATACTCTATCAAAAGTAAAAAAACGTTTTGCCTTTAGTTATTGTAGCACCCTCCTAGGTAGGTGCTAGGAAAAGCATCATTGTGGCCCTGTCTGCTTATAAGGGGGGCCTGATCTGTTAGATAATCTGTCACATGCCTCCAGGTGTGACCAGTTGAGTCTGGGGTGTCTCCCTACTGTATCCAATGAGGGATCTTGTTGGGCAGTGGAGGAAACCCAGTCAATAGCACACCAGGGTTTATGACTGTCCCAGTGGGCAGGGTTTGCCACAGTGCACCTTGGGATTGGAAATAAATCTGTGGGGAGCATGTGACAGAGGGTCTTTTGGCGGGAGCATCAGTCCCAGGAGGAGATGACGGCTGTCTCTCCTCCTGTAAAAGTGTGAAGGGGGTCCAGGCAGTCAGTCTAGGGACCGGAGGTTGAGCTGGGCTGCAAGGGATCCAGAGTTGCTGACCGAGTGGAGCTGCTGGGCAGAAATCTTCAGGAAAAACAGTATTGTGAGTACTCAAGGTCTGCCCAGGGGTCTGCCTAGGAGAGGGGACCACTCAAGAGAGGTCAAAGGGGATCCAGGAGCCAGCTAACCAGGAGTGCACAGTAAAGGGGGTGCCAAGTAGTTAAACCCTGAAGTTGGGGAGTAAAAGGGGGCGTCAGGAAAGGCCTTGAAGTGTTCAGCAATACAGTTTGCTTCAAAGTCAGCTACCTCAGGAAGGAGGATCTTGGGGAACTTAAAGGGACTTTTCCTGCGATCAGAGGTGAAGTTCTAGTAACTGGCCTTGCTGAGGCCAGCATCAGTCAGTGTTAACCAGCATCAGAGAAGCGCTAAATAGCGCCAAGTAGCATCATTCAGTGTCCCTGCCTAATTGTGTAAAGTTCAGTTGTTGGAGTATCCCACTTCCCCCTTCTCCCATCCAAGCTCTCAAATAAACCCTAAAAACCAAAGAAACTGGACTGGTTCTTGTCTGAGGTGCTCACACTTGAAAACATGTCTGAAAGTACTGTTGTTACTAGCGGTAACCCAGAGGGACCCACACTCAGCCGCTCCCTTGGGAGTAGGGCTACATTATATTTTAAGATACATCGGCTACACCCATAGGCAGGTGTGTTTTCTAGCTTGACACAAAGACAGGAATACAATGATGTTGATATAATTTCTATTTTACTAACTTATATTTTTCTTATGTTTAAGAAATCTCTGATACAAATTTGGTCCTGAGGAAGCACGTTGCGAAACGCGTAGACCTACAGATCAGATAGGATTCTGCAATATATTATCTACTACGATGTTGTGATTTTGTTAGTAATTACCTACACATTTCTCCCATCGATCCTCCTTGATCATTTGGGTTAGAAATAGTCTTAGGTTATTCAATTTTATAATGCTTCATTGTTTTTCTCTTTGTTTATATATGTCATGAATGAGGATTGTCGGTTTTTTGTCCTCATTTTTTAATTGTTTTGAATAAACATTATATATTTTACTAAATGTGAGTCGCAATGGTTCATCTCATGGTGTGCCTTAGAAAGTCCAGTCTTTGTTTCTTGTGCGGAGCAAGCTGGTAGATATTTTCCCAGCTGTTAGCTCCTCACAACCTTTTTTTCTTCTCAACTTTGGATGATGGCACCTTTTTGGGTAGTTCAATTTCTTTTGGCATTATATTTTAAGACTTTAGGGGGGGAGTGGTAAGTCACAAGGGTTCAGTTGGTGAAACTTCCCACCTACCCTCCCTGTTTTTTGGTTCTGGTTCTGTGGTCATCATGGCAGGCTGGTGGTTGTTGGTCTTTGGAGGAGATACAATTTAGGGCTAATAGAATAGTTCAGGACCCATGGGTGGTATGAAGTAAAAAAACGTATATTTTCCGCATGAATAACAAGAAGAAAACTCACTATAACCCTAACCAGAACTATTGTTATAGTGAGCTTTCTTCTCAACACTGCGCCCATTCGAGACACATGTGATCTCATTCAATGCCTGTTATTCATGCGGAAAATGTAAGTTTTTTTTAATTGTTAATAAATGTCTATGGATAAAAAAACAAATAAAAAAATAAATGTCAATTTTTTGGATGTTTATACACTGTGTGGAGCTTCTTTATTTCTTTGAGCACCTGAGCCAGCGAAAGAGGGACCATTAATCAAGGACTGTTTCAGCAAGTCTCTATATCCAATGCTCATGCGATTGGTATTAGAGTCAATTTTTTCTGGTAAGCGCTCCCAAGTTTTCTAATTTGCTGATTGGAGCACTGGTGGTGTCTTTTCCTTCTTTCCATTTTGGATCACAGAATTCTTTCTTATATGGATTTCATCATCCGGATTCGGACACTTTGACTTTTTAATTTGCACTGTTGCACATTTTTCACTGAAAGGTGAAAGTATCATTGCAATTATATATAGAAAGACTTTTTTGCACATTTTTTTTGCACTTTTGCCATTTTTCACATGCATGTATACATGTTATTTATAATTTGTGATGTGATTTTATTATGTGTTATAACACATGTTGAATCCTTTTTAGGCAATTTTAGAGCGGCATCGTTTATATATATTTGGTGTCTATTTATCAAAAGTTTTGTCAATTAATTGCATTGCATCAGGATAGCTAGACTGAATGCTGGCCAGGCGCCCAAGGAAGCTGCCATATCACGTATTCATTATATTATGGCAAATGATCATACCATGGTCTCCGAATTAAAATCAATGAGACAGAGGACTCTCTGAACTAAAATAGATGAAAGAGGTGACCCCACACCTTGCACCGCGCTTTCCATTGTTAATTGTTTGAAGTTGATTGATATGCGAGATATGGCTCACAGAGACATGTCAGAACTTCTTTTCAGCAACATAATTTACAATTTAGACTTATAATCCTAAACTAATTGTAAAGTGCCACACCCCTGTATTGTACATTTCTGGTAACGTATTGTGAAAGATGTAATTTTTTTTGAGGCACAGCTATAAAAAAATATATACTTTCTTTATTTAATTAAATAAAAACATACTAATATACCATACAATATTCTATAAAATCAATCCATGATCAACGCTGTTCTTTGGTTTTACCAAATCATTTTCATATGCTGATCTTCTGTGGCCCGACACGTTTCCTGGAATACTCCACTTCTTTAGGAGCCACCAGCCTAGTATTGTATCAAAATTGATCTGAAGAAGAAAAAGTGTACATATACATGTGTCATAATTATGAAGTACCATCTTGACCTTAGGGCCCAGCCACCCACCTAATGCCATGATAGAGAAAGGAAAGATAGTCGGGGAATAGGGTCCGGGGGGGGGGGGGGGCAACGACAGTTAAAGAGTCATCTTCCTGGTTTTCAAACTTATAATTCAATAAACAGTAATAAAGGTTGCTCTACCTGAGTAAAAACAAATGGCCAGAATCCATCACTTGCTAGTGTAAGGAAGGGATCAGTGTTTATAGCATTATGAGAGATGCTCCAGTTTATACTGGAGGCATCTGACAAAAGGAAACGTATATGCTCAAACAAGCTATCCAAAAAATAATCTATTGAGTTGCTGATATTCAACAGACAAGCTAACATGTGGCCTTATAATATATACCTGATATCAAAAGACAGAAACATCAATGGATCCAGCTCTAGGTGGCTGTACCCTGGGTCATGGTTGCAGGATGTAGTAATCAATTCCAGGAGATATATATAAAAAGCAGGGGGTTTGGTTTGATCCTTTGTAGCAAGATAGTAGTTTTTTGCCTGCGTCCCTGTGTATCTAGAAGGGGGAAAGTATTTGGTGCCTCAAGCCAAAGAGGAGGTGGGACTTTTACGGGCAAGTGAGTTTACACACAATTTATAAAAATAGTCAAGATTTATTTATAGGTTATATACAATATTTGGATACAATTATAGTACATATATCCAGTGCATAGGTGTTTGGGTTATAGACCCAAGGTGTGTTTAGAAGAAAGGAAAGTTTTGGAGAGTATCCGTGACATAAGTGAAAAGGTGACTTGTTGCTTGGAAAATATGTTCACAGAGATCAAACTGTTGATCCAAAACGTGTTTATCCAACGCGTTTTGGCTACTGGGTAGCCTTTCTCAAGGATTTTAGGTTATCACCAATTTTTTTCTGTCTATTTCTGTAAGCCTCCTTGTGTCTGAACGGACTTGCAACAGGAACCACTGTGGTGCAACTGTATGGTTGTCTTTCAATTTCTTTTTGTTCTTAAAGGTTATTGGGTGAAGGAGATAGTATCCTATTCTTGTGATGAATGGATAATATATGTAGTCTGTTCACCTTAGTGTAGATGTTTTGGAAGTTTTTTCCTTTTTTTTTCCCCTCTCTTTTTTTGGGGGTTAAGGTACTGAGTTCTGCTGGGTATATTAGGTGGGTTTGTGGTCAAAAAAGCGAAAGGAAAAACCTTTTGTCCTCCCGCACATTCATTAGTTGGTTTATATATGGTAAGCGGAGATCACAGGTGTTTCAGTCCTATTGGCAAACATTTATTTTGGCTGGTTTGTTCCTCGTGGTGCTTCCATTCTGTCTCTCCAGTCCCTTCGGTATCCCTTCCCTATCCTATCCAAAACTTAAAAAAAAGTTTTGCCTTTAGCTGTACTTTAACAACTAGCTATTCACACAGAATTAAAAATTGGTTTCGACTGATCCGAATTTGAATCGTTCAAAAAAAAATGGATTTCATTATTAAAAAATAAGTATTTTGCTAATAATAATGCTAATTTTTTGAGATAGAAATTTTGGGTTTTCATGAGCTGTATGCCAAAATCATCAATATTAAAACAATAAAAGGCTTGCACTACTTCAGTTGTGTGTAATGAATCTAAAATATATGAAAGTCTAATGTTTATCAGTACATTACAGAAAATAATGAACTTTATCACAATATGCAAATTTTTTGAGAGGGACCTGTAGTTTGTCGATCCATTTCATGCTGCACACTCCTGCAGATAATTAGCTGCAACTACATATAGTATTTGATCGCAATTCGTAGCCACTGATTGTTCTTGGCGCCAGATTTATTTTTATTATACATGTAGTCAGAGTATATCAGGAGTATGTAACATAGGGGTCAATTCACAAACGTTTATCACGTGCGATAACACAGTCACGTGACTCATTTGCATAAATTATCACATGTGGTAAATTAAGTCCAATTCACAAAAAAATAAAAATAATGATAATGCAGCGTTTACCGCAAAATGAAAAATGTCAGCCTTGTAACAGAAGGAAGGTGCCCCCATCCCTACAGTATACCATTGTGCCCAGGGCAGCCCTCCCGCTCAGCCCTCCCGCCCACCCCTCGTCCCGACCCTGCCCCGACCCTACCCAAAAACACAACAAGGTTTTCCTCACAGGCTTTTTTTTAGCCTTTTTTTTTTTTGCCACAAAACAAACATGCCTCAGCCTCCTGGCACCACTGCTCTGGCCTAACTCTTCTCCTCCAGACAGTCTTCTTACACAACTTCATATAAAAGTAGAAGAGAATTCTGTACTCTAATTATGTGCCCTAGGCCTAATATTAGACTAGAAAAACACATACACTATATTACCAAAAGTATTAGGACACCTGCCTTTACACACACATGAACTTTAACCATTTCCCACCCAAGGACATTCCTGTACATCCTTGAGTTTCGGTGGTTATACCCGGATGATGCCTGCACCTACAGACTTCATCCCAGTCTCATTCTTTGTAGCCGACGATTCTCCTTCATGCAGAAGTGATCCGAGTGGCTAATTAGCCACTTAATCACGTCTGTGGGAGATGGAATGGGGTCCCACCCCCCTCCCGCCGCTGCCTCTCCCGGGCTCTCTGGTCCCATTGCGGAGGCTGGGAGTGATACGGCTGGCGGCGATGGCTGCCCTGTACACAGAGAGAGGAACTGACATTGTTCTCCTCTCTCTGAAACCCAAAGGTGTTCTATCAGGTTGAGGTCTGGACCAGTCAAGTTCCTCCACCCCAAATGTCCTCATCCATGTCTTTATGGACCTTGCTTTGTGCTCTGATCCAAATCATTTAGTGGAGGGAGAATTATGATGTGGGGTTGTTTTTCAGGGGTTTGGCTTGGCCCCTTAGTTCCAGTGAAGGGAACTCCTAAGGTGCTGGCATACCAAGACATTTTGGACAATTTCATGCTCCTAACTTTGTGGGAACAGTTTGGGGATGGCCCCTTCCTGTTCCAACATGACTGTACACCAGTGCACAAAGCAAGGTCCATAAAGACACGGATGAGCGAGTTTGGGGTGGAGGAACTTGACTGACCTGCAGAGTCCTGACCTCAACCTGATAGAAAACCTATGGGATGAATTAGAGCGGAGACTGCGAGCAAGGTCTTCTCTCCAAGATCAGTGCCTAGCCTCACAAATGCGCTTCTGGAATAATGGACATTCCTATAGACACACTCCTAAACCTTGTGGACAGCCTTCCCAGAAGAGTTGAAGCTTTTATAGCTGCAAAGGGTGGGCCAACTCAATAGTGAACTCTACGGACTAAGACTGGGATGCCATTAAAGATCATGTGCGTGTAAAGGCAGGTGCCCCAATACTTTTGGTAATATAGAGTACATTGTATATCTAGTATATATATATATATATATATATATATATATATATATATATATATAGAGAGAGAGAGAACTTTTTGGGACACTAACATTTAAGAATGTTGAATTATTCAGAATAAAATAGTATAATCTGCCTAATATGATTTACTTAAATTAAGCCCAGATCACTGAATTAATTACGAGGCATCGTGTGCCAGGAAACATTCAGGATTCTAAAAGCGAACAGTTTTTTTTTTATTGAGGCCAAAATAGACTCTAGGGAGCCTTGGCATTGAATGTATACTGCCTTCTGCATCTCTCTATCGGAATAATCAAGAGAACTGTCACTCCTAAAGATGGGAAGAGCGCTAAGCTGTCGCCTTTTGCCAGAACAACAGTGAACAGAATCCTTTCTCAGAGACCTGGCACATCTCCCGAAATAAAACTTGGCTTCAGCATTAAATCACTTCCCAACCATCTTGTTGCTCCTGAAACCCACCTGGCACATATCATCCTCCTACAATCCACAATAACTTTGACTTAAAAGAAGGTTGTCAAGCAGATATTCCTGGTTCCTTCTCATTATTTTTCCAGCCAAGGCTCATATGCTTTCTTTTTAATACCGTGAACTAAAAATAATGTCTTAAATTATGGATGCTTGTAGGCCACCCGACGTTTAACAGACTCGCTGGAATAGACCGTTGTAATAGCTGTACGGGAAAACAGCTAGAGGGGATGGAACCTTACAGCTTCTCAGACGTTCGCTCTAATTGATCATTAGGAGGACTATGATTAAAAAGCAGCCAGGAAAGTTAAAGGGTCAGTCCACTCAGAAGTCAGATTTTAGTAGCAGGTGGAGACTTTTTGAATGAGTCACTGGCTAGCTCTTTGAGGTATCTGATGGGGAACCTCACAGTTAGTGGAGGTCAACAGAATGATTTTGGCCAAAAAAATCGGTTTAACCCTGAAATTACTGATTTCCACTTTGGTAAAAATGTTGCCAAAGCATAAACTCTCAATGTGACTCAATAAGCTGCTTAGGAAAAAAATTCTTGAAAAATACTTTTTTTTAACCACTTTAAGACCCGAAGGATTTTTCCCCTTCCTGATCAGACCCTTTTTTGCGATTTGGCACTGCGTTACTTTAACGGACAATTGCCCGGTCGTGCGCCGCTGTACCCAAATACATTTATGTCCTTTTTTCCCCAAAAATAGAGCTCTCTTTTGGTGGTATTTGATCACCTGTGCGATTTTTATTTTTTGCGCTATAAACAAAAAAAGAGTGACAATTTAGGAAAAAAAAACAATATTTTTCACGTTCTGCTATATAACATTCTCAAAAAAAAATGTAAAAATCAAATTTTTTTAACATTTTAGGCCAATTTGTTTTCTGCTACATATTTTTGGTAAAAAAAATATCGCAATAAGCGTATTTTGATTGGTTTGTGCAAAAGTTATCGCGTCTACTAACTACGGGAAAGATTTATGTCATTTTTTATTGTTTTCTTTTTACTAGTAATGTCGGCAATCTGCGTTTTTTTGTGGGACTACGACATTGCAGCAGACAGATCGGATCCCTGACTGGCATTTTTGACTCTTTTGGGGGGACCAGTGACATTACTACAGTAATCAGTGCTAAAAATATGCACTGTTACTGTAATAATGACACTGGCAGGGAAGGGGTTAACAATATGGGCGATCAAGGGGTTAAATGTGAACCTAGGGGAGTGATTCTAACTGTGGGGGGGGCGTGGCTTCTTAAATTACCATAGAGACATGTGATCCTATATAGAAGGACCACAGGGGCTCTATTATCATTTCAAGGAGAAGAACGGTCAGCTGTGTTTACAACAGCTGCCCGTCCTTCTCTCTCAGGGGGGAACGATCGCGGGTGTCAGGCGGCAATTGGAGGCACCTGCCCGCTGCATCGGCTTCCCTGCTGATGAGCTGGGGGGTGGGAGCGCGCCACCGGCGGTGCACGTTTGCCCCCTAGCCTCCCGAGAGCAAGCGGCGTACATGTACGGCGATTCCCATGAGAACGGCTGCCTGCCGCAGTACATCTGCGACGGACGGTTGTAAAGAGGTTAATATTAACACTCCTTTCAGATGGGAGACCAGGGGGAATGTAAAAACAGGTGGTCGATCCTCAATTTTACGGCACCACATGTCAAACTCACCCGTGTAAGTGAATGGGACCATGTAACAACTGCGAGCCATGCCTAGGAAGTAAATTACTGAATGAAAATCAGTGCAACCAAATAAACAATCTGGTGACCAAATTAATAGCAATAAACAAAAAGCACTTATAAGAATGAAAAATTATTAAAAATCAGTATAAAGGTAAGCGGCAGCTGTCACCAACTATGTTTTCACTGCATACAATACTCAAATGTAATATCAAAAAAGTGCTGAGCCACTTAAAAAAAAGAGTGCATAAAAGGTGTATGAAATTAATGATGATGGGAATAAATTAAGTGATAATATAAAATTCATATAAATCGTGAAAAACCCAATGCAATTCATTAAAGTCCCAATAAAGTGCAAGGAAAAATATTATGCAAAACTGCAAATACAGTGCAAATGGAAAAGTGCCAGTGCCTCAGCAATCAATCCTGTGTCAGTGCACACCTTCACCAACTATTGGATGGCTGCTTGCCTCAAATTCCAACCCTTGTGTTACCAATGGGTCAGAAATAGCAGTTCCCTTAACGGGATATATTCCTGTAGGCAATGATCATGAACCTCTCCAATTGCTAATGATCTCTCAGTCACCAAATCCACAATGTGAATCCCAGGAAAAATATAAGAAAAAGGGACAAAATTGAATGCTCTCCATATGGTAATTTATTTGAAACAATGTAAAGGAATACACTTATATTAGCAAATAGCAAGCACAATCAGCTGTGCCATGACAGACGATCTGCTCAGTAAGGAAACAAACAGGGAAACGGTATACGATAGCAGGCTCTGCCCCTATACGCGTTGCGTCATCTGTTGACTTCGTCAGTAGAGGTGGGCTCTAGGAGGTGGCGGGGGCGAAGAGCCACGAGGGCGGCCAGGACGGATTGCCCTGGAAGGAGAAGAGCTCCGAAGACCTCCCAAGACCCGATGGACCGGCTGACCAGAGAACGATGGGTGGGCAGGAGGTGCAGGCTGCCAGGGTCAGCAGCAAACAGATACTCTGGATGGAGCAGCTCTGTGACCTACTGTCCTCACCCAATTATGAGAACGGGCCCTGCCCACTGCATGGAGGGTACTGTGTCACGCACACCTTCCCACATGAGGGACTGCAGACAGGGTTAGGGTCTCTCTCACTTCCTTCTCCCTCTCCTCCTCCTCTCCCCCCTCCTCTACATACTTACGTACATAACGCACCCCTCAACCCTGCACTCTGTACATGGCACACCCCTCAACCCTGCACTCAGTACATAGCACACCTCTCAACCCTGCACTCAGTAGGTAGCGAACCCCACAAATGGAAGAGCACAAAAAGCCGCACAACTGGTTGAAGATGCAAAAAGTTAAAATCCAAATTTATTTTGCAGGCAAAAAGATAAAATCATCCAAGATGAAACCAAACAACCCTGAACTCAGTACTTAGCGCACCTCGCAAACCCTGCACTCAGTATGTAGCGCACCCCGCAACCCTGCACTCAGTATGTAGTGCAACCCTGCACTCAGTATCTAGCGCACCCCGCAACCCTGCACTCAGTACGTAGCGCACCCATCAGCCCTGCACTCTTTATGTAGTGCACCCCGCAACCCTGCACTCAGTACGTAGCGCACCCAGCAACCCTGCACTCTTTATGTAGTGCGCCCAGCAACCCTGCACTCAGTACGTAGCGCAACCCCGCAACCCTGCACTCTTTATGTAGCACACCCCTCAACCCTGCAATCTTTATGTAGCCTTCTCCACAACCCTGCACTGAGTACGTAGCGCACCCCGCAACCCTGCACTCAGTACATAGCTGACCCCTCAACCTTGCACTCAGTATGTAGCGCACCCAGCAACCCTGCACTCTTTATGTAGTGCACCCCGCAACCCTGCACTCAGTACATAGCGCAATCCTGCACTCAGTACGTAGCGCACCCCGCAACCCTGCACTCAATATGTAGTGAACCTCACAACCCTGCACTCTGTAGATACGCACCCCACAACCCTGCACTCTTTATGTAGCGCACCCCTCAACCCTGCACTCTTTATGTAGTGCACCCCTCAACCCTGCACTCTTTATGTAGTAAAATAATGTAGTAAATAAATGCAGACCCCTGCAAACTGTGCATTACACACTCCTGACCCCTGCATTCTGTGCATTACACACTCCTGTCCCCTACATTTTGTACATTACATACTCTTGACCCCTGAATTTTGTGCAATCTATACTCATGGATTCTGCTCTGTGTGTGTCATGCACTCCTAAACTCAGCACTGAATACAGCACTTTGTATGCTACAAACTCCTGACCCCGGCATTATGTGCATGATATACTCCTGACCCCCTGCATTATTTCCATTACACACTCCTGACCCCTGCATTCTTTGCATTACACATTCCTGGCCCCTGCATTCTTTGCATTACACCCTCCTGACCCCTGCATATTGTGCATTACATACTCCCGACCCCAGCATTCTGTGCATTAAATACTCCCGACCCCAGCATTCTGTGCATTACATACTCCCGACCCCAGCATTCTGTGCATTACATACTCCTAACCCCTGCATTCTGTGCATTACACACCTCTGACCCCTGAATTCTGTGCATTACACACTTGTGACCCCTGCATTCTGTGCATTACTCACTTCTGACCCCCGCATTCTGTGCATTACATACTCCTGACCCCTGCATTCTGTAAATTACACACTCCTGACCCCTGCATTCTGTGCATTACATACTCCTGTCCTGTGCATTCTGTGCAATATGTACTCTTAGATCCTGTTCTCTGTGTGTAATGTGCTCCTAAACCCAGCACTGACTACAGTACCTTGTATGTTACACGCTCTTGACCCCTGTATTCTGTGCATTACACACTCCTGTTCCCAGCATTTTGTGCATTACATACTCCTGTTTCCTGCATTTTGTGCATTACATACTATTGTCCCATGCATTCTGTGCAATCTGTACTCTTAGATCCTGCTCTCTGTGTGTCATGTGCTCCTAAACTCAGCACTGACTACAGCTGACTACTGACTACAGCTAGGGGTGCCAACATTGCGGGGTTGCTGGACAGTGTCCTTATATTAAAACAACAATGTCAGTTACAGTTATACTGTGAGCACCCATAAAACATAAACTCACATAGTCTAAGAGGCCTGTCCTTACTATCAGTGCCAGACAGGCATTAGAGTGACCCCAGAATTTAACTTGAGGGCATAGCCCATCAAGCAACATCAATTGCTGGCAAGGTCAAAACCGCCAATAAAAGCTGTGACAAAACACCACAACAGGTGGGAAGGTGGGAAACTCTTGTGACAGCTGAAAGTTATCAGAGCAGTTGGGCATGCCCCAGCGTAGCCTTTTCTTAGAGTTCAGGCTCCACCCATTCACCACAGTTCTTTGTAGCCAATCCTAAGGTAGGCACTTAACTTCCCTTTTAGGGTCAAGCCCACAGTGATGTCATGCTTCCAGCAATCAAAGCTCCTTTTCCCTAAGGGAGGTTCATGGGGCTTTCATTCTTAATTCCCCTGGGTAACTATTCATGAGAAAATGCCATGTAGATGGCCTTTCATGTTCATTGGTTGTGCAACCTCAGGGATTTGGAATGCTTCTGCTTTATGATGTTATCTAGAAGTTGTGTTAGGTTGCCATAATGGGGTGTACTATAGATGCATCTATCAATAACACAACCTCAAATGCAGGTTTGGCCTTTTGCTACTAGTTAGGAGCAAAGTCATTGTGCTACAAGAGGACATGACCTCAGATAATGTGTGTTGACCCAAAGAGAATGATATAGGATAGAATGAGAGGGCAGAGACTGTAGACCTCAGAAGAGGAAAGTGAATGGAACATAGGGCTAGACCAAACCAATGTGGCTGCTTTCTGATGGGACTGACAATTTTTTCACGTTAGGCCCTCTGGAATCAGTGAGAAGGGCAATGGGGGTCAGGGGGTGCTAAGAATTACTAAGTTAGAGCAGGAAAGAGCTGATTTCTGTGTGACCCAGCCTGGGGCACAGAAAGTTCCCAAGTGTAGTCACCCTACCGTATGAAGGAATGTCTATCTAAATTTAGTGGTACTAAACTGCAGTCAGCTTAGCTGAATTGATAGTTCTGCTTCTTTAGGTTTCTCCTGGGCCCTGGTTACTGTATGTGTGCTTCAGTAGGTGGCACTGCTGCCTCTGGTAATTGCATGAGAGCTACACTAGCCATGAGTCATGAATATTCATTTCTTCAAGGCCAACCAGTAGGAGTTTCCTTGCCACTTGTGCATGCTGGGAGAGGGTATACATATTCAGAGAGTAACCATTAGAAATCAGTTTGTTCTCCTCCTGCCCGGGGGAGGAATGTGCTTATGAAATCTCTTAGGTCTGCTGTCTGAGAGGGTGATGATGTGGCTGGTCTGTGGCCTGGATCTGCACTTTCCAGTTTTAGTAAATCAACCTCAATGTATAGTATTATAAACCGAAACACTTAAGGGCTTATTTACTAAAACTGGACAGTAAAAATCTGGCCTAATTCTCCACAGAAATAAATCAGCTTCCAGGTTTTATTGCCAAACCCTAAATGAACAGGCTGAAGTTAGAAGCTGATTGGCTACCATGCACAGCTGTATCAAATTCTGAGTGCCCCAGCTTTAGTAAATCTACCTATTGTTGACTTAAGCACAGTTGTGTGTGTGCACTGTATAGCATTAGCCATTATTGAGTTACACTTTACAGCTTTCCTGCATTAAAAGTTCTGCTTATTTTGTAGCTTCCATAGTCCTACATTAAAAATTTTGTATATAGCCCTACAGAACAAACACAGTCTACATGGGCTTTGCCTGCTTAACTGCAGACAGGAAACAGGAACTTTATTATAAATAAAAGACATAGAGCATACCATAGATGCAGCTAAAAACCTATAAACACTGCCATCTACTGGCTGAAGAATATATCTCTACTAAATACTGATACAGTAGTTGTTACACAAAATACAATTCTATATTTCAACACCCCCACTCAACGACTACTCCTTATATTAGTTCCATTGCGGATCTCAGTTCTATAAATCTGTTTCTTGTAAGTGGTTTTGTCAAAGCATCTGCAATCTTCATCAGCAGCTAGCTCTGATCCAATGTTTCTCATTTGTTGGAAGTCTTTGTATCTCATACCATGAATTTGGCTCTGGTTTTAATGCTACGTGAGCAACATAGGACAGACATTTGGCTGGGATGCCTTTATTGTTTCTGGTGGATTTCCTGACTGGAGCCTTTTGTGGCCTGCTTTCTTCTTTTACAGCTTTGGATTGTCTGCATCAATTTCTGTCACTTTGATGCTTATCTTCATGTGACAATAATATGGCATTTCCCTCAGTTTGAAGTGTTGGTGGTAGACATTTTGAGCACACTTCGAGTTTCATCTGTAGTTTTAGCTTTTGCAAGTAAGATATCCCCTTTTGTGATGGCACAACTGTCACCTTAGAAGGTCACTACATTGCCTTGTTTTGTTATCTTCTTCACTGATAAAAGATTAATTTCAAGAGCAGGGACATTTTTCACAGGTATCTTTCTGGTGACACTCTGGGGAAATAGGACAGTAAAGAAAACCATCACCTATTCCTTCTAAATTCAATTTTATGCCTATTAGCTGAGGTGTGATCTTTGGATTGAAAAACATATTCATTACCTGAAGGAAAATCAGTTTCTTCCTTAACAATTTTGGCTTTTTGTAGTTTAGTTTGTTTTTGCATTCTAGCTTTCCAGGTTCTGAAATCTGCTTTTAAAAAAACCTTGTTTCTTGCACACAAAAAAAATCACGTGTTTCTTGTTGCATGTTACTGGTTTTATTCCTATTATTTATCTTGCAGACTTTGCGACAGATGCACTGTCACTATTAATGCTTTCTGTTTTAGGCTTATATTCATCCACAAGCTTGCCCTCAACATATTCCAATGTCAGTTCATCATCTGGATGTGCATCAAGTGCTGTGACAAGCGTTTCATAACTTTCTGGAAAGCCACTGTTTAATTGTGCTGCGGCATGAAACTCTTTTATTTCTTCTCCTATACCTCTCAGGCGTTCAACCATTTCCAAGGTGTGCCCTATGTAATTCTGCATATTCTGGCCTTTCATCAGCTTGGTTTGGTATAGCTTTCTAATAAAATACAGTTTATTGCTGACATTAGATCTTTCATGCATCTTTTGTAATCCTTCCCACATTTCTTTACAGTTTCACACTTATACAGTATCCCACAAAATTGAGTACACCCCTCACATTTTTGTAAATATTTTATTCTATCTTTTCATGTGACAACACTGAAGAAATGACACTTTGCTACAATGTAAAGTAGTGAGTGTACAGCTTGTATAACAGTGTAAATTTGCTGTCCCCTCAAAATAACTCAACACACAGCCATTAATGTATAAACTGCTGGCAACAAAAGTGTGTACACCCCTAAGTGACAATGTCCAAATTGGGCCCAAAGTGTCAATATTTTGTGTGGCCACCATTATTTTCCAGCGCTGCCTTAAACCTCTTGGGCATGGAGTTCACCAGAGCTTCACAGGTTGCTACTGGAGTCCTCTTCCACTCCTCCATGATGACATCACAGAGCTGGTTGATGTTAGAGACCTTACACTCCTCCAAGTTTCATTTGAGGATGCCCCACAGATGCTCAATAGGGTTTAGGTCTGGAGACATGCTTGGCCAGTCCATCACCTTTATCCTCAGCTTCTGTGGCAAGGCAGTGGTTGTCTTGAAGGTGTGTTTGGGGTCGTTATCATGTTGAAATACTATGAAAAGGCGCAGTAGCTGGTTTATAATTTTACCAGCCACTGCAACTGGTGAGTCAGTTTGGGTTGATCGGTGAAAGGAGCATACAGGTTGTGGTCTGGCATGCAATCTTTCACAGAAGATTCGTGGCACAGAATATATTCACCTTTCTGCACTTTATTTGAATACTTTTGGGACTTTATTGCAAATATTAATGGCTGGACATTGTTTATGAATTTTCTTTCTATATATTTTTTTCTATATTTATTTATTTCAATTGATTTCTTTATTGATATGAATTGTTTCATTATCCCACATTTATTTCACCTAATTTTTCACTAATATGAATTGTTTTTTATAACATATTTTTTCATTTTTTTTATTACAATTTTTACAACATATTTTTGCACTGATTAATAGAAAAGTTTTTCTTTTTTCATAATTATTATTATTCATCATAACACCAAAGAAGGTGAAGACCTTTACCATAACCACATCCTGTTAAATAGATATACTAAGAAGTTTGCAAAAATTATTCATCATGACTGTTGACCTTGCATTTTTTTGTAAGACATTATAGGTTATATAAGATTGTAGGGTAGATTTGCGCTGCTTTTATAGTTTGTTTCTCCAGCAGAATGTATCAGCTTACAGGGGTGAGAAAAAACATTTAACACTGGCAGGGGTGATTACAGTGATCAGATTTTATTTATTCATACAAAACCTTTATCCTAAAAAGGAAGAAAAACAAAAAAACAATCTGTTTGCTGTAACTATGTATATATTGTAATTATTAAATGAGAGCTGGAGTTTGGCTTCAATTTGTTAATGTATCTAAATCTGCTAATACATTTGACACTCCCCTACCCCCAGACTGCTGTAGCTTGTGCCTCCTGCGCTCATTCCTCCAGAGCTGTGTCTCACTAATACAGTAAGTGTGTTACTGGCCAGATCACCAGGTGGGAAAAGCCAAAGAAAACAAAACAAATGCAGCCAGCACATCTAATGATTAGTAAGCTACAATATATAAAATTTTTGGTTTTGGGTTTAACCACTTGCAGGACTGCCCCACGCAGATTTACTGCGGCAGGGCGGCTCGGCTGCTCATAATAACATAGATCTATGTGATTATATGCACGCAGTTTCAGCGGCGCACGCGCAACGCTTCCGCTGTGATTAGACACAGTGCGGGAGGAGTGGGCTCGATCGCTGCCAGCCCCCCGTGATCTTTGGCAATACTGACAGGAGAGCCGTCTGGTTTGTAAACAATGCAGGACGGCTCTCCTGTCACAGAGGCAGGGAAAGATCGTGTGATTCTGCTAAGCTGAATCACCGATCTCTTTTTGCCTCTGTTCAACCCATCCACCCACAGTTAGAAAGCACATATAGGGAACACATGTAACCCCTTGATCACCCCCAGTATTAACCCCTTCCCTGCCAGTGTCATTTATATTATTATTATACAGGATTTATATAGCGCCAACAGTTTGCGCAGCGCTTTACAATGTGAGGGAAGACAATACAGTTACAGTACAGTTCAATACAGGAGGAACTAGAGGGCCCTGCTCGTTAGAGCTTACAACAGTAACAGTGCATATTTTTTAGCACTGATCACTGTATTAGTGTCACTGTTCCCCAAAAAGTGTCACTTAAGTGTCAGATTTGTCTGCCACAATGTTGCAGTCCCGATAAAAATCATTTATCGCCGCCATTACTAATAAAAAATAAAAAGTCCAAAAATCTATCCCGTAGTTTGTAAATAGCTATAACTTTTGCGCAAACCAATTATTATACGCTTTTTGGGGGGTTTTTTTCCAAAAAAATATGTAGCAGAATACAAATTGACCTAAACTGATAAAAATTAGATTTTTTTTAATATTTTTAATTTAGAATATTTTATAGCAGAAAGTAGAAAAAATTGGTGTTTTGTTCAAAATTGTCGCTCTTTTTTTGTTTATAGCGCAAAAACGAAAAACTGCAGAGGTGATCAAATACCACCAAAAGAAAGCTCTATTTGTGGGAAAAAATAGACATCAATAGTATTGTAGTATGACGTCGCACGACCACGCAATTGTCAGGTAAAGCAACCCAATGCCGAATCGCAAAAAATGGACTGGTCATTAAGGGGGTAAAACCTTCCGGGGCTGAAGTGGTTAATACCACTTTAACAAAGTCAAATAAGCTAAATCCATTGATTTCCCAAGCAACTGGCTTTAAAAAAAAAAAAAAAAAAGCAAAAAAACAGCCTAAAATTTAAAATAAAGACTGCTATTTTGTGCCCGGGAATTATGTTCAGTTATATTCTTTGTATTCTTCTCATACAGAAAGATATTTTTATAAGCTCTATCATTATCCATTCTGATTGCATTCTCCTCCTATAATTATCATTATAATCTTTTTTTCCTCTATAAATATACAAGGAACTGCAGGATGCTGATAGGCAGGATTCAATGCTGTGGGGGTTTTTTTGCCAACTTTTCTTTCTTCTCTTTAAAAATCTGTTCCATCTGGACTTTTCTGGGGTTTTTTTAGAATATGAAGTCAATAGTCCACTAATGAACGGGAGGCTTGGACCATCAAAGAGGGTGTTACATGGACTCTATGTTAGGTTTGTCCATCGAGATCATTAATCAGTTCTAGGTCGGAAGGTTTTACCCTCTTAATGACCAGGCCAATTCAGTTCTGAGTTACTTTAAAGGACAATTGCGCGGTCGTGCGACGCTGTACCTAAATAAAATTGATGTCCTTTTTTCCCACAAATAGAGCTTTCTTTTGGTGGTATTTGATCACCTCTGTGATTTTTATTTTTTGCGCTATAAACAAAAAAGTGGCGACAAATCTGACAAAAAAAAAAAACAATATTTTTCACTTTCTGCTATAAAACATTACCAAAAAAAAAACTAAAATTCAATTTTTTTCATCCTTTTAGGCCACTTTGTTTTCTGCTACATATTTTTAGTAAAAAAAAAAAAAATCGCAATAAGCGTATTGTGATTGGTTTGTGCAAAAGTTATCGTGTCTACAGACTAGGGAAAAGTTTTATGTCCTTTTTATTATTTTTTTTTTTTTACTAGTAATGGCGGCGATCTGCGATTTTTAGTGGGACTGCGACATTGCGGCGGACAGATCGGACCCCTAACTGACATTTTTGACACTTTTGGGGGAACCAGTGACATTACTACAGTAATCAGTGCTAAAAATATGCCTTGTTACTGTAATAATGACACTGGCAGGGAAGGGGTTAACCTAGGGGTGATCAAAGGGTTAATTGTGAGCTTAGGGGAGTGTTTTATAACTGTGGGGGGAGGGACTTGTGAAATGATCATAGAGGCCTGTGATCCTATATAGAAGGATCACAGGCACTCTGATCATTTCAGAGAGAACAACGGTCAACTGTGTTTACAACAGCTGACCGTCCTTCTCTGTCAGCGGGAAGCGATCGCGGGTGCCTGGCGGCAATCGGTTTCCATCGGTCCCGTGGATCAGCATCCCCACTGCCTAGTGGGGGTGGGAGCGCGCCGGCAGCCCGCGCTCGCCCCCAGTAGCGCTCCCACGGATCGCTGTACAGGTACAGCGATTCGCTCAGCCGAGCCAGCCTGCCACTGTATATATTGGCAAGTGGTTAAGGTCAATTCTACGTCTTCAAGTGTTCCAGAAAACTTAATTCCAGGCAACCAGTGGAAGCTATTCGTAAGCTACTAATAATATGTGACAAACACTATGCTAAAGTCAGGAAGTTCAACATTAACCACTTAAAGAGTTACTAAACCTACAACAGTAAAATCAGTCTGTATGTGCAGTAAAGCATGCTTGTTGTACTCATTGTGGAACCTATGGGGTTAATCCTCTGCCTTAAGCAAAAAGGCTCTTTGATCCTGTCTTCTCTAAACCTCCCCTTTTTCCACAGTCTGCGATCCATCTGCTGATTGTACAGAGCCTTGGGGGCAAGCTGCACATGATCAGTTTGGTGTGTATTGCTAGAGAGGTTATTTTTTTAATCTTGGGAGATTGCATGTGATCAGAACAGGGCCAATCAGTACAGTCCAGACAGATGGTCAGAGGTCATGTATCGCCATAGTACAATCAGAGAAGAATGGAGAACTCCTCCTACAAGCTTTAATTAGACATTGATAGAAGTCACAAGAAGACTGCTATATACTGCTGATGAGAAAAGGTATTTAGCATTTTATATTTACTAAAATAATTACATTTCCATGATCTGTGTATTGTGGGAGAGCAGATATAGTGAATGCAAGCTCCTGGGTTTAGTAACACTTTGTAATATCCCAGTTTTCAGTGCTCTGATAGTTTGACTGATAATACTAATAATAATGATTGATACTCCAACATGCAACACTGTACCCAAATTAATTTTTGTACTTTTTTTTTGAGATAGAGGTTTTTTTGGTGTTAATTAACCACCTAAGGACCAAGCCTTTTTCTGACTTGTTGTTTGCAAATTAAAATCAGTATCTTTTGCTGGAAAATTTCTTAGAACACCAAAACATATATATATATATATATATATAAACCCAAAAAGAAAGCGACACTAACGGGTCTTGAAAGGTGAACGCACAATGACGGTTTAATCGTCGTTTCCACAAGGCACAAGCTGGCCTTGTGCCTCGCCGAAACGTCGATTAAGCCGTCATTGTGCGTTCACCTTTCAAGACCGTGAGTGCCACTCTCTTCTTTAGTTTATATGCCCTGTTTTTTGTCACGCGTTTTTTTGAAAAAATACACTTCACTGAATTAACCACTTAACCCCCCGGAAGATTTGGCTGCTCAAAGACCAGGCCCTATTTTGGCGATTCGGCACTGCGTGACTTTAACGGACAATTGAGCGGTTGTGCGACGCTGTACCCAAACAAAATTGAGCTTTCTTTTGGTGGTATTTGATCACCTGTGCAATTTTTATTTTTTGCGCTATGAACAAAAAAATACCAACAATTTTGAAAAAATAACAATATTTTTCAAATTTTTTTATATGAAATTCTCAAAAAAAAAATTTAAATCTAAATTTTTTAACATTTTAGGCCAATTTGTTTTCTGCTACATATGTTTGGTAAAAAAAATCGCAATAAGCGTATTTTGATTGGTTTGTGCAAAAGTTATTGCGTTTACTAACTATGGGAAAGATTTATGTCTTTTTTTTTTTTTGTTTTTTACTAGTAATGGCGGCAATCTGCGATTTTTTTTTTTGCGGGACTGCATCATTGTGGCGGACAGATCGGACCCCTGACTGACATTTTTGACACTTTTGGGGGTACCAGTGACATTACTACAGTAATCAGTGCTATACATATGCACTGTTACTGTCAAAATGACACTGGCAGGGAAGGGGTTAACTTTATTGGTGATCAAGGGGTTAAGTGTGTCCCTAGGGATGTGATTCTAACTGTGGGGGGCATGGCTTGTGATGTAACCACAGAGGTATACGATCCTACATAGCAGGATCGTATAGTCTCTGCACTTACTGTACATCAGGGAGAATGACAGGCGGCTTTGTTTACATCACCCGTCTGCCTTTCTCCCTCTCCTGTGGGAGTTTGCGAGTGACTGGTGGGCATCGGAGCCGCCGGTCACTCGTGCGGGGATGCAGGGGAACGAGCGCAGGGGGGGGTGGCGCGCCTCCTATGGCGCGAGCTTGCCACCTACAGGCGGCTGAGCGAGTGACGTACGTCTACGTCACTATTATGTGATTAACAAAAAAACTAAACATTAAAGTTAGCCAAATTGTTTTGGAATATTGTGAAAGATGATGTCACGCCGAGTAAATAGATGCCCAACATGTTACGGTTTAAAATTGTGCACACTCGTGCAAACGGCGACAAAACTATGATACTTAAAAATCTCCATAGGCGACGTTTTAAAAATTTGTAAACGCGGTTACCAGTTTAGAGCTTTTGCTCTTTCTCTGATGATCGTGGCGATACCTTACATGTGTGATTTGAACACTGTTTACATTTGCCGGTGCGACTTACGTATGTGTTTTCTTTGGTGCGTGAGCTCACGATGACGGGGATGCTTTAACGTTTTTTTTTTTCTATTTAAAAAAAAAAAAAATCTGATCACTTTTGTTGCTTATAAAAGGAATGTAAACATCCCTTGTGACAGTAAGAGCCCATTGAATCTAGCGCGACTTTTGAGGCGACTTGTGTTGCCCCAAGTCGCCCCAGGTCGCTTGACATAACAAAAGCAATGTTAATCAATCAGTGCCGTCTTAATTGGCACTACTGAAGTTGCTCCGACTTCAGAAAAGGGTCCTGTACTACTTTGAGGCGACTTGTGATCCGACTTGTCCCATATACTTCAATGGGAGTCATAGGCAGTGACAGGTACTCTTTATGGAGGGATTGGGGGTCTAAAAGACCACAAACCCCTCCACTGCACTTCCATGTATTCAAAATGAAACTATTTATTAGTTTAATGAGCTATTTATTAGCACTGCCTACACCAAAGATGGCCATAGGGGTTAACCAGGGTTCTGGCATCCAATTGGAGAGCTGCTCTCCTGATGACACCTACGGAGGCCTCAGAGGAACATAGGTTCCCCTTGCTCTCTGATCTCTGTCTGCATAGTGGCCGAACAGCGCCACCTATGGGGGGGGGGGGAGGCCAAACTACACCTGCTTGTCTGTGGAGAAATGCCTCCTTACATCGGTGTTCAGTGAAAGATCCTGTTATATTGGTGCCCAGCGGTAGAGGTGTCCCCTAACTCTGGTCAGTGTAAGAAGGGCATCCTTGAATTATATAAATAATCATAGATTTTCGTGCTCTCCATTTAAAAAAATTCCACCCAGATGCAGCTTTTCAATAATATCAGAAATTAAACCTGGATCTAAATAATAAAAATAATGCTACAAGCTAAAATACTAATCATACACTCTAAATAAAGCCTAAAACATATATAACCCCTTTGTTTCCTTATGCAGGTAAAATAAAATAAAAAATAAACAAAGCATAAACACAGCGTGCATTATACCCCCTATATGCTATACATGCTTTACACTGTGTTTAAGATATATTTTATTGATTTATATTGTAACAATTTTTTCTACACAGTAAAACAAAGTGGTTCTATATATATACATATATTCTTGTAATACATGGAGTGTATGATTGTTAGTGCAGCTTGTAATATTATTTTTATTGTTTATATGAATGTTATATTTTGATACTGTATTATTAAAATGTTGTAGCTGGGTATGGTTATGGTTTTTATGGTTAACTATTAAATAAATTATGAATTAGTGAGAGAGGTTCCCCACTGATATTCATGTTCGGTGAGAGGAAGAATGGCTCTGCATTGGTGGTCAGCAGAAAAAATGTACCGTTTTATTGGGGGTTAGTGGGAAGAATACTCCCCTAATAGTGGCCATCTGTGGAAAGAATACTCCCCTAGTAGTGATATATATGATCATCAGTAGGAAGAATATTTCAATAATAGTGTCCGTCAGTGGGAAGGACATTCACCCAATTGTGGCCTTCAGTGGGAAGAATACTCACCTAATAGTGATCATCAGTGGGAACAATACTCACCTAACAGTGATCATCAGTGGGAACAATACTCACCTAATAGTGATCATCAGTGGGAAGAATACTCACCTAATAGTGATCATCAGTGGGAACAATACTCACCTAATAGTGGCCTTCAGTGGGAGGAACACTCACCTAATAGTGACCTTCAGTGGGTAGAACACGCACATAATAGTGTCCATCAGTCGGAAAATACCCACCTAATAGTGACCTTCAGTGGGAAGAACATTCACCCAATAGAGGCCTTCAATGGGAAGAATAATCCCACAATAGTTGCCATCAGTGGGAAGAATTTTCACCTAATAGTGATCATCAGTGGGAAGAATACTTACCTAATAATGATCATCAGTGGGAAGAATACTCACCTAATAATGACCTTCAGTGGGTAGAACACTCACCTAATAGTGTCCATCAGTTGGAAGAAGACTCACTAAACATTGGCCTTCCATGGGAATAACACTTACCTAATAGTGTCCATTAATGGGAAGAACACTCACCCAATAGTGGTCTTCAATGGGAAGAACACTTAGCTAATACTGGCCTTCAGTAGGAAGAATACTCCCCTAACAGTGGCCATCAGTAGAAGAATACTCCCCTAACAGTGGCCATCAGTGGGAAGAACACCCACCTATTTGTGGTCTTCAGTGGGAAGAATATTCCTCTAATAGTGATCATCAGTGGGAAGAATACTAACCTAATAGTGGTCATCAGTAGGAAGAACACTCACCTAATAGTGGTCCTCAGTGGATAGTACATACAGTAATTAGTAGCTATGCCAAGTGACGCTTGTGGGTAGGTGTAGCTTGGTGCAGCGACAGTAAACACTCAAGGCCCAGTTCCAGAAAAGAGAAATGTATTGAAGTTCAGTTATGCACAACAAGCCTGACGGGAAGACAGCACGATGTACAACGATCAATGTGGCCTGACCGGTCTGTATCCAAGTGGGGAGGTGCCCAGGAAGGATGGCAAGTTCCTGCACTTTCTCTACTCATTTGGAACCTCTCCCTGATGCTAAGAACTGTCCCTGACAGATGGGTGAGCTGTCCCTACTTTATCCACACACAGAATGCACACCAAACCTGGGAGCCAGGGTCTTAAATAGACTCTGCCTGACCCAAGATGGCCACCAAAATCACATGGGATGCCAGCATCCTTATGGATGCTGCTTCTGTGTTACTGTGGAGATCATAGAGAATCAAGGCTCCTCTCAACTTCATCCTCCACTTGCTTTGCCCCTACCGATGAGCGCCATGTGCAGTGGAGAAAACAGACTGCAGCTGCCTACACGTCGGCCCTTGAATTGTAAAAGACAATACATAGAAGGTCAAACCACCACTGTTTAAGGGACCCCTACGCCTAGCAATATCTAAAGAAATCCTAAGGTTCCATGGAATCTTGCTAGAGAATGACTGTTAGAGGCAGATCAGATCTTAGTTTTCTGTCCTAAATCTTCATTATCCCTTTGCACAATCTCACAGAGACAGATACAAACACCCAGAGAGACTCAACCCTTATCTATGGACACCCCTTTCCGTGATATTATTAGGATATGTTCCTCCAGTTCTACCATAAAAATTGGCCAAATAAGATTCCTCTAAAGTGGGTTTTGGGGGAATAACTGTAATGTTTTAACTGTAGTCTAAACTGTAATCCATTGTCTTCACTATCACACCCTCCATGGAATCTCAGGAGGCAGTTAACCGGTTGCCGACCGCCGCACGACTATATACTGCGGCGGTCAGCCCCGGCCAGGCAGAGTGACGTAGGGGTACGTCACTCTCCTGTCACTGACTTGTGAGCCAATTGCGGGCGGGCGGGCGCGCGCCCGCCCCGGCTCGTTCACTGACAAGTCAGTGCGTGTGACTGGCGGACCCGATCGTCCGCCGGTCACTCACGATCGCTCCGGTGAAGGGAGAAAGGCATTCTCCCTGGTGTAAAAATGAAGATCAGACGGTTCTACTATGTAGGACCGTTGATCTCTGTTTTTACACCAATAGCCATGTCCCTTTACAGTTAGAAGCACGCCCCTAGGACACACTTAACCCCTCCCTCTCCAATACAGTTAACCCCTTCCCTGCCAGTGTCATTTTTGCAGTAACAGTGCATATGTATAGCACTGATTACTGTAGTAATGTCAATGGTAACCCCAAAAGTGTCAAAAATGTCAGTCAAGGGTCCGATCTGTCCGCCGCAATGTCGCAGTACCGCAAAAAAATCGCAGATCGCCGCCATTACGCGTTAAAAAAAAAACACCAAAAATGACAAAAATCTTTCCCTTTGTTAGTAAACGCGATTACTTTTGCGCAAACCAAACAAAATGCGATTTTTGCGATTTTTTTTACCAAACATATGTAGCATAAAACAAATTGGCCGAAAATGTTAAAAAATTTTGATTTTTACATTTTTTTGGGGGGAATTTCATATAAAAAAATGTGAAAAATATTGTTATTTTTGCAAAATTGACGCTCTTTTTTTGTTTATATCGCATGATCAAAAAATCGCACAGGTGATCAAATACCGCCAAAAGAAAGCTCTGTTTGTGGGAAAAAAAGGACGTCAAATTTGTTTAGGTACAGCGTCGCACGACCGCGCAATTGTCCATTAAAGTCACGCAGTAAAAAAAACGCAAAAAAAACCCTGGTCTTTTAGCAGCCAAATCCTCCGGGGCTTAAGTGGTTAATCTTTCAAGTCATGGATAATAAAGCTGGCTATAATCTATTAGGTTTTGCCCATCCATACAAATAGCATGGCCCCATTGCCGGGCTATTGTATTCTGACAGTGAGCGCCAGCTGTCAGAATACTTGAATGGTATCTGCAGGTGCCTGGCTGCTGACAATTATTGGTCCAGCTCCTCCGACAAAAGTCATCTGCAAAATCGCCTTTTTTTAAGCCCTCTGGGCCACCTACTGTTAGAATTTTGAACAATTCCTCCGAAGCAGACTTGAACCCTTTCATCCTCACACTTTTCCTACATTACTGATCTCCATAGCTTTGTTCTATGTAACCTGTATATTACCCCTTCGCTTGCTTTATTCTGCACATCTGCACATTAACCCTATGCAAAATAAAATAAAAAAAATCCACACCAGACTCTTATCTGACCATGCAGTCTGCCAGGCCACAGCGGGAGGGGGTGGGGGAAGACAAGTATGCACCTCCCACCTCCTAAACCATGCCAGAACACATGTCCTTAACATACTAGGAATATCATGTTGATGATAATGGCCTCTTCCCTACAACCCTGGCCCGGTATTATGGGGGTCTGCGAGAATGGGTTTATTGGAATCATGTGGACGAGTAAGGAGTACTTGGTACCCATACTCATTAACCACTTAAGGACCAGGCCTATTTCTGACACTTGTTGTTTACAAGTTAAAATCAGTATTTTTTTTGCTAGAAAATGACTTATGACCCCCAAACATTATATATATAGATAAATATATATATCTATATATATATATATATATATATATATATATATATATATATATATATATATATATATATATATATATATATATATATATATATAAAAATAAATATATATATATATATATATATATATATATATATATATATATAGAGAGAGAGAGAGAGAGAGTGAGAGAGAGAGAGAGAGAGAGAGAGAGAGAGAGAGAGAGAGAGATATAGATATATCTATATATATTTTTTATTTTTATTTTTTTGTTTTAGCAAAGACTCTGGAGAATAAAATGACGGTCATTGCAATATTTTTTGTCATGCTGTATTTGCACAGCGGTCTTTCAAACGCAATTTTTTGGGAAAAAATACATTTCACTGCACTTAAAAAAAAAAACTAAACAGTAAAGTTAGCACAATTTTTTTCCTATAATGTGAAAGATAATGTTATGCCAAGAAAATAGATACCTAACATGTCATGCTTCAAAGTTGCGCACGTTCTTGGAACGGCGACAAACATTGGTACTTAAAAATCTCCATAGATGCCGCTTTACAAATTTATACAGGTTACCAGTTTTTAGTTACAGAGAATGTCTAGGGCTAGAATTATTACTCTCGCTCTAATGATCGCGGCGATACCTCACATGTGTGGTTTGAACACTGATTACATATGCGGGCGCGAATTGCGTATGAGTTCGCTTCTGCGCGCGAGCTCGGAGAGACGGGATGCTTTCATTTTTATTTTTTTTTTATTTATTTTACCTTTTATTTTTTATTTTTACACTGTCCCTTTTAAAAAAAAAATTCTTGATGACTTTTACTCCTATTACAAGGAATGTAAATATCCCTTATAATCGAAATAAGCAGGACAAGTCCTCTTTAATGTGAGATCTGGGGTTTAAAAAGACCTCAGATCTCACATCTACACTAAAAAGCAAAAAAAAAAAATCTTTTTTTTTCATCATGAAAAAAAATGGGCCCTTTAACCTCTTGCCGACCGCCGCACGACCATCTACGTCGGCGGTCAGCCCCTCACAGGCAAAGTGACGTAGGGCTACGTCGCTTGCTTGTGAGGGTCTAGGGAGCGAGCGCGTGCCCCTGGAGGCGCGCTCCCGCTCCCGCGTGGTCACGGACCCCCCCCCCGCGCGTGTGACCGGCGGACCCGATGTCAGCCGGTCACTCTGCGATCGTCGGGGGAGAGGGAGAAAGTCAGGCGGCTTGTGTAAACAAGCTGCCTGTCATTCTCCCCTGTGTATGAATGAGGATCATACGGTTGTACTATGTAGAACGGTTGATCACCGTTCATACAACTGAAGCCACAGCCAATCACAGTAGAAAGCACGCCCCTAGGGACACACATAGCCCCTCCCTTACAAAAGAAGTTAACCCCTTCACTGCCAGTGTATTTTTACAGTAACAGTGCATATGTATAGCACTGATTACTGTAGAAATGTCACTGGTACCCCCAAAAGTGTCAAAAATGTCAGTCAAGGGTCCGATCTGTCTGCCGCAATGTCGCAGTACCGCAAAAAAAATTGCAGATCGCCGCCATTACGCGTTAAAAAAAAACAACAAAAATGACAAAAATCTTTCCCTTTGTTAGTAAACGCGATAACTTTTGCGCCAACCAATCAAAATACGCTTTTTGCGATTTTTTTTACCAAACATAGGTAGCATAAAACAAATTGGCCGAAAATGTTAAAAAATTTTGATTTTTACATTTTTTTGGGGGGGAATTTCATATAAAATATTTGAAAAATATTGCTATTTTTGCAAAATTTACGCTCTTTTTTTGTTTATAGAAAAAAAGATGGGTTCCCCTGTGGGTGGGACTTTTAAGGCACTGATATTTCAGAAAATACGCATAGGTAAAAATAACAAATATCACTTTATTAAATGTAATTATACAAAGAATTGTAAAACATGAAAAATGGCAGCGGGCAAAGTTAGATATACATCACATTACAAAGTGAAGCGTTCACCATGAGACCCCCATAAATGAACACCCGACGCGTTTCGGAGACACACTCCTTCTTCAGGGTTGCCTTGGGAGGGTGGTATGGTCCACTGTAATGGTTAAAACGAGAATGCCTGCCTGCACGGCTAAAAACAGGACATGGACGGTGCCAGCGTGGTTTTATGGTAAGCCAGTTAGATTTGATAGAATTGGTTTCAACCAAAAAAGAAGGAATTTTTTTGTTTTGTAGAGTTGGAATCCAGTCAAGATTGCTTGCTACCAAACCAATGTATCAGTCTGGGTGGGGACAGCTGAAATCCCAAAAAGGAGGCAGTCCTTTTTGAGTCCAAACTTGGCAAAGTAAATCAAACGGCAGAGTAGATGTTGCTCCACGCTCGTTCCTTTGCCGAGGCACGTTAGGGATCACTCTACATGAACTACATATGTTTAATTTTTTTGTTTATAGCGCATGATCAAAAAATTGCACAGGTGATCAAATACCACCAAAAGAAAGCTCTGTTGGTGGGAAAAAAAGGACGCCAAATTCGTTTAGATACAGCGTCGCACGACCGCGCAATTGTCCGTTAAAGTCACGCAGTGCCGAATCGCAAAATACCCCCTGGTCAGGAAGGGGGTAAAATCTTCCGGGGCTTAAGTGGTTAAGGCCGTTGGGAGGAAGCGACGTATGACGTCACTCTGGTCCTCCAAGGCCATAGAGTCGAGTGGGGGCCAGCTTGCCCTCACTTGACTTCCTGTCTAGGGGGGGGGGAGAGGACTAGATCAATTTCCCCACTACCGACAGCTCTGGTAAGTGGGGAAAATGACCGGGAAGCGGTGGGGGGCAACTCTCCCGCAGCCCATAAAGGTGATGATCCCACAGCAAAGGTGGATCTCACACCATTTTTTTTTTTTTGTGTGGGATCATCCTTAAAATTCATAACAGACTAGAAGGGCATGGTTTAAATTAGAGGGGAACCCTATGCTGTTTTTTTGCTTGGAGGGGCCATCTATGATAAGGGATTGGTATAGAATGTGTGGTGGTGGTGGGGGCAGGGGGGCGGGGGGGGTGGGGGAGTGGATCTCACACCATTTTTTGTTTTTTTGTGTGGGATCACCCCTAAAATTCATAACAGACCTGAATGGCATGGTATAAATTAGAGGGGAACCCTATGCTGTTTTTTTTTTTGTTTAGAGGGTCCCCCATTACCTTATATACCAGACCGCCATCTATTATAAGGGTCTGGTATACTTAAACTGGGAGATGTAATTTTGCTGGCAATTTAAATGCATTTTATTTATTTGTTAATGTCGATGTTGCTGTAGCAGGTTGTATACATCGCATTGATGTACAACCCCCAAACATGTTATTATATATTACAGGGCACCCCAAACGTGTTATTATATATTACTTTACCTATTACTAACATTACTGCTCCCGGCGAAAAAAAAAAAAAATTTGTCCCCCAGGGTTTTGCCCTTCCCCCTATTTCATTTGTATGACAATGCCTTGCCTATTTGACCAGAAAATAACGAGAACTGCTTTTTAACCACTTGCCGTTCAGTGTTGTACCAGTATGTCCTCGGATGGGAAAGGTGATATCCACGGATGTGCAGTCAGGGGAGGCATGGCAGGCAGAGCCTCACCTGCCATTAACATAAATTTAAAAAAACAAAACAAAAAAACGATCGAGCTTCGAGGGTCGTAGCTTGGTAACCTGGGGTCACAGAGACCCCAGATTTGGGAGGTACCCAACATCTTACCCCACCACTGGTCAAAATGTGGGGCTTCTAGCACCTATTGAGATACGGGGCTCCTTGGGCAACCTGTCAGAATCTGAGAGGATGAGTTTACAGTGCCAAAGTCCAAGCTGTCCAATAAAAATGTGGCAGTGGAGGCTCTCCTCTCACTGCAGTGTCATAAAAGGGGGCATGTGTCCAAAAGACACATTCTCCCTTCCAGCCCAGCCCTCTTAACTATAAGGAAAAAATATGGGTTTATGGATATAAGGTTTACCCATAAACCCATGTTTTTCGCACACAGTTAAGAGGGAGAATCTGCTGCTGCTGCTGAAAAGGTACTTTTTTAATCAAGCAAAATAATATACTATTATGCTACAGTATATGTTATAAAATAATAATTTATTATTTATCTATTTACTGTGAAATTACTGGTTTGAAGTTATAACTTCAAACTTCAGTATTTTGTCCGTTAAGCCACCTGCTTGAGTACAGTTTTTTAATATATAGTGAATTACCTTAAAAACAATATATAATAATTATTATTTATTTTACTTACTTATGGTAATTATCCACTTGACACCCAGGTCAATTCTGACACTTCTCTCCTACATGTAAAAATCATCATTTTTTTTTGCTAGCAAATTACTCAGAACCCCCAAAGATTTTATATATTTTTTTAGTAGACACCCTAGGGAATAAAATGGTGGCCATTGCAACTTTTTGTGCCACACAGTATTTGCGCAGCAATTTTTCAAACGCATTTTTTTTAATAAAAAAAAAACACACTAAGGTAACCTTGATTTTTTTTTTTGTATAATGTTAAAGGTGATGTCACGCTGAGTAAATAGATATCTCACATGTCATGTTTTAAAATTGTGCACACTTGTGGAATGGTGGCAAACTTCAGTACATAAAAATCTCCATAGGCAACGCATTAACTTTCTTTTACAGGTTACAATTTTAGAGTTGCAGAGGAATTCTAGTGCTAGAATTATTGCTCTCGCTCTAACGTTCGCAGCAATACCTCACATGTGTGGTTTGAACGCCGTTTACGTATGCTAAAACAAGTTCGTATGCTGGTTAATTTAGTAAACTGTGAGAACTACCCTGTTTCCCCGAAAATAAGCTCTACCCCGAAAATAAGACCTAGCGTTATTTTTAAGGATGGCTGCAATATAAGCCCTACCCCGAAAATAAGCCCTCGTTAAAGTCATTGTAAAAACATGTAATCTGTTTTGTAAAAAGATTCTATAATATGCAATGTCTCCTTTTGTAACTTTATTGTGGAAAATACCTTATTTACAGCGCCGCTGGGCGCTCACCTGACCTGACGGCGATATTTTCTTCTCCTACCACCTGACATCACCAGCCCATCCCTCTGCAGTGCATGGAGTGAGGAAGAAGAGCTCCTGCGGGTCACGTGAGTGCCCAGCAGTGCTGTAAATAGGGTATTTTCCACAATAAAGTTACAAAAGGACTTTTTACAAAACGGATTACATCATATTACAATGCGTTAATCCAGGTTTATTTTTGGTATTACAGAATGTCATTATGCTGACTCCTGAGCTGACAGGGGGAGAGAAGACAGGGGACACAGAAACTATTTTTAAAACATTTTATTGTTTTATTCCAGGTATTTTTGGAACATAGAGAGGGTTAAATGACACAGCACAATCACTGTGCTGTCTATCATGGGTTAAAGGATCAGGATATTTTTTTTTTTTTAGGGTTACAACCACTTTAGGATCGTCATGATGACATAACTGTATTAAAATAAATGTAGATTACTGGATTTACTGTAAATAAATAAGACACCCCCTGAAAATAAGCCCTAGTGTGTTTTTTGTGGCCAAAAATATATATAAGACCCGGTCTTATTTTCGGGAAACACGGTAATGAAGGTGCCATAGATAATCTATATCATCAGAGAATGGTTCAGGTTCTATTCTTTTATTATATAGATTATATATGGCACTTTTATTAGTTCTCATAGTTTACTAATTTAACCAGCATAAGGGCTTCTTTTAATAAAATCAGGACTGTTGGTAGCTATATAGAGCACAGAGTAATTGTTTATTTTTTTATTTATACATTCTGTAACAGCCCTGTACCCCTGTACTTGACCAGTGAAATCTCAGCATTTACCGCGCTGTTATAGAATGCAGAAATACAAAATTAAAATCTGCTGTCCAAAAGATTCCTTTCACCAGACACTTATTTGTCTGGGGGAATCTGATTGACTGCCTGCGTCCTGATGTGCGGGTTATCAAGCGTAAGCCTATTGGCTTAAGATGACATTTTCCATCTCACAGCGCTCGGCTACGCTGTGGGGGTTTATTCACTAAATGGTGATGTGGGGTTTATTCACTAAATGGTGATGTGAGCAGTGGCGGCTGGTGCTCCATGAGCCGGGGGGTGGGGGGGCGGCAGACGGACCGCACCATACCCCACCCCCCAGGACCACAACAGGACCACAGCAGGACCAATCCCCAACCCCCCCCCCCCCCAGCTCACTCACCCTGCCTGGACATCTTCAGCAGCAAACAGCGGCGGCTTCGGCTTCTTTCCCCCTTAGTCTTCTGCGTCTCCTCCCTCCTCCTCCATGCACAATGGCATGGCTTCTCCTTTCGGCCAATCGGGAAACGGGCCAGGAGGAGGACCCGTGTGACAATAGCGAATATTCATTCACTATTGTCACACAGTTGGGTGGGCTCGGGGCGCAATGCTCTTCGCCCCGAGCTCACCCCTTTTTTTAGCCTATTAGAGCCTCTGGCTCTAATCACATGGTTAAAAAAAAAAAGCCCCATTGAACTCCATGCGTCCGGCCCCCGGCATGTAGATTAGGGGGCCGGACGCATGGATGGGGGGTGGCGCCCCTAATGCTCCAGCTGCCACTGAAAAAAAGCCCCATTGAACTCCATGCGTCCGGCCCCCCGCATGTAGATTAGGGGGCCGGACGCATGGATGGGGGGGTGGTGCCCCTAATGCTCCAGCTGCCACTGAAAAAAAGACCCATTGAACTCCATGCGTCCAGCCCCCCGCATGTAGATTAGGGGGCTGGACGCATGGATGGGGGGGTGGCGCCCCTAATGCTCCAGCTGCCACTGATGTAGGGTTTATTCACTAAATATTGTGGGGGTTGTTTCTGGCACTGATACTAGCCAGTGTCTCACCAGCCTTTGACCTCACCGCCCATTCCTGGTAATATCTCAGTCATCACTGCAGCAATGATGGAGATATAATTTTTATAGAACCAGAGATTCCCCTTCAATGTAAAATAAATCCTAGCAGCTAAGAAGCTGCTGGATTACTTTTACGTTGGCAGAAGGGGTTCCCACCGGCAGTATCCGGTTCCCGGGACATAGTGAGAGAAACTGATGTTGTTCCTCCCACCGTGTGACATCAGAAACCAGAAGCGACAAGGATTTCAGTCTCATGTAAACAAGCCGATACCGGCTTGAATAAGCATCTGATCAAACTGATCTTGGTTTGATCTAATGCTTAGGAGAACAGAGGAGAGTTCTGGGGTCTAATAGACCCCAGATCTCTTCATTAAGAGGACCTATAATGGCCCATGCTATCACAACGAATGTTGTTAATCCCATCTGATAGCAATAAAAGGGATGATAATAATAATAAAAAATAGGGGGGATTTTTTAAAATAAAATAAATAATAATGAAAAAAAAAAAACGGAATAAAAAGGGCTTACTTTGCTGTTTCTTAACAGCAGCTCACACAGTATCTAGAAACTGGCATAAATCTGGTACTCCTCTCCTGATTGAATGGGCATGTGAGATGGACCATTTAAACCATTTGGAACAGATGGTCTCCTGGGAAAACAACAATGTAGATATATATAATAATACATGGTCAGAGTGGAGATATTTTAGAAACTCTCCAGATTTTGTAACATACTTTTTGTAAGAGCATTTATTCTTACTCTTATTATTATTAATATACATTATTAATTTTTTTCCCTTTTTGCGTACATGACAGGTGCTGACTGAAGAGGAAAATGGGAAAATGGTATTAGTATAACTTTATTGAGGTTCTTTAAGGCCTTCAAAATGATTTTTACTCTTTTTAGGATTCATCAATCTTGACGATCAGATATGTTACTATTTATGGTTGTTTTTTATCTTTTGTTTTAGTATGTCTTATTATTGAGGCAATGCATTTATTACTTATCTATGAAGGGTGTATTAACACTAAGATTATATATTTTAGGATATGGATGTATAATACCATTTAGGTACATTGATTTTTGTATATGTACTGTTTTTTTTTTCTTCTCTTTTTTCTTAAAAAAAAAAAAAAAAGAAAATTTACTTAGATTCAATACAATAAAAAAATTAATAAATAAAGCACTCCAGTCCCCCCATGCTCCCATGCAAAGGCGAACACATACACAGGTCACTCACACATATGTAAATGATGTTCCCACCATACATACAAGGTATTGCCATGAACATTATAGTGAGAGCAACAATTTTTGCTCCACACCTCAAGTCAGGACTCTGTACAGGCCCGTCAAGTTCCTCCACCCTCACTCACCCGTGTCTTTATGGACCTTGTTTTGTGCACTGGTCCAAATAATTTGATGGAGGGGGGATTAGGGTGTGGGGTTGTTTTTCAGGGGCTGGGCCTGGCCCCTTAGTTCCAGTGAAGGGAACTCTTAAGGCATCAGCATAATAAACCATTTTTGACAATTTCATGCTCCCAACTTTGTGGGAACAGTTTGGGGATGGATGGCCCCTTCCTGTTCCAACATGACTGCGCACCAGTGCACAAAGCAAGGTCCATAAAGACATGGATGAGCAAGTTTGGGGTGGTGGAACTTGACTGGCCTGCACAGAGTCCTGACCTCAACCCAATAGAACACCTTTGGGATGAATTAGAGTGGAGACCGCAAGCCAGGCCTTCTCTCCAACATCACTGTCTGACTTCACAAATGCGCTTCTGGAAGAATGGTCAAACATTCCCATAGACCAGTGATGGAGAACCTTGGCACCCCAGATGTTTTGGAACTACATTTCCCATGATGCTCAACTACACTGCAGAGTGCATGAGCATCATGGGTAATGTAGTTCCAAGGTTCGCCATGGCCAACCAAGGTTCGCCATCACTGCCATAGACACACTCCTAAACCTTGTGGACAGCCTTCCCAGAGGAGTTGAAGCTGTTATAGCTGCAAAGGGTGGGACAACTCAATATTGAACCCTACGGACTAAGACTGGGATGCCATTAAAGTTCATGTGCGTGTAAAGGCAGGCGTCCCAATACTTTTGACAATATAGTGTATTGAATTTTGTCAGAATTGGCCCGGTGTTGACATGCTTAATGTTTGGCTCCTATTGACTTCTGTGGGGTTTGGATTCAGCAAGGTAACTTTAGTTATGTTCCCCATACAGCACAGAAGGGACATCACTAGGGTTGAGCGAACACGGACTGTATTATTCGGGTCCGTACCGGATAATTGGATTTTTGTTACCCGGACACGAACCCGAAAACTTTACTGTATATTCGGGTTTAAAATCCGTGCTCGGTAAATTTATTTCCTGTTTTGTATGTAATGGCGCGGTTTCAACAGCCAATCAACAAGCGTTTAACTGGTGTGCCATAGAAGCCATCACGGCCATGCCTACTAATGGCATGGCTGTGATTGGCCAGCTGAAGCATGTGACCCAGGTCTTTATAAGCTAGAGACACAGCGCGGTGCCTCAGTCTGCTGTAGTGTAGGGAGAGAGCACACATAACGGTGCTGGCTGCTGCTGATTAGGGACAGACAGGGAAAAAAAAACATTGTGGCTGAAAAGAATGTAGGGACAGGTCAGATTGTAGGCAGGGAAAGATGGAAAAGCATTTGTAATCGGGGCCTAGTCTGTGTTTGTACGTGTGAGATACACCTTTTTATATACTTTTTTCTATTCCGCTATTCAATATACACCCTTTTGGGGTGAAAAAAATTAAATTGCGGCATAGTCTGTATCGGTACGTGTGAGATACACCTTTTAAATGTGTTTGGCGCATCTCCTTCCACCGCCGAGGATTGCAGGGCGCTTCAGTTTGCCTCCTGTTCGGAACTTCTCCTACTCCTCTTCCTCACCCTCTACCGCCTCCTCATCCGGTCAGCGTAACACCTTCACCCATTAAATTGCGGCATAGTCTATACGTGTGAGATGCACCCTTTTGGATACTATTTTTCTATTCGCTATTCAATATACACCCATGCGGATGACAAAAATTAAATTGCGGCATAGTCTGTACGTGTGAGATGCACCCTTTTGGATACTATTGTTCTATTCCGCTATTCAATATACACCCATGCGGGTGAAAATAATTCAATTGCGGCCTAGTCTGTACATGTGAGATACACCCTTTTATATACTTTTGTTCTATTCCGCTATTCAATATACACCCATGCAGGTGAAAAAAATTAAATTGCGGCATAGTCTGTATGTGTACGTGTGAGATACACCCTTTCAATTTGTTTGGCGCATCTCCTTCCACCACCGAGGATTGCAGGGCGCTTCAGTTTGCCTCCTGTTCCTAACTCCTCCTACTCCGCTTCCTCATCCTCTACCGCCTCCTGATCCGGTCAGCGTAACACCTTCACCACCAAATTCAGCAAAGCCAGGGGTAAACGACAGCAGCCAGTTTTAAAACTTGCATGTTTGGGGGAAAAATCCCACACCGCGCATGAGTTGTGGAGGAGCATGGAACAGCAGACAAATTAGTGGTTGCTGCCAGCGAGCCTCAAGCCCGGCATGGTGGTGTGCGATAACGGGCGAAATCTCATAGCAGCTCTGGGCCTAGCCAGTTTGACGCACATCCCTTGCCTGGCGCATGTGCTGAATTTGGTGGTGCAGAGGTTCCTTCAAAATAACCCCGATATGTCAGAGCTGCTGCAGAAAGTGCAGGCTGTCTGTGCTCACTTTCGGCGTTCTCACCCTGCTGCTGCTCGCCTGTTAGCGCTGCAGCGTAACTTCAGCCTTCCCGCTCACCGCCTCATATGTGATGTGCCCACAAGGTGGAACTCCACCTTGCACATGCTGGAAAGACTGTGCGAGCAGCAGCAGGCCATAGTTGATTTTCAGCTGCAGCACGCACGCGTGAGTCGCTCTGTGGAACAGCACCACTTCACCACCAATAACTGGGCCTCCATGCGAGACCTGTGTGCTTTGTTGCGCTGTTTTGAGTACTCCACCAACATGGCCAGTGCCGATGACAACGTTGTCAGCTTAACTATCTCGCTTCTATGCCTCCTTCAAAAAACGCATCGGGCGATGATGGAAGAGAATGTGGCACAGGAGGAGGAGGAGGAGGAAGAGGGATCATTTCCATGGCTTTTAGGGCAGTCATTCACAAGTGGCTCCGAGGGTGGTTTCCTGCACCCACAAACGCCAGGTACACAATTGTCCAGCAGGGGCACAGTTCTGGAGGATGAGGAGGAAATGGAGGAGGAGATGGAGGAGGAGATGGAACCATGTTCACAGCAGTGTGGCACCCAGGCCAGCTCATGGCCATCACTGGTGCGTGGCTGGGGGGATACAGAAGACACAGACGATACACCTCCCACAGAGGACAGCCTTTCGTTGCCTCTGGGCAGCCTGGCACACATGAGCGATTACATGCTGCAGTGTCTCCACAACGACCGCAGAGTTGCCCACATTCTAACTTGTGCTGATTACTGGGTAGCCACGCTGCTGGATCCCCGTTACAAGGACAACGTACCGTCCTTAATTCACTCACTGGAGCGTGATCGCAAGATGCGCGAGTACAAGCGCACGCTGGTAGACACGATGATGCTGGCATTCCCACCTGACAGCGGGGCCACAGTGGAAGCACAAGGCCAAGGCAGAGGAGGAGGAGGAAGAGGTCGCCAACGCAACCAGGGCACCGCCAGCACCTCAGAAGGCAGGGTTAGCATGGCCGAAATGCGGAAAAGCTTTGTCAGCACGCCACAACAAACAGCAGCACCAGCAGCTCATATGGAACGTCTTAGCAGGAGGCAGCATTTCACCAACATGGTGGAGCAGTATGTGTGCACACGCCTACATGTAGTGAATGACGAGTCTGCCCCCTTCAACTTCTGGGTCTCCAAATTGGGCACATGGCCTGAGCTTGCCCTTTACGCCTTGGAGGTGCTGGCGTGCCCTGCAGCCAGTGTATTATCTGAACGTGTATTTAGCACGGTTGGGGGCGTTATCACAGACAAGCGCAGCCGCCTGTCCAGAGACAATGTGGACAAGCTCACATTCATTAAAATGAACCAGGCATGGATCCCACAGGACTTTTCCGGTCCTTGTGCAGAATAGAGATGGATACCGGCCTTACCCAGCCATTGTTATATTTTTGATCTTTCTCACTCTTTTGGGGTGTACCCTAATTTAAAATGACGAAAAAAAAGCAGTGTTGGCTACCTCGTCCCCCTCCACCGCCGCTTCCACCTACACCGCCACATCCAGCGCCACCTCAACCTCCCTAATACTCCATATGGGCCTCGTCCTTCACAGATGAAGAAAATTGTTTTATTTTTCTGTTTTTTTTTTGTTGTTTTAAGTTATTTCCCTATCCACATTTGTTTGCAGAGCACTTGTCATGCTCTTACCTACATTTTGCTGCCATTTGCAGCACTCTAGCCCTTCCCATTGTTTTTTTAGAGCCATTTTAGTGCCTGAAAGTTCGGGTCCCCATTGACTTCAATGGGGTTCGGTGTCCGGGTCAAGTTCAGAAAAAGTCCGGGTCACGGACCCGGACCTTTTTTTCAAGTTCGGCCGGACCCACCGAACACGGACATCCAGGTGTCTGCTCAACTCTAGACATCACCAAATATCACTCCAGATCACCTGACCCTAGCAATCGGAGGCTACAGTGCCTTAGATCTCATAGCTCAGATGTACCACTATGGGGCTGTAGGGGCAGGAGTGCCTAGGCACTGTACACTTCTATACATGGAGGATTGCTGCTATTTATCAAGAGAGATTCAAGAGAAAAGGTCCATTTTCCAGACTACTGCATAGAATTACCCTTCTATAACACAGGAAAAAATACTTTCTAATTTAATTTAACTTTACATGGTAAAATATTTAAAAACCCAGCAAAATGATTAAAAACATTTTAATAGAAAAAATGGAATTCTAGTTTCTTCCTTTATGTTAAGGTCCTTGAATTTTTTCACTGCCTGCCTTATATTATACGTCTTTTTTTATTCGGGAGAATAGAGCGCCTTTTAAAGTTGGCTCAGGCTACCTTTGCGAGACACTGCTGTAATGATGTTTAATAATATAAATTACACTAAAGCGTTCGCTAAAATATGGAGATGGATGGATGAAACCTGCTCAAGCCTTATGGTCATATCTTCAAGAAGAGCCCTTGATCTTCTGTACTAAAGAACTTTATTACAGCTATGAGCAAGAAATGTACAGTTTTTAAGATCTGGGCTTTTAAGCTGCTTATTATAATTTCCGCTTTTCTGACAACTATATATTTCAAATTATTTTTTAAGTAGCTTTGGTTTGCTTGCAATGTGACACTGTTCCATCTGTTCTGTTTTACAAGTAAAGCAAAAACACAGCTTTATGTAAAGCAGCTATTCTCCACCAGGGTCCCTTGGGCCCATAGGGTTCCTTCAGAAGTTGCTAGGGGTTCCTTGAGTTGTGGCTACTTGACCTCCCATTTGATAGTGGCATTATACTTTTCGGTTCAACACCACTTGGAAGAGCCAACTACATGACAATAATGATATTTTTAGCTCTCTCAAAGGCTAGCATTCTGGCCACCACTGTAAGAGGGACATTCTTCCACCCTGAACCCCAATTCATTGGTTTTAGCAGGGCCTGAAAATTATTAAAAATTGGGGTAAAAAGAATGGGAAAGGCTGTTTTAAGGTATAGTTAAATCTAAAACTTTCTTTTTTTATTTTTGGGTAGAGTGGGGTAGGGTTACAATCTCAGCCAGGCATTCTTTGGCTGTCTATGTCCTATTGGAGTTTAAAGAAATCTTATCAAAGGGAATGGAAACCTCTTCATAGACAGGAATGCTGTTAGAAATCATGGGGCCCTGTACAGCCCGCAGTGAAAATATCAAAACAATATTTTCACAGAAAATACACTAAAATGATGATTAGCGGACACAAACATAACATACCTTACAAACGTCCTGCTAAATTCAAAAGATAAAACTCTATTGACCTTTCTGCTGCCTTTGATATGGTTGACCATCCCATCCTCCTCAAAAAACTCCATGCCTTTGGTCTCCGTGACTGTACTCTTCACTGGTTATCTTCCTACTTATCTAACCGCACCTTTAGCATTATGTACAATTCTACTTCCTCCTCTCCTCTTCCCTTCTCTGTTGGGGTCCCCCAAGGCTCTGTTCTTGGACCTCTCCTATTTTCAATCTACACCTCCTCTCTGGGTCAGCTGATAGTCTCCCACGGCTTCCAATACCATCTCTACGCTGACGATACCCAAATCTATTTATCCACCCCTCAATTCTTTCCCTCAGTCTCCTCATGTCTCACAAATTTACTATCAGATATATCAGTCTGGATGTCACACCACTTCCTCAAACTCAATCCATCCAAAACTGAGCTTATAATTTTTCCTCCACCACGTGCCCCTTCCCCTGATTTCTCTGTCAATATCGATGGCATTACTATCAGCCCATCCCTGCATGCCAAGGTCCTAGGCGTTGTCCTGGACTCTGAACTTTCCTTCAAGCCCCACATCCAATCACTGTCTAAATCTTGCCGCCTTAACCTCCGCAACATCTCCAAAATACGCCTCTTTCTAACCAATGACAGAACAAAACTCCTAGTTCACTCCCTGGTCATCTTGTGTCTCTTCTCATTGGCTTACCTCTACACAGGCTATCCCCACTTCAAAGCCATCATGAATGCTGCCGCCAGACTCATTCACCTTACCAATCGCTCAGTGTCCGCTGCTCCTCTCTGTCAAGCCCTCCACTGGCTTCCGCTCACCCAACGAATTCAATTCAAAATACTTACAACATCTTACAAAGCCATCCACAGCTTAGCCCCTAGCTACATCACTAGCCTAGTCTCAAAATACCAACCTAACCGCTCTCTTCGTTCCTCTCAAAACCTCCTGCTTTCTAGCTCCCTCGTCACCTCCTCCCATGCTCACCTCCAGGACTTTTCCAGAGCCTCTCCAATCCTATGGAACTCCTTACCCTTATCTGTTCGATTATCTCCTACTCTATTAGCTTTTAGACGATCTCTGAAAACCCTCCTTTTCAGAGAAGCCTATCCTTCCCACACCTAACAAATATACCTCCATTTTCTCCATAAGCCCATCCCCCACGGTTATTGCCTTTTGTTTCACTTGACCCTCCCTTCTAGATTGTAAGCTCTAACGAGCAGGGCCCTCTAGTTCCTCCTGTATTGAATTGTATTGTAACTGTATTGTCTTCCCTTATATTGTAAAGCGCTGCGCAAACTGTTGGCGCTATATAAATCCTGTATAATAATAATAAAAGTATTGAGGTAATAAATAAAGCTCTCCATGTAAATGAGGTCTGGGGGCTCATTCACATAGGTGCTGTGGTCTGTACAGTGTGAATCAGTGTTTTTTTTTTTTAATATAACTATTGCTGTGTGCAGGCAGCCTATGTTTGGGGATGCAGCAGCTGTACTAACACAGCCGCACAACCTAATTTGATTTTTAATTCACACTGTCTGTGTTCGGGGTGTGCGGGTGCAGGTGTACGGCCCCGAAGACAGACAGTGTGCATTCGGGGCACTCACCCACACCTGGGCACACTTATCAAATGATGACCTGTGTTCATTCAGCTGCTGCATCCTCATAGAATAACAGGCATCTCCAGCTCCACAAACCAACAGCTCATTCACACTGTATGTGTCAGAGAACCGTGTGGTTAACCCCTTCATTTTTAAAGTATTATTTTTTACATTTTTAAAAATCATTTTTTTTTACAATTTTGAAAAACATTTTTACAACTTTATTATTTTTTACATTTTTATTTTTTTATTTTTTATTTATCAAATAGTTTTTAAAGTAATACATTTTATTGATTTATTTTTTACAATTTGTATTACTTTTTACATGTTTTAAATTATTTTTTACTTTTTACAGTGCTCTTCGGGGGGGAAGGGTGAGATATCAAGGGTCTAAACCATGGGTGTCCAACCTTTTGGCTTCTCTGGGCCACATTGTGTGTAGAGACATTTTATCGGGCCGCATATAAAATATATACTATAGTTAAGGTATATAAGTAATAAAACGCCGCCGCAATCTTCCCCCTCCGCACTAATTTAACACAACTAGAGGATGACCATTGAAATGAAATCAGTATACAGAGGTTTACTTCTTCTGAGAGATATTAAAGGAACACTCTAACCACCATGACCACTTCAGTGATTTGAAGTGGTCATGGTAGTAGGAGTCAGAAACACTGCACATGCTGGGATATTTACAGTTATGTGCTGGGGGATAGTTGCACCCCTAGCACATATGACTTAGGAAGCCAGAAAATGTCATGTCCTTATTCATACATGTATGTACAAGGACATGACATATTATGACAAAACACAACTACTTATTAAAAAAAATATTGCAACAATTTACACATGCTGAAGCACATACCTTTTCTACTTATTTTGCAGACTGCTGGTGCGGTTACTGCTGGTGCGGTTACTGCTGGTGCGGGTAATGCTGGCGTTTACTGCTGGCGGTTACTGCTGGTCATGCGGGTAACGCTGGAGGAAGCAGCGGCTGCAGTAGAGAGCAGAGCCGCTGCTTCCTGTATGGCTCCTGTCACAGGTGGAGTGCATTTCATACCACTCCGCCTGTGACAGAGCCGTAACTATACAGGAAGCAGCGGCTCTGTCACTGACTGCAGACATCCGAAGTCTCCCGCAGCAGCCGGGAGATCGCACAGCACTTGCAGCCTAGTGCGTGCCCATCCAATGCAGCCTAAACAGTGCCCATCCAATGCAGCTTCACCAGTGCGTGCCCATCCAATGCAGCCTGATCAGTGCCCATCCAATGCAACCTCATCAGTGCATGCCCATCCAATGCAGCTTCACCAGTGCGTGCCCATCCAATGCAGCCTGATCAGTGCCCATCCAATGCAGCCTCACCAGTGCATGCCCATCCAATGCAGCTTGATCAGTGCCCATCCAATGCAGCCTCACCAGTGCATGCTCATCCAATGCAGCCTCACCAGTGTTTGCCCATCCAATGCAGTTGCAGGCTCTGCCTACAGTTGGTTGGAAGCCGCTGTGGCCTTGACCCCAACTCGACTTCCTCCCCAGAAAAAAAAAAAATTGTCAGGGGGCAGTGGGGCGCATTGGCTACAATTCCGGGCCGCATGCGGCCCTCTGGCCGCAGGTTGGACATGCCTGGTCTAAACAAACCCCTAACATTTCACCTTTCAGACGGAGAAAGCAATTGAGGAGACAAATTCTTCAATTCCTTTCCCTGTAGCCTCAGCTGTACTGAAAATGTACTGAGACAGAGGCTCCTGGTCATTTATAAACAGTTTACTATGCTTTAGTTATTAATGTACAAAGAAATGATTCGTACAATGCCTAGAAAAAGTATTCATACCCCTTAAAATGTTCCACATTTTGTCATGTTACAACTAAAATCGTAAATTGTGTTATCATGTTTTGATGTTGTCATTTACTACTCTGTTAAACGCTTGCCGACCGACGCACGACTATTTACTGCGGCGGTCAGCCCCTCACAGGCAAAGCCACGTAGGACTACGTCGCTAGCCTGTGAGGCTCCCGCGCGGTCACGGACCCCCCGCGCGTGTGTCCGGCGGACCCGATGTCCGCCGGGCACTCGCGATCGTCCGTTACACCAGAAGAAAGGCAGGCGGCTAATGTAAACAAAGCCGCCTGTCATTCTTCCCTGTGTAAGAATGGAGATCACCAGGACCGTTGATATCTGTTCTTACACTAGTAGCCATAGCCAATCACAGTTAGAAACACGCCCCTAGGGACACACTTAACCCCCCCCTCCCTCTCCAATAAAGTTAACTCCTTCACTGCCAGTGTCATTTTTACAGTAACAGTGCATATGTATAGCACTGATTACTGCAGTAATGTCACTGGTAACCCCAAAAGTGTCAAAAAAATCAGTCAAGGGTCCGATCTGTCCGCCGCAATGTCGCAGTCCCACAAAAAAAATCGCAGATCGCAAAAAAACCAACAAAAATCTTTCCCTTAGCTAGTAAACGAATTAACTTTTGCGCAAACCAATCAAAATACGCTTTTGCGTTTTTTTTTACCAAACATAGGTAGCATAAAACAAATTGGCCTAAAATGTTTAAAAATTTTGATTTTTACATTTTTTTGGGGAATTTCATATAAAAAAATTTGAAAAATATTGTTATTTTTTCAAAATTGACGCTCTTTTTTTGTTTATAGCGCATGATCAAAAAATCGCACAGGTGATCAAATACCACCAAAAGAAAGCTCTGTTTGTGGGAACAAAAGGACGTCAAATTCGTTTAGGTACAGCATCGCACGACTGCGCAATTGTCCGTTAAAGTCACGCAGTGCCGAATCGCAAAATAGGCCCTGGTCAGGAAGGGGGTATAATCTTCCGGGCTTTAAGTGGTTAATATGAGTGTATGTTACTCTATTATAGAACCTCATTTGCAGTATGTAACCTTATTAACCCTGAAGAAGGAGCACACAGCTTCGAAACGCGTTGGGTATCTGTACTGCTCTATTTTCGCCTGTATCTGTATTGTGTTTTTTATGGAACTGCTTTGCTCATTTTTGTGATCTATTATGCTATATTTTGTATGATATTCTGTAATAAACATTTATATTTTTTATACATTTTGCATCTTTTTGAGTGCCGATAAAGTCCCAAACCCTTAGGGGATCCTTTTCGCTTTTAGCTTATTGCTTTTCGGGATGTGGCACCTACCTATGTAAGGGGGTTTATGTCTGTGGATTATCTTTTTCTGTAAATGTATTTTATTGGGATTTTATGTGATCGACCAACACAAAGTGGCACATAATTGTGAAGTGGAAGGAAAATGATAAATGGTTTTCAAATTTTTTTACAAATAAATATGTGAAAGTGTGGCATGCATTTGTATTCACCCCCCTGAGTCAACACTTTGTAGAATCACCTTTCCCTGCAATTACAGCTGCAAGTCTTTTTGGGGATGCCTCTACCAGCTTTGTACATTTAGAGAGGGACATTTTTGCCCATTCTTCTTTGCAAAATAGCTCAAGCTCTGTCAGATTGGATGGAGAGTGTCTGTGCACAGCAATTTTCAAGTCTTTCCACAGATTCCCAATTGGATTTAGGTCTGGACTGGGCCATTCTAACACATGAATATGCTTTGATCTAAACCATTCCATTGTAGCTCTGGCTGTATGTTTAGGGTCGTTTTCCTGCTAGAAGGGGAATCCCCGGCCCAGACTCAAGTCTTTTCCAGCCTGTAACAAGTTTTATTCTAAGATTGTCCTGTATTTCCATCTTCCCATTAACTCTGACCAGTTTCCCTGTCCCTGCAGAAGAAAAGCATCGCCACAACATGATGCTACCACCACCATGTTTCACGGTGGGGATGGTGTGTTCAGGGTGATGTGCAGTGTTAGTTTTCCACCACACATAGCATTTTGATTTCAGGCCAAAACGTTCTAATCTGATCAGAGCACCTTCTTCCTCATGTTTGCTGTGTTCCCCACATGGACTTCTTATGGCTTTCTTTCATCAATGCCTTTCTTCTTGCCGCTCTTCCATAAAGGTCAGATTTGTGGAGTCCGCGGAATAATAGTTGTCATGTGGACAGATTCTCCCACCTGAGCTGCGGATCTCTGCAGCTCCTCCAGCGTAGGGATGATCGAACTTTTGAAAAGTTTGGTTCGACCAGAACACCCGAACTTCCCGAAAGTTCGGCCCGGATTTCAGAACCCCATTGAAATCAATGGGACCCGAACTTTGGTAATCAAAAAACACCATTTTGAAGCCCTAAAACCCAATAAATGCCCCTAAAAGTGCCTAGGGCTCTGGGTCATGCCCCAGGGACTATTAATCACACAAAAAAAAAAGTTCTTAACCCTCCTCTTATGTTAGAATTCCATTACTATCCATGATGTTAGGGTCAGTTTTGACCCGTGTTTTAAATCAGCCATAAAATACCCTCTGAATAATTATTTATCATCAAATTTGTTTCTTACCTCTTGGTTATCTTGTTAGGCTTCTTTATCCTTTAAAAGATTGGTTTTAATATTTTTGGTGTGACCCCTAGACCTTTCTTTTGATAGCATACCTCTCGTTGTCAAATTTAAACAATGGTAAAATAAAGTCAGCAACTCTGAAATGAATTTGTCCTATGTTTCTTCACTTTATTTAGAGAAGCAGACAAGCAGGAAAAGAGATAGGCCCCTCCCTAACTACAGCTCACAGGGTTGAGAGGGGATTGGCTGTCACTGTTACTAAGCAGAGAGAGTGTTTATGATTTCAGTTTTGGAACTTATTAGTGTCCTAAAATCCTATATTATAACTGGGTCAGAATTGACCCTAACACCATGAACGTCTTAATTTTCACCACAGTATTTTATAATTTAGTGAAAAGGATTATTTTTCTATTACATTGTTTAAATAGAGGTTCCTGACAAAGTAAAAAAAATCTTGATGCAATAAACAAATTTATGTGATACTTATAGACATTCAAAACCTGAAAACGGGTCAGTTTTGACCCTAACACAAGAGGAGGGTTAAAAATTGACATTTTTTGATAGAGAGCCAATTATTGAAAAAATTATTGAAAAAAAAATTGAGATTTCTTTGGATTTAGTGTCTGGGGGGTCTAAAAAGTGTACCTGTGAAGTTTCAGCTCTGTAGCATGTCCAGAACCAGAAAAAAAAAAGATTGATTTTATTAGAATTGCAGTAGAGCAGGATAGTGGCTCCACTATTGTCACACCCGGCCGTTTTTCTTGCAGGCGTTTATTGGGCTTTTTTGTGGACGTCTTTGGAGGCAGGCATGACATCTGAACTTCTGTGTAGGGGTATATATACACACACACACACACATGTATGTATATACACACATACACATATATAGGTGTGAAAGTAGCAGAACCCTATGCCTGCGCTAATGAAATTATTTGCAGGCATAGGGCTTCGCTCCTATCACACCTATATGTGTGTATGTGTATAAATACATATAAGTGTGTGTGTATGTATACCCCTATACAGAAGTTCAGATGTTATGCCTGCCTCCAAAGATGCCCAAAAAATGCCCAAAAAAATGCCTGCAACAACACACCTGGGCGTTTTTGTTGCAGGTGTTTTTTTTGGGCATTTTTTGGGCGTCTTTGGAGGCAGGCATAACATCTAAACTTCTGTATAGGGGTATATATACACACACACACATATATGTATTTATACACATACACACATATAGGTGTGATAGGAGCGAAGCCCTATGCCTGCAAATTATTTCATTAGCGCAGGCATAGGGTTCTGCTACTTTCACACCTATATATGTGTATGTGTATATATACATACATGTGTGTGTGTATATATACCCCTAGACAGAAGTTCAGATGTTATGCCTGCCTCCAAAGACGCCCAAAAAATGCCCAAAAAAAACGCCTGCAACAACACACCTGGGCATTTTTGTTGCAGGCATTTTTTTGGGCATTTTTTGGGTGTCTTTGGAGGCAGGCATAACATCTAAACTTCTGTATAGGGGTATATATACACACACACACATATATGTATTTATACACATACACACATATAGGTGTGATAGGAGCGAAGCCCTATGCCTGCAAATTATTTCATTAGCACAGGCATAGGGTTCTGCTACTTTCACACCTATATATGTGTATGTGTATATATACATACATGTGTGTGTGTATATATACCCCTACACAGAAGTTCAGATGTTATGCCTGCCTCCAAAGATGCCCAAAAAAATGCCCAAAAAAACGCCTGCAACAAAAACGCCCAGGTGTGAAAGTAGCGAAGCCACTATCCTGCTCTACTTCAATTCTAATACAAACAATCTTTTTTCTATGGCGGTCACCCTGACATGGAAGGGTTTGGTCACCCTGCCATAGCAGTCAGAGACAGTTAACCCTACACTACACTACAGTCACCCTGACACTTAACACTTTCCCTACAGAAACTAGATTATTAAATCTAACTATAGTGGAAAATAGTACCCTAACTACACTAGATATCCCTTTCCTCACACTAATAATTGCTAAATGACACTTTTGCTGCAGGAGTAACAGAACTGCTACCACTCTCTTCCACATCCCTGTATTACAATGCTAGAGATTTGGCGGGGCTATGTTATATACTGGGGGGCGTATTCACTACTGATTGGCCTCTGGACCCCCTAGTCACTCCAATCACATTCCTAGCATCCTCCTGCCCCCTCAATTGGCTTTTACTGATGGTTCTGGTCCAATCACAGGCTTTTAAAGCCCAGTTCCTGTCCCATTGCATTTTGGTCGGTTCTGGTTGCCGAATTCCGAACTTTTTCAGCAAAAAGTTCTGAATTTGGCCGAATTTCGAACAGTCAATGTTCGGGTCGAACCGATGGTCGACCCGAACCGTTCGATCATCCCTACTCCAGAGTTACCATGGGCCTCTTGGCTGCTAATCTGATGAATGCTCTCCTTGCCGGCCTGTCAGTTGGATGGCCATGTCTTGGTAGGTTTGCAGTTGTATCATACTCTTTCCACTTGGCGTTTTGAATGCTTTTAAGTGCAGAGATCCCTCCACAAGAGTACCTGTGAAGTAAAAAAAAATAAAATAAAATATAGGCCCATATCGGCCAATACCGATACGCAATGACCAAAATATCAGTATCGGCAATGAAAAAATGATATCGGTCGATCCCTACAATAGTCTCATCCCTCAACAGTAAATGTCTTCCATTAACAGTTTCCCCACCAGCAGAAATAGAGCTCCCCAACAACAATAGATCCCCCAAGTGACAATAGAGCCCCCTGCAGCCAGCATCAATAGACCCTCCAGCACATCCCAGCACAAGCGCATATGGCATATGTGACGGAACAGGGCACCCCGACTGGAAGCTCTGGAACACGGGATCCGTGAATCTGGCTATAGTTACCCCAAGAACTCGACAGTACAAGTTTTGGAGTCAAACCAGAATGAACTGTTTATTCAAACACCTGCACAAAGGGATATACATTCTGACAACCCCTCCCTCTTAGAACCAATACACACAAACATACACATCCCATAATAAGCTTACTGAAGGCAGACAGGAACAATAGAACAATGGAATGCAGGTATTCAACAATAACAAACCCCCACCCCACTAGCAAGGCTCTATGAAACACTTTTGCAATATCCTAGCAATCTGCAATATATATTTATATTTATATATTATATATATATATATATTTATATATTTCCTGAGGGACATTGTTCAGAAATATTATTGCCCCAAGTAAAAGAGGCCCCTCACTCTTTCAACACAAACCACACATATAGAACCCGGGAGAACAGGGGTAACACCAAAGGCTGAGTCCAGTGTGGTTGTACAGCGAGTCTGATTAGTGCAGACCCAACTGGGGTTCTTGGTCACCCTGTGCCCCTAATAGACACATGGGGACTTGCACATAAGAGGGGCTGGGGAAGCTGGACAAGTAGTCTCCCAACCTCCCAGAAGCAATCTGGGTTCCACAAGCCCCCCAACCAAAGTGACTTACGTCACAGCATATAAATTCAGTGTTGGAGGTGCCAGAACTGCGTTCCCCACGTTCCTGCTAAAAAAAAAGCCCTGTTTTATGATCTTGCACACAGGTACCGCATTGTAGCAGTATCACTGCTATAGGGCGGACAGGAAGTGGTTAAAATGTTTACTGCATCTTCTCCTGAATTCGCTATGAATGTATGGGCGCAATCTGTACTAGTACAATACTGCAGTAATTCTCTTCTTAGCCATTGATTTTTTTTTGTGTTGAACAGTATCGATCTATGTAATGAAGCAGCCTGGTTTAATGAATTAACAAACTGACCAATCAATGTAGATTGGCTTTAAATGTAATTTTAATCTGATATATTATAACATGCACAGCTGAGATTTGTCTGCTCAGATTTGCCAGTATAACACTTGTAACCCGCTACTATAATTCCCATAAATCTAACACTCAATCAAATATCATTCTGAAATGGAACATTAATTTTCTTAAGTCAGGTTTGAGGGTATCATTTTAAATTTTGGAAATGCTGGTTGTCAGGTTCTTAGCGCACTGTGACTGAATTAAGATGGGGTATGGTATAGCGTGAAATGTTCCTTCGGAGTCAAATAAATAAATTAGTTCATCCCTAAGGAAAGGTTCACACCCAGCATTTCATGTGCGCATTTTAAGTGCTACACGCATAGGGCAGCCCATTCATTTCAAATAGCTGCTCTACGTAACAAATGCTCAAAAATTGCTTATGCAGCTTTTTGGGCATTGAGCTTTTTTTTAACCATGTGTTTTGGCGCGCTTTTGATGTCTGCAAAAACATTCATCTGTTCGGGGGGCCATTAACAATGTTTGGCGCCGCAGGTTTTTCTGTGTTTCCTAAACATATGATTTTGTGCGCATTCACAAAATACTCAGGTGTGAATGTAGCCTAAATTAGGTTGAAAGAGCAACTCAGACACTTTTCTTATTAAACCCAATGGGAGGGATTTACTAAGACTGGTACACAGAGAATCTGGTGCAGCTACGCATAGTAATCAATCAACTTCTAATTTCAGCTTGTTCAATTAATCACTTCAATACTGGGGACTTCAATAGCTTTCAGTGCTGTTGCACTTTGAATGACAATTGTGCAGTCATGCAGTACTGTATCCATATTCATTTTTTACATTTTTTTTTTTTTGAAAGAAAGAGCTTTCTTTTGGTGGTTTTTAATCGCCACGGGGTTTGTTATTTTTAGATAAACAAGTGAAAAAACACACAAAAAAAAAGAAAAAACGTTTTTTTAGTTTCTGTTATACAATTTTGAAAATAAGTAATTTTTCTTCTTTACTTATGTGCGCTGATGAGACTGCATTGATGGGCACTGCTGAGGCTTCCCTGATGGGTGCTGGTAAGCCTGCACTGATGGGCACTGGTGAGACTGTACTGATGGGCACTAATGAGGTGGTACTGATAAGACGACACTGATGAATAGGCGCCGATGAGGCTGCACTGATGAGGTGGTACTGATGGGCACTGATATGCTGCACTGAAGGGCACTGATAAGCTACACTGATAGGGCTGCACTGATAATCAGGGCATTGATGGGCACTGCTGAGGCTTCACTGATGGGCGCTGTTAAGCCTGCACTGATGGGCACTGATGAGGCTGCACTGATAGACACTGATGAGGTGGCACTGATAAGGCAACACTGATTAATAGGCACTGATGAGGCTGCACTGATGGATACTGATATGGTGGCACTGATAAGGCGACACTGATGAATAGGCACTGATGAGGCGGCACTGATAGGTAGCACTGATGGGCACTGATGGGCTGCACTGATGGACACTGATAAGCTACACTGATAGGGCTGCACTGATAATCAGAGCACCGATGATCAGTGTCCTGATTATCAGGGTAAACAGTGTGCTGAAAGCCTTGCCAGTTACAGTTAGAGTTACAGATACAACTCATGAGGAAAAGACTGCCAAAAACCAGCAAGTCTGTTTACATGTGATCAGCTGTGATTGGACACAGCTGGTCACATGGCAAAGGGCCACTGTGATTGGTCCTTTACCTCGATTTGTGACCAGCTGTGTCTGAAGGACACAGTGGTCACAGAGCTCACCTGATGCAGTGTACTATACTACCTCGTTGTAGCCGTCCTTTTGCCTTAACACGGTACTAAAATGGTTAAGCTTTAACAATAAAACCTAGAAGCTGATTGACTACTATGCACAGCTGCAGCAGACTCTGTGGGCACCAGTTTTAGTAAATCTTCTCCAATATATGTAACCAATGTCATTTTTATCACAATTATTTATAATGTTGCATTAAGGTCTACAGTATGTATTCATTATGTTTAACACATTTTTGGGAATTTTTGGGTAAAAATAAATAAAGAAAGAAAAGGAGCAGTTCAATGAAAAGACAGGAAAATGTAGGGAAAATTATATAATTTAATACACATATATATAAATAGATATTGCACAACAGCACCGGAGGGAGAAAAATAAATAAGTATATAAAAAAAATGTATTTAAAAAAATAAATATATATACTGTATATACATATATATATATATATATATATATATATATATATATATATATATATATATATATATATACACATATATATATATATATATATATATATATATATATATACATATATACACACATATATATACACATATATATATATATATATATATATATATATATATATAGTATATATATTTATTTTTTTAAATATATTTTTTTGTATACTTATATATTTTTCTCCCTCAAGGTGCTGTTGTGCAATATCTTACAGGAACAGCTTCCCCAGCCTATTAGTAGATATACCTGATTAGGCTATCACGTCACATTACGGAACTTATTTTGCACTCCTGCTTAGATAGGAAAGAGTTGTTTATGGCTTAACCCTGAGGCAAGAAGTAAGCTAGGCATAACTTGGAAAAATCACAGCATTTGAAAGAAAATGATATACTGTATATACATATATCTTATATAGCTGTAGCTTAGACTGCTCAATACTGTGAGCAAACATTAGAGCAGATATTACTCCATCCATCATTGGTAAGATTTGTGTCCTTCTGTGGCCAGCCTTAGGTTGACCAGTTTGGAAATATTGTCTTACTTGTGCAAAGCTGTGACCTACAGATTGTTGTTGTGTGACCATGGTCAGCCAGTTATGGGAATCTTTCCAAACTTTGCAATTAGATAGGACTAAAAGAAATAGCATAAACACCACTGCAGGTTAATTTCACTTAACATGGTGCATAAAACAAAATAGAAAACCTACAGTGAACCTGTGTTAACTTTAAAACCCCTAGGTTGTAGAGAGACATTCATTACAGGTACCTAAAGGTGTTGCATGCATTGACAGATATTTTATAGAGCTCCTTGTGAGCTCCAAACCCTGGGGACCTCATGTATAGGGATGATCGAACGGTTCGCGTCGACCATCGGTTAGACCCGCACATTGACTGTTCGAGGTTCTGCCGAATTCCGAACTTTTTGCTAAAAAAGTTCAGAAGTCGGCAACCAGAACCGACCAAAATGCAATGGGACAGGAACTGGGCTTTAAAAGCCAGTGATTGGACCAGAACCATCAGTAAAAGCCAATTGAGGGGGCAGGAGAATGCTAGGAATGTGATTGGAGTGACTAGGGGGTCCAGAGGCCAATCATTAGTGAATACGCCCCCCAGTATATAAGATAGCCCCGCCAAATCTCTACCATTTTAATACAGGGCTGTGGAAGAGAGTGGAAGCAGTTCTGTTACTTCTGCTTCAAAGTGTCATTTAGCAACGATTAGTGTGAGGAAAGGGATATCTAGTGTAGTTAGGGTACTATTTTCCACTATAGTTAGATTTAATAATCTAGTTTCTGTAGGGAAAGTGTTAAGTGTAAGGGGACCATAGTGTAGTGTAGGGTTAACTGACTCTGACTGCTATGGCAGGGTAACAAAACCCTTCCATGTCAGGGTGACCGCTATAGAGAAAAGATTGTTTCTCTTAGAACACTTACAGAACCGGATAGTGGCTTCGCCCCTGTCACCCGGCTTTTTGCTGCAGGCGTTTATAGGGCTTTTTTGAGGACATGTTTGGAGTCAGGCATGACATCTGAACTTCTGTGTAGGGGTATATATACACACACACATGTATGTATATATACACATACACATATATAGGTGTGAAAGTAGCAGAAATCTATGCTTGCGCTAATGAAATAATTAACACCCATATGGCTTCTCTGCTATAACACCTATATGTGTGTAAATACATATAAGTGTGTGTGTATATATACCCCTATACAGAATTTCAGATGTTTTGCCTGCCTTCAAAGACCCCCCAAAAAATGCCCAAAAAAACGCCTGCTGCAAAAACACACCTGGGCGTTTTTGTAGCTGGCGTTGGTTTGGGCATTTTTTGGGCATCTTTGGAGGCAGTCATAACATCTGTACTTCTGTATAGGGGTATATATACACACACACTTATATGTATTTATACACATACACACATATAGGTATTATAGCAGAGAATCCCTTTTTTTCTATTTGGAAAGATTGGAGAGTGATTAAAACCCTTGTCAGTTTCTATTGCTGTCTGTTCCAACCCCTTAAGGAGATTCACCATCTATATTTGTCCTGTGCACCATTATCATTGAAAGTGAAAGTAAAGGAAAATCCCAAATTTTAGGTTGTCCCCTTAATTTGCAGGGATTTCCTCTCACTTCCTGTTTGGCTATGGGACAGGAATGAAGAGAAAATCTCCCCGATGGAATACAGATAGTAAAAAAAAAAATCTGACATGGGGTTATAACCCCCACTTGTTCTATCCAAAATGGGAAAAAAAATGTTCATAGTTCTACTTTAAAGGGTAACTTCCCTTTCATGGGGGGAAAAATAGCAAACAAAGAAAAAACAATATAGCGTAAACAACTGCGACACTAATCATATTGTAATTGAATGTTATTAAACATTTTCTTTCATTTTCAATCTGCAGCTGTTGTAATTTTCTGAAAATGCAATGCAATATGGCCACCTGGAGCTGTTCTGTACACAGAATGTATACTGACCACACCCCCAGAAACATAATTTCCTGCTTGTGTGGCTCACCAATTTTCCAAGAAGTCTGCATTAAGATCCAAGTCAGATTTCTGGCATCCCCTGCAACAAAAATGTCATTTTTGGTGAGATACTCCCAATAGGAACACGTCTAAAGGGATGCAGGCCCAGCAGATTTCCTCATTAGAGCTCTGCAGCTGCCACAGCTGATAGATAATTATGAAACCACTCCCATTTGACCCACTCGGCACAGAGGAACAAACAATGATTTCTTTAGAACAACAAAAAGTAGGAATCTGCAACAAAGTTTTTTTTTTTTAAATCCTTGCAATGTACGTAGATCACCCAGAGAGGAATGTTTTTTTCTCAACAAAAGTGGAGTTACACTTTAATGTCCGTACCTCACACTCAAGCTGGGAAAGATCAAAGATAAAATAAGAATGTAAGTTAACCGGTTGCCGACCGCCGCAAGTACATATACTGCGGCGGTCAGCCCGGGCCAGGCAAAGTGACGTATCGGTACGTCACTAGCCTGGGAGCCAATAGCGGGCGGGCGTGCGCCACCGGAGGCGCGCTCCCGCCTCGGCTCATTCACGGACACCTCCGTGCGTGTGACCGGCGGACCCGATGTCTGCCGGTCACTCGCGATCGTCCGCTGTGAAGAGAGAAAGGCAGGCGGCTAATGTAAACAAAGCCGCCTGTCATTCTTCCCTGTGTAAAAGCACTGATCTAACGGTCCTGCTATGTAGGACCGTTGGTCTGTGCTGTTACACACAGCCACATCCCTGCACAGTTAGAAGCACGCCCCTAGGGACACACTTAACCCCTCCCTCTCCAATAAAGTTAACCCCTTCCCTGCCAGTGTCATTTTTACAGTAACAGTATAGCACTGATTACTGTAGTAATGTCACTGGTACCCCCAAAAGTGTAAAAAATGTCAGTCAAGGGTCCGATCTGTCCGCCGCAATGTTGCAGTCCCGCAAAAAAAAATCGCAGATCGCCGCCATTACTCGTTAAAAAAAAAACAACAAAAATGACAAAAATCTTTCCCTTAGTTAGTAAACGCAATAACTTTTTTGCGCAAACCAATCAAAATACGCTTATTGTGATTTTTTTTAACCAAACATAGGTAGCAGAAAACAAATTGGCCAAAAATTTAAAAAAATTTGGATTTTTACATTTTTTTGGGGGGGAATTTCATATAAAAAAATGTGAAAAATATTGTTATTTTTGCAAAATTGTCGCTCTTTTTTTGATTATAGCACATGATCAAAAAAATCGCACAGGTGATCAAATACCACCAAAAGAAAGCTCTGTTTGTGGGAAAAAAAAGGACGTCAAATTCGTTTAGGTACAGCATCGCACGACCGCGCAATTGTCCGTTAAAATCACGCAGTGCCGAATCGCAAAATACCCCCTGGTCAGGAAGGGGGTAAAAAGTGGTTAAGACTGATGTGCATTTACAGTACTACAAAAGAAGCTAAATATGAACCTCAACGACACATTTCCTTGGTGTCCTTTGGTCACAAAGACTGTAAAAAAAAAAAAAAAAAAGCAAAAGAAAAAAAATTTGGCGTATAAACGTCTATTTAAATTCATTACAACATCTTTTCTTTGTGCCTCTTCTTAGACATATCAGCAATTTCTTCTGTTTTGAAGTAGATCAAAAGAATTTTAAACAATGTTTAGGAAAGAAAAAAAAAAAAAGCATGAAACTAAAGCAACATTTCCAACAAAATACACTTTCATTGAACGTGACTGAAATAATGACAGGTATGTGGGCAAATTGCATTTCAAATAAAGCTGCCGCTACCTACCGTGTAATTGTATGCTATTATTTCCTTTTTTCTTTTTTTTTTTCATCTCATATATTCCTTTGTTTGTAAAACAGGTTTGATGCCTGCAGCACGTCTAGGAATAATAAAATGTATTTTTCATTGAAGGTAAAAAAAAAAACATAATAATCAAAATAATCAAATTTCTGTTATTTGTAGTTCTTCAGAGGTTGTGTTTTTTTTTCCCCTCAAAGCTATTCAAACATTACAAACAGTCCCAAATAACCAAATAAATGGGTTTTGCTTTTTAGCCTGTTAGCAATTACTCTTTGTGATTTTTTTTTTTCCTGCCGGAGGTAAATTTAATGAAATGGAAATCTAGCTACAATAAAATGAATCAAAGGCCGACATCTTTTAATTGTTGCGGTATTAGTTTTATGTAAATGTGCGCCAGCGATTTTAAATGATGTGTTTATGTAATTCACCTCTCCCGTCTGCCTTACAGTGGCGCGATAAGGGTTTGTTTTGGTTGCGCGACGCGCTGGGGAAGTTAAATGGATTTGTTAGAATTGACTGCGAGGGGTAAATGTGCGTTGGATAAAATGTAATGATAAGTCTTTTCTTCAGGGCCCCAACAATAGCGTTCTGCTCCCATCGTCAGACAGAAGGGGAATCGTAAATTGATGAGTGATCTCTCTATAAAACAATTTTGTGTATTATCTCGCAATCAATCTCTTTTGCAGGGAAATATAAATTATAGCCTGTAAAATTCAAATCAACCGGATTAACATAGAAAGTCGGAAAAAAAAAAAAACAAGATGAGAAACCCATCACTGCTATCCAATGTTACTAAGTAGCAAGTCCATAATGTGAAACAAATATGCGTATATTGGCTGTCTTGTGAATTCTCTGGCTGCATGCCTGTTCTAGGTCAGTGACTTAACCACTTTACCACCGGAGGATTTTCCTGCTTAACGTCCAGGCCACTTTTTGCAACTCGGCACTGCGCGATTTTAACTGACAATTGCGCGGTCATGCAACCCTGTACCCAAACAAAATTTATGTCCTTTTTTTCCCACAAACAGAGCTTTCTTTTGGTGGCATTTGATCACCTCGGCGCTTTTCTTTTTTTGCGATATTAATAAAAAAAGAGTGAAAATTTGGCGAAAAAATTTACATTTTCTACTTTTACAGTTAAATATCCAATATATTCAATTTTTGTCATATATTTAGGCCAAAATGTATTTAGCTACATGTCTTTGACAAAAAAATTCTCAATGAGTGTATTTTTAACCGCTTTAAGACCGGAAGATTTTACCCCATTCCTGACCAGACTATATTTTGCGATTCGGCACTGCGTTAATTTAACGGATAATTGCGCGGTCGTGCGATGCTATACCCAAATTAAATTGATGTCCTTTTTTTCCCCACAAATAGAGCTTTCTTTTGGTGGTATTTGATCACCTGTGCGATTTTTAATTTTTGAAAAAAAGAGCGACAATTTTGAAAAAAAAAAACAATATTTTTTACATTCTGATATATAACATTCCCCAAAAAAATGTATAAATCAAGATTTTTTAACATTTTAGGCCTATTTGTTTTCTGCTACATATTTTTGGTAAAAAAAAAAAAAAAATCACAATAAGCGTATTTTGATTGGTTTGCGCAAAAGTTATTGCATCTACAAACTAGGGGAAAGATTTATGTCATTTTTATTGTTTTGTTTTTTTTACTAGTGATTTTTTTGCGGGACTGCGACATTGCGGCGGACAGATCGGACCCCTAACTGACATTTTTGACACTTTTGGGGGGACCGGTGACATTACTACAGTAATCAGTGCTAAAAATATGCACTGTTACTGTAAGGCTCCATGCACACAGGGCGTCATAAAAACGTGCTCCAAAGCTGTTTACTTGACGCCGGGAAACAGCAGCTGTAAAAACGTGCTTTCAGTAGCTTTTTCAATTAGCGTTATTGCACGTTTGGCCACAGTAGCTGTTAGCAGCGTTTTTTCTGCCTCCATTCAAAATCAATGGTTCCCTATGGGAGCCTATTGATTTGAATGGAAGTCGCACCTCAGGTCGGATCAGGGTGATCCGACTTGCGGCGCGACTTGCACTGTGAGAATCTTGAGGTGGAACTCCACACCAAAATGGGGAAAAAAAACGGCGTGGGGTTCCCCCCCAGGTTCCAAACCAGGCCCTGGAAAAAACGGTGTGGGGTTCCCCCCAAAATCCATACCAGACCCTTATCCAAGCATGCAGCCCAGCATACCAGGAAAGGGGAGGGGACGAGCGAGCGGCCCCACCCCCCCTGGATCATACCAGGCCACACTCCCTCAACATAGGGGGGTGTGGGTGCTTTGGGTCAGGGGGGGCTCTGCACCCCGCACCTCAAAGCACCTTGCCCCCATGTTGATGAGGACAAGGGCCTCATCCCCACAACCCTGGCCGGTGGTTGTGGGGGTCTGCGGGCTGGGGGCTCATCGGAATCTGGAAGCCCCCTTTAACAAGGGGGCCCCCAAGATCCCGAACCCCCTCCCTATGTGAATGGGTATGGGGTACACTGTACCCCTACTCATTCACCACATAAAAGGCAGTGTATGGAAATAACGACAGGAGACGTTTTGGAAAGTTTATTAAAAATCTTCATCCGGCTCTTCGGGGTCTTCTCCTCTCCGGGGGTCTTCTGCTGTCTTCTCCTCTCCGGGGGTCTTCTGCTCTTTTGCTGTCCGCCCTTCTGCTGTCCTCTCTTCTTGTCTTCTCCTCTCCGGTCTTCTGCTCTTTTGCTGTCGGCTGTCGGCTCTTCTTCTTCCTCCGGTCCTCACGCACGTTAAGCCACGTTATGCAGCCTTTAGCAGCGTCAGACGTTTTCGACGTCTCGACGCTGCAGCTCCAGAACGCACAGTTCCTGGAATTTTTTTGGAGCTGTAAAACGCCTATGCCACTTGGAGCTCCTAAAAGCTCTATGTGTGCATGAGGCCATAGAATAACATGGATGGGCGTTCTGCAGCTGCAAAAAAAAAACGTCTGAAGCTGCTAACAGCAGCTCCAAAAACGTCCAGTGTGCATGAGGCCTAATAATGACACTGGCAGGGAAGGGTTTAACACTATGGGTGATCAAGGGGTTAAATGTGAGCCTAGGGGAGTGATTCTAACTGTGGGGGGGGTGGCTTCTGAAATGACCATAGAGACATGTGATCCTATATATAGAAGGATCACATGAGCTCTGTGATCATTCCAGGGAGAAGAGCGGTCAGCTGTGTTTACAACAGCCGACCGTCCTCTCTCAGCAAGGATCAATCGCGGGTGTCAGGCGGCAATCGGAGCCGCCTGACAATGCCATCTTAAGAGCATTATAGGCCCCGGGGAATGCAGTGCACTGGGGTCCCACCTACACAATCACTCGCGCGAATAAAAATGCAAATTATCGATAATGCGATATTTATTGGTACAGCAGTGCCAGGCTAATGACAGCTTCCAAGTTCGGTGGCTGGGTCTGGTGAACACACACACGGATGGGAGTCAGACTCGACTGTCCTGTGTGTGCCTGTTCCCGTGGAGACAGACAGGCATTCCTGCAGTTGTGGGCTCCCCCTCCACGGCCCAAGTGGCCTGACAGCAGTGCAGGGGCAACAGGCACTTGCCACCTGCTAAGTTCGGTGGCAGGAGGCACACGAGAATCGGGACTAATGCTTGGCTGGGGCTGGGTCGCTGGGCAAGTGGGGCCCCCAGGCAACTGCCCAGCGTGCCCATTCGGTAAGATGGGCCTGCCTGCCGTCTGACACACAAATCGGCTTCCCCGCTAACAAACGGGGGTGGGAGCGTGCTGCCAGCGGCGCCCCCTAGCTTCCTGAGACGTAGACCTACATCGCTTTGCCCAGGAACGGCTGCCTGCTGCAGTAAATCTGCGGTAGGCGGTCATTAAGTGTTTAACCATTTCGCTACCAAAGCCTTTTTTTTTTACATTTTTGCATGCATTAAAATGAACATTTTAGACCTGAAGATTAGGTAAACCCCCCCAAACAATATATACTCACCATCCACTTTATTAGGTACACCTTGCTTGTACCAGGTTGGACCTAGGGTTTCCACCTCATCCCTTTAAACCAGGACACACATTAATTACACAGGTTCTGTGGCTGATTAAGGTGGTAAATAAACTCACTTAGTGCCTTATGTGCATTATATCAGCTTCAGAACCTGTGTACCCAATATGTGTCCTGGTTTAAAGGGATGATATGGCAACCCTAGTTGGACCCCCTTTTGCCTTCAGAACTGCCTTAGTTCTTCATGTCATAGATTCAACAAGGTGTTGGAAACATTCCCCAGAGATTTTGGTCCATAGTGACATGATAGTATCACAGAGTTTCTGCAGATTTGTCAACCATAATGCAAATCTTCTGTTCCACCACATCCCAGAGGTGCTCTACATACAATATATATATATATATATATATATATATATATATATATATATATATATATATATATATATATATATATATATAATTTTTTATTTATTTTTTTTATTTATTTATTTTTGCTGTGATTTTTACTGCAATTTTCTAAGTGTTTGGTGGCGTCTCTTTGGAGTGTTTGTAAGCACTAACAATAAACTTCTCTTATTTGGTCCCTTTCGATCTGCTAAATACACCATTGAAAGCATTATGTTATATCTACCCCACCACTGGTGTCAATGGGAGGAGTAGCCTCCCCATCGTTGGTGTCTGAGGGAGGAATAGTGCCTCATCATTGTTATCAGCAGGAGGAATAGTGCCCCATCATTGGTGTCAGTGGAAGTAATAGTGCCCCTTCATTGGTATTAGTGGGAGGAATAGTGCCCCATCATTGGTGTCAGTGGGAGTAATAGTTCCCCATCATTGGTATTAGTGGAAGGAATAGCCCTCCATCATTGGTATCAGTGGGAGGAATAGTGCCCTATCATTGGTATCAGTGGGAGGAATAGTGCCCCATCATTGGTGTCAGCGGGAAGAATAGTGCCCTCTCATTGGTATCAGTGGGAGGAATAGTGCCCCATCTTTGGTATTAGTGGGAGGAATAGTGCCCCATCTTTGGTATCAGTGGGAGGAATAGTGCCCCACCATTGGTGTCTGTGGGAGTAATAGTGCCCCATCATTGGTATCAGTTGGAGGAATAGTGCCCCATCATTGGTATCAGTTGGAGGAATAGTGCCCCGTCATTGGTATCAGTGGCAGGAATAGTGTCCTATCATAGGTATCAGTGGGAGGAAAAGCCCCCATCAGTGGATCAATGGGAGGAATAGCCCTCCATCATTGGTGTCAGTGGGAGTAATAGTGATCCACCACTGGAGTCAGTGGGAGGAATAACCCCCCATCATTGGTGTCAGTGGGAGGAATAGTGCCCCATCATTGGTGTCAGTGGGAGGAATAGTGCCCCATCATTGGATCAGTAAGAGGAATAGTGACCCACCACTGGTGTCAATGGGAGAAATAAACCCCAATAATTGGTGTCAATGTGGAGGAATAGTGATCCACCACTGGTGTCAGTGGGAGGAATAGCCCCACATTATTGGTGTCTGTGGAAGGAATAGTTACCACCACTGATTTTAGATGGAGGCCTGGTGCCCCATAATTGGTATCAGTGGGAGAAATAGTGACCCACCCCTGGTGGTAGTGGGAGGAATAGCCCCCCATTATTGGTGTCAGTGGGAGAAATAGTGACCCACCACTGGTGTCAATGGGAGAAATAGCCCCCCATCATTGGTATCTGTGGGAGGAATAGTGACCCACCACTGATGTCAGTGGGAGGCATTGTGCCCTATCATTGCTATCAGTTTTGGATTAAATAGCATCCCAAAGGTCGGATAGAGGCAACCAAATGGCTACAAATAGCCCTTGGCCACAGTTTTTACACCACTGGGGTAGACTATTCATGTCATTGTGCTGCCCTACGCATGAAAAAAGCATCAAAGTAGCTCATGTAACTTTTTGAGAATTAAGATTTGCACGTTTTTTGTTTTTTTTTAACTTCACCTTTTTCTGTGTATTTCTTCGTGCGGCAAACATGTTTTTTTTTGCCATTTTCGGGTGCCATTAACAACAAATGGCAACACAATCGTGACATTAATTTTCAGCCCGATTTTGCATGCGTTCATGAAACACTAAAGTGTGAATGCAGCTTTACAGGTTGCTGGCCAAGGATCGACAATATTGCGCCGGTGTAGCATCTTTACCGAGGTTAGGCAGTGAAAAGCTGTCAATTTTCCGCACCCTGAAACCACGGTTGCAATTTCCTGTAAGACTTCAATTGCACTTTAACTTTCACAAGTTTTAATCTCATATTATTGCGAGCTTTGCTGAGCTACTTCAAAGTGTTCCTCAAGCAGGTTCCATATTTTCATTGAAAATACAATTTTGGCCCATTTTTTTTATAATACATTAAAAAAAACTGTTAAGACAAGTAGTTTTATGGTGTGAAATAGCATTTTTTGTCTCCAGGAGAAGGCTGCCAATAACATTTCAGAAGAGATGCATTTTATTTGCATGCTTGAGGGAATAAGAGAAGGAATTCTATTATATTTTGAAGTGGAGTGTAATCACATTGAAGGCATAAAGATTGGACCATATTGGAAGCAACTGTCTTGTAAATTGTGTATTATTGTAAAAGGCAAAAAGTGGATTTTTAAACTCGAAGGGTATGAAAGATGTGGAAATGAAAAGCAAAAAAAATAAAAAATAAAATGATATATTGTTGTCTTGAATTGCACAAACCGTGAAATATGTTGTGTCTACAGTGCTCCGTAATACCAACACGGATACTTTTCCTTGGAAACCTCATTTCACCCTCTGCTGTCTTAGGGGTTCATTTCCAGCCATACGTGAAAAGTTAAAATTTGCATTAGCGGACACAGACTACCAGCATTGCATCTCATTTTCATTGCAACATTAAAGCGGTAGTAAACTGCCGGCAAATGTATTATTATTTTTTTTTTTTTTTTACTTGCAAGGCAGTTAAAACGTGCTAGTGTTCATTGCATACTTACCTTAGAACGAAGCCCTTCCAGCGGTGAGCTGTCACCGCTGACAAGGCTTCCATCTTCACCCATCTTCCTTCCAAGTTCACAGACTCTGGCTGTGTGAGTGGCTGGAGACGCGATAACGTCACTCCTGCGCATGCTTGCGGGAGCCGTCATTTATGGCGCAGGCCACCCGGGCCGTTTCTTCATGCCCCAGTGATGTCACCGGCTGCATGTACAGTAAATATGTCCTAAACAGTATACGTTTAGGAGATATTTACAGTACCTACAGGTAAGCCTTATATGTGCTTCTCCTTTGATAATGTGGGACTCCTTTAAGGAATGGGTCCAGGGGAGTACATCTTTCGCATTTCGGGTCTTCAAAAGGAGGCAGCCAAGAAACTCAAAGCCTTGGAAAAGGAGGAGGCTATTTCAGAGGCAGAATATACTAGACAGCTTGATCACTACCTAGCATGGCGAAGGATCTTGCGGGAGGTGGCACTTAATAGGGTGGACCAGACTAAGAAAACCTTGCTCTTCTCGGCCCAGAGGGTATTCGAATATGGGGATAAAAATGGGAAACTGCTTGCATGGTTGGCCAAGAGTCAGACTCGACGACGAACACTGGTTGTTTTAGCGATGGAAGGGGTAATTTGCTCTCCTCACGCTTCCCGTGCTCGTTTCCTTCCCTCTACTTTTGCTGCCTTTCTTGACAGGATTTCTTTTCCTATCCTGGCTGACTCAGATAAGGACAGACTGGATGCATATGTGACTTTAGAGGAGGTCCGGGGGGCCATTGGTGGGTTGCAAAGTGGTAAAAACCCTGGGATTGACGGTCTTCCAATGGAATTTTACTCACAATTTCAAGAAGTTCTTGCTCCTAAACTTACTGCTCTATTTAAGGAGTTCTCTTCCCTGTCTTCCTTGCCTCACACTATGGAAGAGGCGGTCATTGTGTTGGTACCTAAGCCTGGCAAAGATCCACTGGACTGTGCACGGGTCTGCACCAACGACTGGCTCTCCCCTCCATTTCCTCTATACTGTGGCACATGTCAAAGTTATCAACTTTCTCCTAGCTTGTTTGCCATGGCCTTGGAACTGCTGGCTATTTTAATTCAGGGGTCTTCTGAGGATCAGGGCCTGCAAGTGGGGAAGTTGGAGGAAAAGATTTCTCTATATGCGGATAACGCTTTATTATACCTCAATGATGCAGGCCCCTCCCTATCAGCTGCGTTACATATTCTTGATACCTTTGAATGCTTTTCGGGCAATAAAATCAATTAGTCTAAGTCCTTGCTTTTTTCCCCTGGACCAGCAAGCTGTCACTTCTGCCAGTCCCTCTATGTTGTGTTGGGTGACAGAGTTCAAATACCTGGGGGTTCACATGTCCCATGACCTCTCTTTTTTTTTTACCATAATCTTCTCCCATTGCTGACGGCTCTTAAATCATGCTGTTCTTCCTGGGGTGGGCTTCCACTTAACCTTCTTGGCTGTATTAACCTTATTAAAATGGTGCTCTTACCCAGGTTTAACTACATCTTTTGGAATTGTCCTATATACAAAAGTCCGGATACAAAAGTGAGCTTCTTTATATCGAATAGTGCACTGCCCAGGCTTGCCAAATCCACCTTGTGGCTGCCCACTAGTTTGGGTGAATTGGCACTGACCAACTTTCAGGTCTATTACTGGGCAGCGATGCTGGTTTCTGTATACTGGTGGTTTCTAGGCCCCTGATCTAATACTACTGTTTGTTTGGAGGCTGCTTTCCTAGGCTCCTTAACTGACCTCCAAAACTTGGTTTACAGAGGACTCAAAGCCTATGATGTGGTTCTGGGACTGATGCGTGCCTTCTGGAGGGTGTGGGGGGCTGCCCGCACCTGTTCTTTTCTTATGTTCAAATCAATGGTCACCTGCTCAATCCCTTTGGGGCAATCATTCCCTCCCCAAAATTCGTACCATCCCTGACCCTCACTTGTGGGCATGTAAAGGAATCAAAACCCCAGAGGGGTTTCATGCCTTATGGGACTCTACTGCCTTTTGGGCAGCTCGCTGGGCAATTTCATTTACCATTGTGGATGCAATTTTGCTATTGCCTGTTGTGTCACGCAGTCAGGGCTCAATTTCTTCAGCCACCCATCCTCCAGGCCAAACCGTTCGAGAAACTACATGCACAGGGTGACATCGCAAAACCCCTTTCTACAGTATATAGGGCGCTCCTAAATGCTGATTCCCCTAAGCTGGAGCGAGGGTGGGAGATGTGGAGAGTTGATATTCCTTCCTTGGATAGGGAAAGTTGGGATGACTGTTTGAAGGGTGGTTCTAAATTGATGATCTCTTCCAGGGATAAACTAATTCAAGTTAAGTTTCTACATCGGGTGTAATATACCCCTGAAAGACTTCATAAGATGTACCCAACACGTGACCCCCAGTGTCCTCGGTGTCGGACTCATCTGGGGTCCTTCTTGCATATGTTCTGGGCTTGCCCAAGTATTGTGAAATTCTGGTCGGAAGTATTTGATGTATTTAATCTTAGGTTGCAGTTGACGCTTTCAGCCTTCCCGGAACTTGCACTTGTGGGGATTCATGAGAATGAACAACAGCCTTATCATACCAAGTTGTTAATCTCCTACCTCCTATACTACGCAAAAAACGAGATCCTCCTTAAATGGACCTTATACACGCCCCCTGAGGTGTCCTCCTTGGAGGCGATGGTAGATGCTGCTTTACCTATGTATAGAATTACGTATATTAATAGGGGGTGTTCCTGGAAGTTAAGAAAGTTTGGTCTTCTTGGACCTCAAGTTGAATAATGCTGCAGGTCCTCGGGTTGTTTCCCGCCCTTTTTATTTTGTTTTACTTTCTTTTTCTAATTTTTGTTATGTAAATTGTTTGATAGTTTACTGACTGCTATTCTGCCTATTATGTCTATGAGCTGGATTCTATATTCCACCTTTTGCATTGCTGTTTCTGTGTATGTATGGGGTATATGTATCATGGCAATGTTTGGATGGACTTTGTTTTCTTGTTCTGACTGCTACTTAGATATGGCATTGTACTCTGTTTATGAGTCTAATTATGTTGTAGTGTACTGTTGTTCAATAAAGTACTCCTGATTTATAAAAAAATACTTTATTAAAATTAAAAAAAACAATGTCTCCCAGTGTAGATCCACTGTCAATCATGATGCTGACACCACTGCCTCATCTGAAAAATAAAATAAAAAAGCTTCTCGCGCAACAAAGGATAACTGCCATCTACCTTCTTCGCCATCTGATGTCAGCTGGAAGTGCTGCCTCAAGTGACGTCATCGATCGGTGGATGCTGGCCTTGTGACGTCACATGGGGGTGGTGCCACCAGGTGACATCGCCAAGTGGCCCCACCCCTCACCTATGTAAGAACTGTCAGAAGGCAAAGCAGGCAGATGGTGGTTAGCCTTCGTTGATAGCATAGTGTTTTTCTGGTCTGGAGCCTGATGATCAGATCCCATCATGGATAATATTCAAGCACACACAGAAATCCTTCATCATCTACCTGTACCCTACGACACATGGAACCATACAGACACCCCTTACCTTCTCCAGTGTACAGATATTCTTCTATGTGGAGGAAACAAACTGCCTGGAGCCAGACCAATGCTCATACACCCCCTCCTTGGATTAAGACCATCCCGAGCCTACACAAGCCCACCAAAAGCCTGCCAGAGCCCACCCGAAGCCTTCCTCGAACCTAGGCCCACCCCAAGCCTGGGTGCCATTCGGCTGACTTCCAAACTGCACATGCACAGTGCCAAAGCCAGCCCACAGCCATAATTGTTACAGGCAGCCACGGCCTGTAATGAACATTTACAGATAGTTTGAAAATCATCCAATTTTTACAAACTGTTAAAAAATTTACAGGAAATTTAAACCCTGGATCAGAGACACCTTCTAGGCAGACTGAATTTCTGCTTTAGAGAAGGAGATTCCCCTGTTGGTGGGACTTTTTAGGCACTCACGTATACACAAAAATTGTAAAAATATTATAATTTTATTGAAGAAAATTATTACAAAATATAAAAGGCAAGTAGGATAGAATACATCACATGTGCAATAAAGAATGACCACACCAGTTCAGGGTGAAGACTCAGATCCCGACTAGTTTCGGAGTTTACAACAGATACTCCTTCTTCAGGGGGAGAGAGGAAACCCTGTGTGGTGGTCTGTAGATAATTGATCAAAAATAGATCAGTCAACAAACAGCATGTCACAATCATTTTTACATCATATCAATCTGAACAACAGATTCAAAAAGACAAAACAGCGTTATAACTTACATTCTATGCAGTGATGAGAAGCATTATATACTTGCGCACATCATGTTAAAATCAAGTGGTCTGCATGCTCCGCTGAGTACAAACATTGGCTGTATCAAAGATGTAATTAGAGTGGCGGTGCCTCTCAATTATAAATTGTATCAGAGAGGGATTATTATGGTATGTGGTGGATGGCCCCCGGAAAGCACCAGATAAAGACAACTGGATCCCAAGTATGGCTGATCAGCTGGAGGGGAGAGACATGAAAATATCAGATAGGAGCCTTTAATTGGAGGTAAGTTAAGGATGGCTCTATTAGAAAGGAGGAGAGAGCAAACAAGGGGGTTAATTGCCAGTATTATACCGTGCAATAGTATATTAAACTCAGGTTCAGTTTTGTTTTGTAACAAGGGACAAGAAAAACCCTTTATTTTAGAGTGTTGGTGGTAAAAGCCACCAATGCTTCCAATTCAATATTCTATTCCTCCTATTCATAATAGTAGCCATTGAAGGAAGAGATAAACTCTAAAGAATATAAGATAAATGAATGGAAGAAAGGGATATGGAGTTACCTGGTTCAGATGGCAATTGGCTTAGATACTGCAGAGCAGTCCTCAATGTTCTCAGCGAGCGAGCAATGTAGCTCACCGCTAAGAATCCGAGGGTTTAAATAGATAAATCAATTAATATTGCAGCTGTGTTCACTTATCTGATTGCGCTCCGGTTTCAGCTGGTCGCCTAGTGGGGTCCCTGGTGCGGAGGGGCCGGGCGTTCCCCCATCCCCGTGTATCCGAAAGTCCGGCGGGGCGGAAGTGCGGTCGGCTCCTGCGTTCCACCGGCACGTCACACGCCCCGTCAGCGTGGATTGCAGGCGGGGCGTTGTGTGAGTTAGCGTCTGCACGTCTCGTAGAGGAACAAGACTGTTGCAGACAGCTTGACTCATGTTGCGGCTCGCCACTAGGTGGCGGCCGCCTCCCGTGCCGGGTTGTTTTACTACCTCCAGATACAGGGCGTAGCGATGGGCACATGTTGTGCCCCATCCTACGCCAATCTGTATCTGGGGGAGTGGGAGGAATCTTTTCTTACCAACGAGGCTACTTCTATGTATACGGACCACATTCTGATGTGGTTACGATACATAGATGATGTCTTCTTGATATGGCAGGGATCTTCTGAACTCCTCACCCATTGTATAGACAGGATGAATAGAAATGCCTTCAACTTAACATTCACCATGAATTCAAGCAAGGACAAAATTACATTTTTGGATGTAGAGATATACAGAGGTGAGGATGGTGTTCTCCGCAGTGGTCTCACTTAATTGATTTATCTATTTAAACCCTCGGATTCTTAGCGGTGAGCTACATTGCTCGCTCGCTGAGAACATTGAGGACTGCTCTGCAGTATCTAAGCCAATTGCCATCTGAACCAGGTAACTCCATATTCCTTTCTTCCATTCATTTATCTTATATTCTTTAGAGTTTATCTCTTCCTTCAATGGCTACTATTATGAATAGGAGGAATAGAATATTGAATTGGAAGCATTGGTGGCTTTTACCACCAACACTCTAAAATAAAGGGTTTTTCTTGTCCCTTGTTACAAAACAAAACTGAACCTGAGTTTAATATACTATTGCACGGTATAATACTGGCAATTAACCCCCTTGTTTGCTCTCTCCTCCTTTCTAATAGAGCCATCCTTAACTTACCTCCAATTAAAGGCTCCTATCTGATATTTTCATGTCTCTCCCCTCCAGCTGATCAGCCATACTTGGGATCCAGTTGTCTTTATCTGGTGCTTTCCGGGGGCCATCCACCACATACCATAATAATCCCTCTCTGATACAATTTATAATTGAGAGGCACCGCCACTCTAATTACATCTTTGATACAGCCAATGTTTGTACTCAGCGGAGCATGCAGACCACTTGATTTTAACATGATGTGCGTAAGTATATAATGCTTCTCATCACTGCATAGAATGTAAGTTATAACGCTGTTTTGTCTTTTTGAATCTGTTGTTCAGATTGATATGATGTAAAAATGATTGTGACATGCTGTTTGTTGACTGATCTATTTTTGATCAATTATCTACAGACCACCACACAGGGTTTCCTCTCTCCCCCTGAAGAAGGAGTATCTGTTGTAAACTCCGAAACTAGTCGGGATCTGAGTCTTCACCCTGAACTGGTGTGGTCATTCTTTATTGCAGATGTGATGTATTCTATCCTACTTGCCTTTTATATTTTGTAATAATTTTCTTCAATAAAATTATAATATTTTTACAATTTTTGTGTATACGTGAGTGCCTAAAAAGTCCCACCAACAGGGGAATCTCCTTCTCTAGATTTAAATTGGGATGTGGCACCATTATTAGTACCCAACACAGGCAACCTTCTTTGAATTTCTGCTTTATGGCACGTTGCCACAATGGGTGACAATACATCTACATGTGTGGTGTGTGGCGGTGCCATTCATTGTTAATGTCAGCCCAACATATTGTACATCTCAATACACCGCAGCATACTACAACACATATATCATGCGTTGTGGTGCAATCCATTTTTAAAAAAGGATCAAGCATGCTTTTCATCCATTGTAGCGTGTTGGCAGCCCAATGATTTTGAATGGGCTGCCTCAATGCAATATATACGTTAATGCATGCTATAACACACATTAACTCGTCTTTATTAGCACACCACAATAGAACTCTTAAGTGTGAATGGGCCCTGAAGGCTTACATCTACATCAGCTGCCTGTTTTTTTAAACCCCTTTGCTCCTATGGGTAAAACAAATCTTAATTTCTAAGCCCAATTTTACAACTATGACATGTGTTAGTAAAACTGTACATATCATCACGACTACTTTGTGCATCCAGGTGGATTATACCTTCTTTTTTAAGGACAAATTGAGCTTATATTTGGTGGTAAATGGTAATGCGTATCTCCTGATATATTTTTTTTTTTTTTTTATCAAAGAAAAACTGGGCCAAAACAGTAAAAAAAAAACGTTTTAATGTAACTGTATATTTCTTGCTACTACCATAACCTACCACCAAAGAACAACCCAAAATGAATTCTCCTGCTCTTGACAATCACAGTTATACCACGTAAGTGTATGTTAGTTGTTGTTTGTACCCGTAGTACAGCCCAGAAACAATAGTGTGCATTTTGCTTTTTTATCCTACTTGAAACACACTGAAACTAACTGACACTGATATTAAAAAAAAAAAAAAAAATCCTGTCCAAAAAAATATTGACCCGGACCTTGACCCAAAAACCAACCCTGGGGCTGACCTAGATCAAAACCTTGATCTAGTTTCTTTTTTTTTTCTACATGTAGCACGACCCCCTTGGGGGCTGCTGGGTAGTTGCACTTCCTCCGCACTCCCTAGACCCTGAGGCAACTCCGACCCGCTAGACACTACAGGTTCAGACATATTGGTATAATAATATTCATGACACTCAAGTATCATTATAGTGATTTACTGAGTTCAAGCAAAAAGATGACAGATATAAGTTCAACACAACTGAATTGGAAATAAACGGTTATCACAGGATTTTGAATCCCTGTGCCCCAGATGTGAATATGGAGCTTTAAGACACAAAATCACAAAACAATATAACAGGTTATGAATATTTATATATGTATGAACCAACTACTAAAGGAGTAGTGAGAGTGACTGTCAGTCAACCTTATCTGATATGACTTCAAAACATTGAACTACTGATATATCTCAGCAATGTCAGTTTAGCTAATTGGATGTATTCAAATCGAAAGAACTGTGAGAATCACACTCTAACACATGTAGGGGGCCCCCTTTAAAAATTAATCACTAGAGTCACTGTCCTAGCAAGGCCTTCCAATTCTTCGCCAGCAGTTGGAGCTCTGGCCACTTAATTAAGTGAAAGGGGGTATAAGTATATCCAAGGTCTGCATTTAAATGTGAACAGTGTGTGTAACTTTAACTATACTTGCGGTTCTCCTAATCTCCAGGCACTTCAGTATCTGAGCAGTGTTCATTGGCAACAGTCACAGCCTCTCAGGATCTCCTTCCTTCTTAGCTGCGTCACAGACTCACTCCCGGTGCTGGCAGCAGTTAGGCCTCTCTCACCCACCTCTGCACCACTTCCAATCCGCTGACCTCCACACAGGCTAGTCACCTCACCGTGACTCCAGCTGCCTCTGAGATGCGTTCTCTCGCTCTCCTGACACAAGCCTCAACCTCTGGTCTCTCTCTCTCTCTCTGCACACTCTCCCAGTCCTCTGCTCTCCACGAGGTCCCCGAAGCAAGAGAGCGCACATTCGACTCCGCCTCCAATTTATTCTCTTCCCATCATCCTCTGCGGATCCCTCGGCTCCCTGAGAGTGTAGTTCAGCCAGTCCAATCCTGCGTAGTCCTCACACTACCTTTAAATACATACCCCATAATCCAGTTCACCCTTCTCACAGGAGAAACCATGTTACTTGCAGTTCTTAAAAGAGTAATGCTCCAGATTTATATTGTACAGTGGGACCACATTTTCACCTGGCTACATACACACTTTTTTTTTCTATTTCTGCAAGAATAGAGAAAGATACAATGTATCTGTTTCATCCATTCACAGAAACAGAAGACACAGGGGAGAGCTTCACAGTGACTGATCACTGTGATAGCCAATCAGACGCTATCACAACAATCAGGTGACCTGTAATCGGACCTTCTGGGTCCCAAGAGTTAAAATAGGGCCTCTCAGTGAGGGGGCGTGCGGCATGCTACCAGCACAAAGGGAGATATGCAAATATGCGGCCCCACGGCAAAAAGCCCAGTCCTGCGAGGCCACATATTTGCATATGGTCGGCGTGAAGAGGTTAATACAGTATACACCATTTTATTTGTAATATAGACAGCAATGTTCAGTTATTTGTTTGCAGATGGATGCCAGTGTTCACAAATTTCCTGAATGTACCACAATAAAATCAGCGTTTCGCCTTTCCCCAGACTGACAACGTCTCATCTAAGCGAGACATGCTGAGTTTGATCAATGACTCACTTAGGTTAACCGTGTTCCTAGAATTTCGCTCTCGTTCATCAGCCAACATTGTCATTTATCTTCCCCAGGACGCTTCCACCGTAACCTTGTAATCTGATCATAGCTCACCCTATGGAATGGGGCCATATAGGTCTAATTATTGCTGATTGTGTTAGAGGAGTACTAGAAAAAGGAACCCAACGTTCAGGAATTGACGTGGAAAGTGAAAAGCTCTCTAACTGTAATTTTATATTAGAAGGAGATAGTTGCTAGAAAACATGTTGTGTAAAATTTCATCCCTGAACCATGAAATTAATCACATACTGTGACTGTGTCACACTTTCTTGGAATTTCATACAATGCCGTTTGATTCTTCAGTCAGTCCTGTTGACTAATTCACTGTGAACTATAAAATCACAATAAATTGCTGGCAAGACCACATAGAAGATGGCATTCCTATTTAGGTATCACACTGTTAAAGTGTAGGTCCACCCTAAAACTAAAATACCTGCATCTGCAGACACCCATGATCTAACACTAACCTATCTAGCCCTGTAAAGTAGAAATCAGTAAACATACCATTTTTGAAGCCGATCCGACCCAATCCCACGCTAAGCTATCAGCTGTCTTGGGACTCTCGGTCAATCAGGTCTTAGGACCCACTTCCTATTCGGCCGGGAGGAGAAGCAATGGCCCCGGAGCGAGGAGCAGCAGCCCTACCATCTGCCTTCAAAGGTAAGAAGGCCTCTGATCGCCTTCTACCTGTCCGTCTCCTGCGGGGAGGGGAGGGGGGGAGCGGATGGCGTTGGTTAGCCACCCCCCCCCTAAAATATTGAGCACCAGCCTCCACTGTAGGCTAGTGTTAGATCGTAGATGTCTGTATATACAGGGATTTTAATGTTAGGGTGGACTTAGACTTTAAATCAGAACTCCAGCCAAAAGCAACAAGGTTGCCGCCACACTATCACAGTCACGCTATAAGTCACTGATCACTATAACTAGTATAGTGTCTGTACGGATCAGTATATGGATCATGATTAGAACAATACTAGTATCCCCAATAGTATAGCGTCCCCAAAAACACAGTTTGGTTTTTACCAAAGACGGTAGCGCAGTGCTGAATAGCAAAGAATGGCCTGGTCATGAAGGGGGGCAAAGCCTTTAAGTGGTTAATGCTTAACTCCGGGATAAGCTATTATCTAAATACATTCATAATGTGTATTCTTCTTGAATCTTGGTTTGCTTTGTGTATTTCTTCCGGATCTCTTACCCAGTACTTCCCAGCAATCCAGTGTGAAACCTTACCTCTGTGTAGGAGCTCCCTGTGATAAAGACCGCTCACTGGCGCTCTCTTTCCTTGTGCAGGATGACTGGTCATGTCTCCGCCCGTTCCTGCAGTTTTCTGAAGACAGCTTGTAGTGGGTGGAGTCTGCTGGAACCCTCCCACAGCTCTATTCTCTGCAAAGGTTAGGTGCAGCTAAGTGATGATGCCATCAGTACTGCAAAAAGGTAACACCTGGGTTCGCAGGCCAGTATCAAGATTTGGCAAATCTTTTTCATCCTAAATGTTGTATGAAGCATAAGAGAAAAGTAGACAGAAGAGGCAGAAGATTTTTCTATCAGGTAAAGAACTGGATAGCTTTCTGGTGACTAATAACATCCAGAGTTCTAATTACGAAGAGTGAAGTCTTTTGATGCAGGGAATTGACCCAACTGACCATGGTCATGAAGTCAGGAAAAGTTGTATTTTCTTTTGACTAAATTGGCAACAGTTGTACAGTTGCCTTCCTCTGAACCAGGACCAACAGTTTTGTAGAGGCTAAACTTGATGTTCTCTTTTTTTAACTTTATTTATGTCACTCTCTGACTGATTTTTTTATTCTATTCATCAGTTCTGGCCCCTACCCCACTCCCTACCCAACTGTTTGATACATGCCATCTTGTTTTTTGTACTTATCTTCCTTCAGGAGCACAGATATTATCTCTTTTTTTTACCCTGTTTCCACCCCCCGGGCCTTCATTTTAACGAAATACAAAGAGATTCCCAAGCTCAAACTTACCAACCAGCCAGCGACCAACCGAATTGACCCGTCTAACAATATGCGTTAAGCACAGGGGTTTAGTTGCACACATTTCCAAATACATGCGTAAGCTGCAGGCCCCACCAAGGCACTCTGTGCCCCTGTACCTTTAAAGAGGGGTGGGCTCCTTCTAGACTCACCTGTCCCCTACCTATCTATTATAAAGGCATGTGCTTCCATTGTGGAGACTCACAGAAGTTAGGGATTGCAGAAAACAGGGTGTCTTGGCAGGGCCTGCTTACACATGTATTTGCAAATGTGTGTTCTTAAGGCATATTGTTAGACAGGTCAATTCGGTTAATAGCTGGCTGGTTGGTAAGTTTGAGCTTGGAAATCTCTTTGTATTTGTTTGACATACGTTGCCCTTCCAGTGCTCCTTGCTACAAAGACCAGTTATAGGTTGGGCAGTGGCCACTTTTTTGTAACTTCATTTTTACCTCCTAGCAATGACCTCATAAACCTCTTCCTTGCTTGACCTGATAAATCCTAGGCTTTTAAAACCTCTTGTGGGACTTCTGTCCCTATCACTAGAATCCGAAAATGTTCCAATGGACATAGCAGAATGTTGTGGTGGATGGAGAAGCAGAAAGAAATGAATGAGCAGAAGGAGGTATACGGGCCTTTGTAGTTGGCTTGTCTAAAGTAAAACCATACTTCACCTGTTATCCAGCGCTGTGATCCCCAGGAGCTCCCCACCGGCCACTGTCAACTTCAGACCAAATATATATATTTGTATGGCAATTTAAAACAGTTTACTGATATTAATTATTTATTTTTACTCTGTATTCCAAAGGTCGTTTTTGTGACTAGTAGCAGAAAACTAGAAGCTCCTCCTGCTTATGTCTCCCTGCAGACAAGCTGGGAAAGATCTGGGTCATGTGACAGCTGTATATTAATTAGGAAAAAGGTACTTAGATGTTTTTTTTTTTCTTTTTTAATTATTACAGTGCCATTATCCACATACAGAAATAGAAGGGACAATGTTAATAAAACAGTGTGTGTTTAGTATCACTTTAAGCTTTGACAAATAAAAATTGAAGCTGATTGGCTACCATGCACAGCTGCAGCAGATTTTGCACTCTCCAGTTTTAGTAAATCAACCCCAATGTAAGGCTCTTCTGCATTAAAATTCCTGCTTGTCCACAATATATATATATATTTTTTAGGTTAAAGTTCCGCTTTAAGATGCTACTCCCGTTGAGCTCTATGGTGCAGAGACATGAGTTTCCTCATGCATGGGGTACCAGATGGCTGGTACTTTTTTCCTTGGCTTATACACTGCCCATCACAACAGTCAGCAAGAGATAAGTTTAAAAAAAGCCAACATTGCATGGCTTTGTGGACTAACCCTGGGGATAGAAGTGGCATGTACCTGTCGGGCAGTACCAGCAGAAGGATTAGAATTGCTGCTCTCTCCAGTCCTCTGCAAGCTGCTCCTATCTCTGGACAAAATCTTCCCTTGCCCCTATTTATCCTCTACCTCTGAAACTTTCCTGACACTTTGGCTTGTTCCTTGACTATGCTACCACTTGATCCCAACCTGCAAACACTTGTTACTAACCTTTGGCTTGTTTACTGACTATGTTTCTACTTGATCCCTACCTGCTACATCTGCTAACACACCCCAGCTTGCTCACATTCTGGTGGGGAAATCCTGAGGACCATGACCTGGCACTAGCAAGCAGTGAAACACATCTCCACCATCAGGAGCTCTGGTAAAGACCAGTTAGTGCTTAGTCCCAGTGTCCTGGGTTACCCTGCATGCCTCTAAGGGAATCTGCTTGTGTATTTATTAGGGATCGACTGATTATCGGCCAGATCGATATTTTGGGGGCCGATATGCACTTTCCCCGATATATCGGAATCGGCCCCTGAGGTTACCGATATTGCCGATATTTCGGCAAAGTGCTGTACCGGAGTGATGCCTGCAGCTAAAGGGATCACCCCGGTACCGGCGTCCATAGCCGACGGTTGGCTGTCTTGTAATAACAACCGATGCGGCAGAGAAGTAGCTCGGCTGTCATTACAAGGAGTGGGAGGGGACGTCCCCCCCTCCCGCTGCCTTCTGTGGCTCGCCCGGGTCTTCCGTCCCACTGAACCTACTTGCACGGCCACCGAAGACCCGATCAAAGCCGCATTCGGCTTTGATTGGGTCTCCATGTAAAACCCAGAAGTGATGCCTTGATATCACTTCCGGGTACTCTGCGCCAAATTAAAAAAAATGACAGCATTCAAAACAGCCAAACGTGGCGTTTTGAATGCTTTTAAGTGCAGAGGAGGGGTTTGGGGTCTTTTAGACCCCCAGATCTCTCCACAAGAGTACCTGTAGAAAAAAAAAAACATTTTAAATGTCCGAAAATATCGGCCAATATTGGTATCGGCAATAAAAAAATTGTATTGGTTCGATCACTAGTATTTATCCTGCTGGGTTTTGTGTGAGCCTTTCCACTTCTATAGCCACTGGCCTCCGAACCTGACCCCTGATCATAATATATTGGCTATTTTAACCCTACTGACCACCTTTGAAAGGACAGGCATTGCATTTTGGTTTAAAAGAGTTCAGTCTGGTGATTTTCCACATTGATTCTCTGAGACAACAAATCTTAAACCTGATGGATCCACTGCAAACCCATGGTAGCGACAAACCCAAACCTCATCCCTATTCATCAGTCTTTGGTTAAGCTGTGTAGAGCTATGTAAATCTCAGGACTGGTTGGACAGAAATATAAATCCTTTACTCAAATAAGTCAGGTTCCCTATGTGTATTTTAACTGTGTATTTAGCTTTTTGCTCGGAGATCAGCTTTAAAGCTTCAGCCTGGCACTGGCTCACAATGACTGAATAATGAGTTCTGGGTATAGCAGCTCCTGAACAAGTTCAGCCGGAGCTTTTCCTCCAATTTAAATGCCTTTTTTTTTTGTTAACGGCACCATAACCGGACGTATGAGCAAAGAACAATCCAAACTTCCTCGTAAATGTATATGCTTTGAGTTTAAATGCTTTCCCAGGAAGCCCAAACTAAAAGGATTTATTTTAACCAAAGAATTGACTCATAAAATTTCAGAACGGAGAGAAATAGCTAAATCTGTTTGAGCCCTTCTAGACGAATAAACTTCAAATTGATTGGAATGCAGTAAAAGCCGACTCCTGTGGGTTTTATTATTCATATTGAAATACTGATTTAATGCAACAAGCAAGCTCGGAAAGTCGAGCAGTTTATCATGCGCCCACTTTTCCCCAGGAAAAAGCCAGAAGCGAAAATATTTCCAATTTATACAGTGAAATTAGTATGTTAACACCGCCGCTGTGACACTGCACAAATCAGAATTGCAAGGACACACACTTTGTTTATGTCTGCCAGTGACAAACTGAAAAGGATGTGTTCCTCTTAATAACATTTCACCCTCCTTTAGGAGATGAATAGAATAAATTGCATGAGAGATAGTTTCTAACTTCTCAAAATGTAAAGCGTGTTTATAGCCAATTTAGAGTATATTAGCTTCATGAGAGGTATGGAAGGGTTCGAAACTCTGTAAAGTAATTTTTTTTTTTTTTTTTTGCTATTTGGGCTCATTGGGGAGGTTTCCCTTTACTTTCTGAAAAAATCTCTCCAAGGTGAGGTTCATTTCCCTGTTATAAAGTTTTCACTGGTGGCTGGCAAAACCTTCTCGAACCTGTTTTTTTTATGCTAGGAAAATTATCATTTTAACCACTTTACCACTAGAGCATTTTGCTGTCTTACGTCTGGGCCACTTTTTGCGATTCGGCGCTGTGCGACTTTAACCGACAATTGCGCGGTCATGCGACGCTGTACCCAAACGAAATTGACGTCCTTTTTTTCCCACAAACAGAGCTTTCTTTTGGTGGTATTTGATCACCTGTGCGATTTTTACTTTTTGCGCTATAAACAAAAAAAGAGCGTTTATTTTGAAAAAATAACAATATTTTTTAACATTTTTTTATATGAAATTCCCCCCAAAAAAGATGTAAAAACCTATTTTTTTTTTAAATTTTTGGCCAATTTGTTTTCTGCTACCCATGTTTGGTAAAAAAAATCGCAATAAGCGTATTTTGATTGGTTTGCGCAAAAGTTATTGCGTTTACTAACAAAGGGAAGGATTTATGTCATTTTTTTTTTTTTTTTTAACGAGTAATGGCGGCGATCTGCGATTTTTTTTGCGGGACTGCGACATTGCGGCGGACAGATTGGACCCTTGGCTGACATTTTTGACACTTTTGGGGGTACCAGTGACATTACTGCAGTAATCAGTGCTATAAATATGCACTGTTACTGTAAAAATTACACTGGCAGGAAAGGGGTTAATTTTATTGGAGAGGGAGGGGTTAATGTATGCCTGGTGCTTACTGACGTGTGGGGGGGGGAGGTGACTGTGTGAGACAGGGACAGATCGGATGTCCAGCTATGCTGAACACTCCGATCTGTCACTCCCTGTCACTGAGGAGATCCGCCCGCTTGTGTTTACACAGGCGGGTGGATCTCCACACTAGATTCCCGACGTCCGGGGCAGAGCAGCGGCGATCGCCGCTGCTCCTCCCCTGGCCCGACTCCCGCTGTGAATGAAAACAGCGGGAGCGCGCCTCCGGCGGCGCGCGAGCGTCGCCTACAGGGGAGGAGTCTGGCGACGTAGGTCTACGTCGTCAGACGGGATCGCGCCACTTTGCCGCAGTACTATTCAAGTACTCAGTGGTAAAGTGGTTAAACACTTGCCATCCAGGCCTATTCTGACACTTCTCTACATAAATATCATTGTTTTTTTGCTAGAAGATTACTCAGAATCCCCAAAAATTATATATGTTTTTAGCAGAGACCCTAGGGAATAAAATGGTGGTCGTGGCAACTTTTTATGTCACACAGTATTTGTGCAGGAATTTTTTTAAAGGGGTTTTTTTTTTTTGTAATAATAAAAAAAGAAAACAGTAAAGTTAGCCCGATTTTTTGGCATAATGTGAAAGATGATGTTATGCCAAATAAATTGATACCTAACATGTAATGCTTTAAAATGTTGCACACTCTTGGAATGGCACCAAACTTCAGTACTTAGAAATCTCCATAAGCGACACTTTAAAAATTTTTACAGAGGAGTTACAGAGGAGGTCTTGGGCTAAAATTATTTCTCTCGCTCTAACATTTGCGTCGATGCATCACATGTGTGGTTTGAACGCCGTTTACATAGGTAGGCGCGACGTACTTATGCAACCGCTTCTGTGTGTCACCACGTGGGGACGGGGGCGCTTAAATTTTTTTTTTTATTGTTTAATTTTCTTTTATTTTTAGATTTTGATACTTTGCCGTTACATTTTTTTTTTTTTTATCACTTTCTTTACTTTTGCAAGGAATGTAAACATCCCTTGTAATAGGAATAGGGCATGCCAGGTCCTCTACAGAGAGATCTGGGGTCTATAAGTCCTCATATCTCTCCTCTAGGCTAAAAAAGGCCTAAAATAAAAAAATAAATAAAAAAATGATCTCGACTTCCCAGCCGAGGTAACGACAGTGTTTATAACTGCCGAGGCCGGATGTAAAGTCATTGCTTTGCGCCTGGCCTCCAAAGGTCATAGAGATAGAAGTCCTCAGTCAGCTCTATGGTAAACGGCTGCCGCCGGCCAATTCATTCTCTGGATGGCTGATCACACGGACGAGCCGGTAGAAGCACCGGAGGGCGGCAGGAGGAGGGATGTCCCCTCCTCCTGCCTGTAAAAACAATCAAGCGGCTGAACAGCCGCTATCATTGTGTTTATGGTGCAGAGAATCGCTGGCTGAAAAAGAAGATATCTGAATGATGCCTGCCCCATATGACATATGTCATATGACGTCATTGGGTGGGAAGTGGTTAAAGGTGAATTTCAAGTATGGCAGGAAATTTTAAGTAGTTACAGTGGTCCAAGTTGGACCGATGTATGTTGGATCTCCATGGAAGCTGGATATCCCTGTAGTAGACACAGCTAAACCAGTGATCTCCACAAGCTTCCACGTCCTGTGCTGAGTGGCTGCCCTGCTCTTTTGTGAATACAGGAGATTGCTTGCTCAACATTGGCACCATTCAGGGAGAACTTTTCATTTTCTCATTGAAAGCAAAGAGTTCTCTAATTGGATGGAGTGGAGCGGTGGGACTCTGTGATCTCATGACACCACCTCGTCCAATCAGAGTACACTTTGCATTTATTGAGAAAATAGAAAGTATTCTCTGAATGGCGTCCATGTCAAGTGGGCAACCACTTGTGTTCATTAAACACTAGTAAAGCCATTTGACACAGGACAATGGTGCCTACTACAGCGATTTCTAGGCTTCACAGGTATGGTACATTCTTACAGTGTCCCAGGCTGGACCAACTACAGTACTTCAAATAAAAACAAAGAAAAATTCCCAACTCAACTTACCAACCAGCAGTATAGCAAATCCAAAGAGTGTACAAGTACACAGTACATATTGCGCTCCTAGGAGAAGTGCATAGTCCTTTGGTCCGTTGGAATTTTTCATCTGTACCCGTAGACCATCAACAGAGTAGAGGTATGGATGAGGCAACTGGATGGATGGATGAACAGGAGAAGGGACCGAGACCTAAACCTCTGCAGCTCCCGCAGAAGATCTAGGCAGGATCACCTTGATGTGGAAGAAAATGAATAGCAGGGCGCTGAGGTCAGTATCAAATTGTACACCCCCTCTCCCAGACATCCACCAGGCATTTTGACAGCTGTCATCCTCGTGTGCAGCCTAGAACGCCGCTGTCAATACCCATACTTGGAGCTGGCTGACTCCCTGTCATCCTCAGTCTCTGTTTTACTCAGTGATGTCTACAGCCTCACACTGATTACAGCTGCTTGGTCCCAGGTGTTCCCTATCCATGCTGTTTCATGCTAGCTTCTATGTAAAGCCCCGTACACACACGCAGATCGTCGTCATACAAATGTTCGTCTTTTCTCCCCGGGATGTCGGTGTCTGTTGAAAAGTGCAAAGACAGCACAAGGACAGCACAAGAATTTTGTCTGCAGACTTCAGCTGACTGCAGAAGTGATGTCATGTAATGGTTAACTTTCCCTGTGTTTTTAATTTTCTGAGCATGCCCAGTCTTGCAAATCTGCGGTCTGTCGGCCGAATTCTGTACTGACAGGCGAACAATCGTCCGTTCTGGTGTCCGCAGACAAAAATTTTCATGTTTGCATGAAAGACTTTTGTCCGCGGATTGTGCGCAGACATCTGTCGGAGGCACCATACTAACACGCATACAATCGGCAGATCTTTCGTCCGCCGACGTTTGTATGCCGACGATCGGTACGTGTGTACGGGCCTTAAGTGTGTTGCTTATTGCCAAATTGTCCCATCCAACAGTTCACATTAAAGACAAGGGTTTAGTTAGCACACATTTGCAAATACATGCATAAGCTGCAGAGCGACTTCACAGCCCCCCAGTATTATCTGCAGTCCTAACTCTATAGATGTTGAGAGCCTCCATAGTAGAATAACATAATAATAATGGATGGATTGAGGGCAGGGTTGCCTGGAGGGAGCCCTTCCTTAAAGGCACAGGGGCGCACTGGACAGCCAGCAAATGGCACAATGGCAGCAAAGGTGTCCAGTGCGACCCCCCCTACCACCACCAAATAACCAACAGTACACACACAAACAGCAACTGCCCCAACCGATAAGTGGCCTTAACTGCAAGGAGCACATGGAAGGGCAACATTGTAAATGTTGAGAGCCTCCATAGTAGAATCACATATATAGTAATGGCTGGATTAAGGGCAGGTTTGCCTGGAGGGAGCCCACCCCTCCTTACAGGCACTGGGGCACACTGGACACCCAACAAATAGCACAATGGCAGTAAAGGTGTCCAGTGTGCTCCCCTACCAAATAACCAACAGCACAAACAAACGGCAACTGCCCCAACTCATAAGTGGCCTTAACAACAAAGAGCACACGGAGGCGACATTATAAGTGACAATTCAGGCTTGGTTTGCACAACAGGTCCGAACTAGCGCATTTCTGCACATTTTCCTCACGTTCCCAAACTGCAGGGTTTGGCGCATGTGTTACAGATGCGTGAAGGTGCCAAAAACAGTCAATGGCACTGCTGCTCTTCTACTAAAGAGCAGCATGTTTAGCGAATGTTCCCAACACACATAGGTCTGAATCTAACCTCATACAAGTCTCTAAAATGACCTGGTGCAGATTAACTCAGGTCAACGCATATAGTGTGAATGAGCCCTAAATGTTCTCCTAACGCAATGGGGCAGGGTGATTCACCACTAGGTCACCATGCTAAACGTGGAACCGAAATAGTTAAATAAAAGGATACGTTATGACAGAAGAAATACGACACATACTGTAAATATCATATTGAATTATACAGTAATCTTGTTTCTGAGAAAACCTGATTCAGACAAACTTCTCAGAAAAGATCAAGTTATGTCAGATTGGAACAAATTATCTTGTGAAATGAAGAAGCTCCCTGAGCGGCCCTAGACTCCAGTCTGTGGTATGTCTTGACTCTTTTATCATCCGAAAAATCCCACCATAACTGTACTTTGTGCTGACAATACTGACAGCATTATCCCATTCTTCTTCCAACAAGGTGAGAGAAAAGGTGGCATTTAAAACGTTGAAAAGCACCACATTAAGTCATTAAGCACATCAAGGGAAACATTACATTATATTAAACCATCACAAAGGAAACTTGACAGGGCAACAAAGCTTTCCATAACCTTCAGAGTACAATTTATCCATTGTGTAGAAATACATACAATATATTCTACTTTACCACTTCAGCCCCAGAAAGTTTACCCCCCCTTTATAACCAGGCCATTTTTTGTGATGCGGTACTGCATTAGTTTAAATGACAGTTGTGCGGTCGTGCAACGATGTACCCAAATAAAATTGATGTCCTTTTTTTCCCACTAATAGAGCTTTCTTTTGGTGGTATTTTATCACCTTTAAAACATATTCAATAATAAAATGTAAAAAATCGATTTTCTTTTTCAATTCAGGCCAATATGTATTCTGCTACATGAATCCCAATGTAGCACGACCCTCTTTAGGGCTGCTGGTTAGTTGAAGTTCCTCTGCACTCACATGACCCTGAGAAGTATCCAACCCACTTGGCACTATAGGTTCAGACATTTCAGAAATGTTCTCAAAAGATACACTGACACAATAAAATGCAAGTTTGACGGTTTAATGGGATAAAAGGTAAATCAAACAACTTAACCACTTGCCGACCGCCGCACGACTATAAACTGCGGCAGTGAGCCCTTTACAGGCAAAGTGACGTAGGGGTACGTCGCTCACCCACGAGCCTGTAAGGGGCGAGCGCGCATCGCCGCCGGCGCGCTCCCGCCCCCCGCTCGTTCCCTGGGGAGCCAGCTCGTGTGACCGCCGGCTCCGATGGCCGCCGGCCACTCGCAATCTCCCACAGGAGAGGGAGAAGGACAGACGGCTGATGTAAACACAGCCGTCTGTCATTCTCACTAAAGTAATCACAGAGGCTATGTAGGATCATATGTCTGTGATTACATCACAAGCCACGCCCCCCCACAGTTAGAATCACACCCCTAGGGACATACTTAACCCCTTGATCACCAGTAAAGTTAACCCCTTCCCTGCCAGTGTCATTTTTACAGTAACAGTGCATATTTATAGCACTGATTACTGTAGTAATGTCACTGGTACCCCCAAAAGTGTCAAAAATGTCAGTCAGGGGGGTCCGATCTGTCCGCCGCAAAGTCGCAGTCCCGCAAAAAAAATCGCAGATCGCCGCCATTTCTAGTTTAAAAAAAAAACAATAAAAATGACATAAATCTTTCCCGTAGTTAGTAAACGCAATAACTTTTGCGCAAACCAATCAAAATATGCTTATTGTGATTTTTGTTTACCAAAAATATGTAGCAGAAAACAAATTGGCCAAAAATGTTAAAAAATTTAGATTTTTGCATTTTTTTGAAAATTTAAAAATATTGGTATTTTTTCAAAATTTTTGCTCTTTTTTTGTTTATAGCACAAAAAATAGAAATCACACAGGTGATCAAATACCACCAAAAGAAAGCTCTGTTTGTGGGCAAAAAAGGACGTCAATTTCATTTGAAATTAGAAATATGAAGATTTAATCCTACTTTACACTGGGAGACTTAGACTGTTATAGACCATTGCCATAAAATCTGACTCCTAGATAATGTGTATTCCATGTGCTTGTCTGTGAGAGAGTCACACAGACTGTCATTGACAGGCTTCCCTATTGTTTGTGTATTGAAATGGAATGTGGATTGTGCCTGTCTCATTGTTAAATGGTAATGACCTCACATTGTTCTGTCCAGATGGCTAGATAATTAGTTTTGGTTCCTGTATACACTTTCATCTGCATATGATGCTGTAATCAGCCAGAGGGGAGGGATTCTGTACACTGTATGGGAATGACTGAGTGTAACACCCTGTTTCTATTGGATTGTGAATGTCATGTCCTGTCCCCAACAAGGTCCACCTGGGCGGTAACCTTGTGGGGGAAAACTGTATAAAAGAGCAGCTGTACCATTAAAGTTTGAGTTATACTTCAAATCTTGAGTTCTGTAGTGGAATATACAACAAAGGATTGCTATATTCTTCATACTCCCTTGGATAATCACTAAGCTCTTGTAAGAGCTTGTGTAAGAGCTTGTTCCTGCTCCTGTTCCTGCTGCACTCTCTGGAGAAAGAGAGGTTCACCCACTGGAACCTGGAGCCTTGTCCTAGGTCCAGGGTGGGTAGGAGACGGCGAGACCCCAACCAAGCTGCGGCGGTTCGTGGAGTCTGAGGAGTGCTTGGAGCCCTCGGGAAGCACTAGGAGCATCCGTCAATGGAGGTACCCGGTCGGGTTTCCGGTTGATCCGTTACAACAGTGTTACTCCATTAAATCACAATTATTACAAAAAAGGGCTCAAAAGACCAACACTGCAGGAATAAATGCTTAATCAACAAAGTATTATACTCAATAAGTGAGAGTGACTGAAGTAATTATTAGCTTTAACTGTCAGAGCTACTATTGGATGTATTAACCATGGATCTTGCTTAACTTCTCAGAACTGGCAATATCTCATATTTAACTAATGAGAATCTATCATTATGTCAGTGGGTCCCCTTTAAGAATTGTGAGTAATGAAGTTCCTGCTCTAGTAAGGCCTTGCAGAATCTTCGCCGGCAGTTGGAGCTCTTTATCACTCTTTGGTGTGATATTTGTTATCCAAATGTAGTGGTGTCTATGAAATCCTATCTGCTGTCAGTGTATAATGGATGCAGGTTTATACTTGTGATTTCTGGTGTCACCAGGCACTCTCTCACAGCAGCAGCATCCACATGTGACTATCCGGTCCCCAGGCAGAATGTCTCCTCACGATGCTGCGTCACTGGGAATGTTCGGCTCTCGCTGTTCCAGTCAGTCAGTTCAGCTTTACCTATTCTGCACTCAGCTCAACTGGATCCGTCACCTCCCTGTGACTCCCAGCCTCCACACGCTGAGTATGGGTTCCGCTCTCTCTAGGCCGCACTCTTAGGCCTCCATCACTGACTGTCTCCTCCGGCACCTCTCAGCTCGGTCCGTCCTCCACGAGTCCCAGAAGCAAGAGAGCGCGCGCTCGGCCCCGCCCAGAGGTATATCTCCTCTCCCATGATCCTTCACTCTCCCATAGCTCCCTGGGAGTATAGTCCTTCCTGCCATCCATGTAACAATCCACCTTCCACACCAGACTACATCTCCCACAATCCAATTCGTCCATTTCTGGGGAAAGCCGATCCTTCTCATAAACTCTTATGAGAAGTTAAAAAAAAATTCTGCTCAAAAAAATTAAAGGAACACTTTGAAAACCCATCAGATCTCAATGGGGGTAAATAGCAAGCTGGATATCATCTATACTGATATGGACTGGGTTATGTGTTAGGAACGAAAGGATGCCACATTGTTTAATGGAAATGAAATGTATAACCCTACAGAAGGCTGAATTCAAAGATACCCCAAAAATCAAAGTGAAAAAATGATGCAGCAGGCTAGTCTTTTTTGCTGAAATTGCATTGCAGCAACTCAAAATGGTACTCATTACTTTGTATGGTCCCCACATGCTTGTATACATGCCTGGTAATGTCAGGGCATGCTCCTAACGAGACAACGGATGGTGTCCTAGGGTATTTCCTCCCAGATATGGACCAGGGCATCACTGAGCTCCTGAACAGACTGAGGTGTAACCTAGCGGCATCGGATGGACCAAAACTCAATGTCCCAGAGGTGTTCTATTGGATTTAGGTCAGGCGAGTGTGAGGGCTAATTAAATGGCATCAATTCCTTCATTCCCCAGGAACTGGCTGCATACTCTCGCCACATAAGGCCGGCATTGTCATGCACCAGGAGGAACCCAGGATCCACTGCACCAGCATGGGATTTGACAATGGGTCCAAGAATTTCCTGCTGATTCCTAATGACAGTCAGGGTGCCATTGTCTAGCCTGTAGAGGTCTGTGCGTCCCTCCATGAATATGCTCCCCCCAGACCATCACTGACCCACCATCAAACCAGTCATGCGGAATGATATTACAGGCAGCTTAATGTTCTCCACAGCTTCCCCAGACCCTTTCACAGCTGTCACATGTGCTCAGGGTGAACCTGCTCTCATTTGTGAAAAGCACAGGGCGCCAGTGGCGGACCTGCCAATTCTAATGTCCAATGGCATATGCCAATCAAGCTCCAAGGTGCCAGGCAGTGAGCACAGGGCCCACTAGAGGATGTGGGGCCCTCATTCCATCCTCATGAAGTCTTTTTCTGATTGTTTGGTCAGAGACACCAGTGGCCTGCTGGAGGTCATTTTGTAGGGCTCTGGCACTGCTATCCTGTTACTCAAAGGAGCAGATACTGGTCCTGCTGATGGGTTAAGGACCTTCTACAGCCCTGTCCAGCTCTTCTAGAGTAACTGCTTGTCTCCTGGAATCTCCTCCATGCTCTTGAGACTGTGCTGGGAGACACAGCAAACCTTCTGGCAATGGCAGATATTGATGTGCCATCCTGGAGGAGTTGGACTGCCTGTGCAACCTCTATAGGGTCCAGATATCGCCTCATGCTACCAGTAGTGACACTTATCCTAGCCAAATGCAAAACTAGTGAAAAACAGTCAGGAAAGATGAGTAGGGGGAAACAAAATTCAGTGGCCTCCACCTGAAAAAACATTCCTGTTTTGGGGCTTGTCTTATTGTTGCCCATCCAGACCCCCTGCTGTTAATTGAATTAACACCAGAGCAGCTGAAACTGATTAACAACCCCCTCCACTACTTAATTGACCAGATCAATATCCCAGGAGTTTAATTGACTTGATACTATACTCTGATTCTTTGAAATATATTACTATTGTAATTCAGAAATGTGGATACCATTACTGAAACACTAAATAACGAAATTTTTTTATGAATTTGGATTCGTAATGAAATGAATAAAGCATGTCTACTCTATTCTAATAAAAGTCAGGGTGAAGATCCAAAAAGTGTAGCCAACACACTTTGGGGGTCCTTCTCCAGGGCTTGATGTAAATAGACTAGACGTGAACTGGACCTATAATGGTATTTCTACCAGTGTGACCACAAGCACAATTTTGTCTGCAGCTGGTTTGGCAATCTTTGGATTGTTCTCCTGACTTTAATTGTAAAAATGTTGTATCTGGACCTTTTAGCAGAGGTGTGGTGCTTCAATTTCCATTTTTATTACATTACATTACAAGCCAAGAAGACCACGGGGATTCCCTGGGGTGTAAAAGCAGCCTATTCAGGGGCCAGATCACCTACATCATCCCCAATACTTAAAGATAGCGATACCGTTATGATAACCTTACAGGTCCATCACTATTTTTCTACTTTTTTCAAAAGCAATATGCCATGGCTCAGACAACCAGAAGAGCTGGTGGGGGTCGCAGGTATGGCCACCAGGAAAAAATGTGCTTTAGAAGCATTTCTGTAGAGCCTCGTAGAGAAATCTAATTTTCCTGAGCAGCTTTTGTTGCTCTTGAACAAGGTATTCATAAGAGTAATCATAGTCGTTCCTATAAAATGATGCTTCATTACTTCCACAAATGAAGTGCGATAAGCTTGTAATAGGCCATCATAAAGACACAGGTTTATCATTTTACCATCAGCGGTGTAATCAGTGAGCAAGGAGAGAAAACAAAGAGGCAAATATTAACGCTCTTGTTAAACTTGTCTGTGGTTTGTTTCCAATCACCATCAATACATGTCAAGCCAATCTCTGCAGTTATGTAATGAGATGTTCTGAGGAACAGGGGATGATCGTAATTGAATACAATAACATTCACTCAACCTGGTGGCTCAGGGGAAAATTCATGTCAGAAAAGCATACTTGTTACAATAGGGTGCATTAGGAATTTTCCAGCATAAATGATTAACGCAGCAACATCTGTAAAGTTTACAGTATATACAACCAATTTATTATTATTATTATTTTTTTTAGAGAGACTTGGGATAGGTTACAACTGCTGTCAGATTCCTGCCTGGGGAGATTCACCCTCCCTATTTGGCATCCATTGTCACCAAGACAAAGAAGAGATGGTAAAACCAAATGTTTACAGTAGTAACTAGATCAGATTGTGCTGATTGCTAGTGGTGATTCACTGTGTAACTACAACTTGTGATTTCCATATTTATTAATGGTATAATCCAGTTTCCCTATATGTTAGGGCTAGCAAGTTTAATCCCTAGATTGGCTTTTCTCAAACTCATTAACATAGAAGAACCCTTAAAATAACTTTCTGATCTCAGGGAACTCCTGCTAATAACTACTGTATCTGCAGCTCACTGCACTGTGTGATGGTCAAAAGGAAGAATGTACCTTACATTTGTGGTTAGTGGAAAGAATCCCGCTCTTACGGCAAGCTAAAAGGTCATTGGTGTCAGTGGTTACTTATCTAAAAGGCAGAAATTGTACCTTGCTCAAGGAACCCCTAGCAAGTTCTGGAAGAAACCCAGGGTCCCACTAAACCCTGGTTGAGAAGGGCTGCCCTAGATAAATGCCTCTTCTCTTCTTCATGTTCCCTCAGTTAGCTACCAACCTCCACAGCAGACTAAGAAGATTATTGTCTCTTTATACTTCAAATGACCAGTGAATATCTCATGTACAGCATTTACCAAGTAAAACCACCATGTCTTTTTGGAGAGTTAAGCTGTCTGTGCTGTATGCTAATTTAGCAGGTGGCCATACTGACTAGATGGACCAAGGTCTAAAGGAACTGTACAGTTCCAATGAGGACACCTGTTCCAGTAAAGTAGAAAATGCCCCTCTAATTTGAGAGATTTTCTCTCACTTGTTGTATTTTAGCATCACCACCACATATGTTCCAGGATCATCAGATTACAGTCCAAAGGGAGTAGGATGGACTGGTACAAAGCAGCAATGTCTGAATAAAACATGGAAGTTGTAGGCTGTGTGAGGTGAAAATATTGTTTTTTTTTCCAAAATTGACACTCTTTTTTTGTTTATAGCGCAAAAACGAAAAAACGCAGAGGTGATCAAATACCACTAAAAGAAAGCTCTATTTGTGGGGAAAAAGGGACATCAATTGTATTTGGATACAGCCTTGCACGACTGCATAGTTGTCAGTTAAAGTAAAGCAGTGCCAAATCGCAAAAAAATGGCCTGGTCATTAAGGGGGTAAAACCTTCTGGGGCTGAAGTGGTTAAAATACATCATGGGATTATTTTAGAAAAATAGTCCAAAGTTGGGTTTTAATCTTATCTTTCAGGATGCATTTTTATACATTTTCTCAGGCAAAAACAGAGTCCCTCAATGTTTTTTTTTTTTTCAGATTCAGTGTCCCAGAGGGAAATGCAACTGAAATCCGGGCCTTTTACATAATATATCATCTGAAAAAGTTTTGGAATTATGCCAAGAAAATGCACAGTGCAATATTTAGGCAAATTGGTCATCATGTTCAAGGAGGATAGCTATGTGCCAAATCAATTTAAAAAGTTTTAGCAGTATTTTAGTTGTAGTAGGAGATCAAGGGGTGTTCCTTCATTGGACACAGCATAAGTGTAAATTAACTGGCTTGGGATGAAAGAAGTGACACATACTGGCTCATCTTCATGAGCCACTGACATGTACAATTATTGCTGGAACAATTCCAGGGAGTATAATATATTAGAAGTTGCAGAAATAGACTGCGGCAAAACTTAATAAAAGACTATATCTGATAAATGCAGAAAATTAGAGTAACTAGAAAGAACATTGACATCATTCAGTGAATGCTTTATAAGAAACTCTGTAAAAAAAAAAGACTGTAAAATTTCCAAATAAATTGGGTGACAATCTTATGTCTATGAGGTTCATGCAGGCCATTAGTTGAGGTTTCTTGAAGGAAATATTGATCATACAAGTTAGGAAACCTTGTTCCCTTTCCCCTCTACTCTACAAAAGCTAATGTTAATTAGTTCCTCAAGCCTATTATTCATGTTTAGGAGCCCACCAGCAGATTCAGGTGCCTGAGGGTGCACTACACGGGATACAGTTGCACCCAAACATGCAAGACAAAACCAGAGAGATTACCAGCTCCACTCACCAACCAGTCTGCTTACCAACCAAATTAATCTGTCTAACAGTATGTGTTAAAAACAGGGGTTTAGTTAGCACACATTTGCAAATGCATGCCTTACCTACAAGGCCTCTTTGCAGCGCCCTGTATTACCTGCCATCCTAACTCCTGTAAGTCTACGAGAGTATCCACAGTGGAAGCACATGCATTCTAATGGATAGATAGGGGCAGGTGGGCCTGTAGGTATCCCAACCCTCCTTAAAGGTACAGGGGCACACTGGACACCCAGCACATAGCACAATGGGAGCAAAGGTGTTTTTTACCTTTATAATATTGGTGAGGGGACACACTGGACACCTTTGCTACCATTGTGCCTGAGGTGTAACTAAAACCTTCAGGCCCCCGGTGCAAGAAATCATAAAGGGCCCCCCCTAAGACCCCTGGCCGGGGCCCTTCCATTCAAGCCTGGGGCTCTTCCTACTGATCCTGGGGCCCTTTCACAAATTCTGCAGTGGGCCCCCTTCCTGCCATCTTGGGGCCTCCCCACGGTGGTGGAATGCCAAGGCCTGGTCGCAAATGTGACCTTTGTGATCCTTAAAGTTCACCCACTGGTGTCAGTAGTGTTTATATTTTGGTATTTTGATTGTATTTTTTTTTATCATTTTATTTTATTTTTTTACAATGTCGCTGACTATGACTCTGTCCATTCAGAAAAGGAAAGAGCTAGTAAATTACATATTTACCGACCCCTTTCTGGTTCTCTATTGTGACACATCCCCTGCAGCAGCCGACAGGAGAGGGGAGGGAGCACAGTGGGGTGGGGGGGAAGCACAGTAGGGGGGGGACCAGGGGAGCACACAGGGGCCCAGAGACAGCAGAACACAAGTGAACTGGATAGGAAGAATGGCGGGGGCAGCATACAGAGAACCAATCTCCTCCATTTTCCTCCTGCAGCTACAGGGGGAAAAAGGAGTACAGTGACTTCTCTACATGCTGACCCCACCCCACCCCACCTCCTATCCAGGTGTACAGGGGAGCCACACACGCCCCCTGGAGCATGGGGCCCAGTTGCAATTGCAACCCCTGTAGTTATCCCCCTGCATGGCGCTTTGTACAATAATAATAGTTATGTAATAGTTATGCCAGCTATGAATATAAAGGGGAAATTAGGGTAGAAAACACATGTAGTAATGTTTTTCCTAACCATACAGCATCAAGAACAGCACAATGTAAGCTGCTAGCTCCTGTCACTCCAACATTGCATGGAGGAATGGAACTGCTGCTGCTGTGGGAGTCCTAGTGCTCCTTAGTCTTTAAAGAAACAGCCCAGGTCCCTTTATGGGCTTTTAATTAGGCAATTCGGCTGCCAGCAATACAGATAAAAATTTTTTTTAAGAACCACCAAAATTAAAAAAAAAAAACTGCATAGGGTCCCCCCAAAATCCTGGTAGGTCAGGAAAGGGGGGGGGTTTAGCGAGCGCCCCCTTTACACATACCAGGCCACATGTATGAGGGGTGGGTGCTTTGGGGCAGGGGGGCTCTGCCCCCCCACCCCAAATGCACCTTGTCCTAATGCTGATGGGAACAAGGGCCTCTTCCCGACAACCCTGGGCTGTGGTTGTCAGGGTCTGCGGGCAGGGAGATTATCGGAATCTGGAATCCCCCCCAGATCCCACCCCCCCCCCTCATGTGAAAGGGTATCAGTTACATCATACCCCTACCCATTCACCAAAAAAAGTTTCAAAAAGTAAGAACCACAGGCAACAGTTTTTGACAAGTCCCTTATTAAAAAAAAAAAAAATACAAATAGTGTCCCTTGATGTATATCCATCATCAATCACGACCCGATAAAAAAAAATATGAGTCCCGCCAAATGCCTTCTCTCTGCTTTAACAGCTCTTATATAGGCAAGGGGCGGGGCCCCCTGGCTACGTCACTCAGTAGCACCGCCCCCATGATGAGGGCAAGCACTTGCTCACCCCTCCCCCCTTTTCTTGACCTGCCAGACTACATGCTCTGATAAGGGTCTGGTATGGATTTTCGGGGAGACCCCACACTGCTTTTTTTTTTTCTTCAAAAATGTCGGTGTGGAGTTCCCCTTAAAACATATACCAAACCCAAAGGGCTGGTATACATTTGGGGGGGGGGGGGGTGGACGCTACGCCGATTTTTTTTTTATGTCATAGGGTTCCCCTTAGCCACATAAATACAGGGCGCTTTCTCCCCCTTCCTGCCCAGACCAATTTTCAGCTTTCATGTACTTACTGGCATCTATGGGAAATCTTGGTCAGCTTGACATGGCACTACTCCCTGTCTTTAACATTGGTGCCTATGGGAAATCTTGATCAGCTTGATATGGAACTGCTCCCATACCATAAGTGACAGGGACACCAAACTTGGGGAACACCGAGAGGGGACCCAGGACTACAAAATACCCATACATTTTAAAAGTGGGGTATGCCTGTACACTACCCTGACTGCACTACACTGACTGAACTCACTATCCACTACCACTCACTATCCACTAACTACCTGCCTAATCTCCATTGCCACACACTATACATGGCTGTCGTGTAAGCAGCAGCCTTATATAGTGTGGGGCATGGACTTAGCCCCTGAGCCATGATTGGCCAAAGGCACTGTGCCTTTGGCCAATCATGGCTCTCACAGAAGATTGTGCTGTGATTGGCCAAAGAATACAGGTCAGGTGCATGATTTGGCCAATCATCAGCAATCAATGCACTGCAAGAGCGCAGCGTATAATGGGGCACCCATCGACGGGCGAACTTCTAGCCGAGCGCCCCATTTGTTCATGTGTTCAGCGAACACACGACCAGCTGATGCTCGGGTCAAACTTACATTCGACTCGAACACACAGACCATCACTACTTGTTGGCCTGAGAGGAAAGAAAGAGCCATTTTTGCAAACTGTGTAAAGAAAACAAATCTCAGCTGTCATTATGACAGCTGGGATTTGCCAACAACTGCATCAGGGAGTGCATGACCAGGATGGTCCTAGCCAGTTGGACAGCTCTATTTTATACAATTGTGCACTTCCAAACTCATGGCAACAGTTTATAGAAGGCTCTTTTCAGTTCCAATATGATGGCTCTGTACATAAAGCCAGCTCCATAAAGACAGGGTTTGATTCATTGAAAGGGAGGAACTCAAGTAGACCTGATCTCAACCCTACTGAACACCTTTGGCATTAATTGGAAAGCAGATTTCAAGACAGGTCATCAACATCCAACCTAATGGGCCATACACACTATAAGATTTTCTGAAGACTTTTTCCTGGCCTCTCTTGTTGGACCATTGAAAAAAGGCAATCGACCGAAACGCGTCTGGTCCTATCCAGACATCTCAGACATCTCCAGCATCAGAGACGTATCCATGGCCATGTTTTAATGCTATATATTTTGTTGTTTTTTTGTTGTTTTTGTACATTATATATTCTGTACCACATTTGTCTAAATAAATTCTATACTCATTATATACTCAAGTCCTGGTCATTGCCTTTAAAGTCCCACCATTCAGGGGAATTTTTCTATGGTCTTTATGACTTTAAAGGTTGCCATCCGACTCAAGATTAGCAGAGATATAATTCTTGCAACAGAACGTTTAAACTTTTAAAACATATTTTTAGTCAACCTTGAATGCAGTGAATACAAATAAGACAGAACCCTATTTTGTAAAAGATGAGCTGATAATATATCATGGAGCTACAGTGACCCATTAATCATGAAGTTCACGGTCAAGTGGTTTATAAGAGTCGTTGGGTTTTTGGAAAGTGCAGGCATGCATTTTCATTTCAGCATTGTGCGTCCTCAAAACAGTTCTGAAGAGCTCTAAATAGGGCTGGAGCTTAATCCGGAATTAATTTGAATGGCGCAGTAGTTAATTCCATAATGAGATTTGATTACCATTATCTTTGTAAATTATCTCCAAGCATTTCTGTTCTCCTCTTCAGTCCTTGCTTCACAAGTACAGAGTTTTATGTTTTCCAAAGTCAGTTCATTTTCTTTTTCTACCAACTTATTTTCTAAAAATAAATATCGTCGATGAGCAGGAATCTTTACTGCTACATAAAGAAGAAATGCAAACAGTAAATACATCAATTATTTAATTTTATGCTTAAAACAGACTTATGCCTCGTACACACGCATCGATAGTTGGCCGTGAATTTTCGGCCAACATCCGATCGGCCATTTTTTGGCTTGTTTGTATGATGCTTTCGACAACCATCTCCGACTTTTCGGCCGAACAAAATCTGGTGTGCAGACTATAAAATTTTTGTTGGCCGTCAACAGAACGGCCGATTTTCCGTCAGTCAGTACGGATTTCGGCAGACAAAAATCTGTTGAGCAAGACTGGGCATGCTCAGAGAAGAAAAAACACATGGAAAGTAAACCAGAACATGACATCACTTCTGAAGTTGGTTTTTGTTGGCCGAGAAAATTCATGTGCAGTCTAGAGCACATTTCAACCAACACAACAACACTGGACAAAAGACGGCCGATCGGTCAGCCGATAATCGTTGCGTGTGTACGAGGCATTAGACTCAGATGTCATCTTAAAATGAAACTGTCCTGTTGTCAACAGAGGTAACAACAGTGGTTAGGTGCTGGCACCATTTGACTCTGGCACATACACATTGGAGGAGATTTACTAAAACTGGTGCACACAGAATCTGGTGCAATTGGGCATAGAAACCAATCAGCTTCTAACTTCAGCTTGTTCAGCTGATTGGTTACTATGTACAGCTGCATCAGATTCTGTGTGCACCAGTTTTAGTAAATCTCCGCCAACATGGCTAAACATTTTTGGACACCTGACCATCACATCTATTCAAGTTGGTTGGATGCCCCATTGCAAAACCATGGCCCATTATTATAGAGTTCCCCTCCTTGCAATTATAACAGCCTCTAGTCTATTGAGGCAGCTTTAAGGCCCGTACACACACGCAGATCGTCGTCATACAAACGTCGGCGGACGAAAGATCTGCCGATTGTATGCGTGTTAGTATGGTGCCTCCGACAGATGTCTGCACACAATCTGCGGACAAGAGTCTTTCTTGCAAACATGAAAATTTTTGTCTGCAGACACCAGAACGGACAATTGTTTGCCTGTCAGTACAGAAATCAGCCGACAGACCGCAGATTTGCAAGACTGGGCATGCTCAGAAAATAAAAAACACAGGGAAAGTTAACCATTACATGACATCACTTCTGCAGTCAGCTGAAGTCTGCGGACAAAATTCTTGTGCTGTCCTTGTGCTGTCTTTGCACTTTTCAACAGACACCGACATCCCGGGGAGAAAAGACGAACATTTGTATGACGACGATCTGCGTGTGTGTATGGGGCTTTACACAAGGTTTTGGAGTGCGTCTGTGGAAATGTGTGTTTTTTTCTGCTAAAAAGAGCATTTGTGAGGTTAGGTATTGATGTTGGATGGGAAGATCTTACTTGCAGTCAGCATTCCTATTCAGCAACCCTACTACACCAAAAGGTGTTCAGTAGGGTTGGGATCAGAGCTCTGGGAAGACCAGGGAGGTTCCTCCACACCAAACTCATCAAACATGTCTTTATGGAGCTGTTTTTATACACAAGGGCATGGTCATGCTGAACAGAATAAGGCCTTACAGCAGTGTGCCTTAAATGTAGTATACACTGCACATGTGCTTGTAGGCAGAATGTAAGTTAAAACAGTGCATAAAACAACATTGGACTGTTTGATTAAGGATCTGATAACATTTATTGAACATTATCTATATTAATAAAACCCATGTGTCCCTGCGTCCACATTTCAGATTCCCTGTGTCCATGGAAATGCGCTACTGCGCATGTGCCACAGGACAGCCATTGGGACTGGGGGCGGGTTGAGGGCGGGCACTGACCTGTGTAGGCTGGGGGAGCTCCTCGGTGTCGGAGGCCGGGTATTGGGGGGGTCACCCCCGATAATGGTGCGGTGTGACGGCCGTTGTACTGCCGATAGCTTCGTTAACCATCGTTCTGAATTCGTATGTGCTGGGGAGGCGGGAGGCGGAGTTCCGATCACTTGCCTTAGATTTAAAAATGGCGCCACCCGGCGCCAACATATCACTGCGCATGTGCCGCTGCTCGGTAAAAGCCGTACACGTTCGGCTATTTCCGGAAATAGCCGAACGTATTCAAGCTTTCCCGAGCGGTGGCGCATACGCAATGACGTGTTGGCGCCGGGTGGCGCCATTTCTAAATCTAAGGCAAGTGATCGAAACTCTGCCTCCCGCCTCCCAGGACATACGAATTCAGAACGGTGGCTGAAACTATCGGCAGTACAACGGCCTGCACACCGCACCATTATCGGGGGTGACCCCCAACACCCGGGACCCGGCCTCCGACACCGAGGAGCTCCCCCATCCTCCCCAGCACATATCAGGAACAGATAAGTGAGACTCCTCCACTACCGCACTGCCTGCCATTATGCGGGGCTGCAGGCATACTACAAGAGATGCAGTGCTGCAGGCATGGTACTCCTGTACAATGCCCGCAGCACTGCATCTCCTGGAGTATGCCCGCAGCCCCATTTTCCCCTGCACCATTCCCGCAGCCCCGCATTCCCCTGCACCATGCCCGCAGCCCCGCATTCACCTGCACCATGTGCGCAGCCCCGCATTCACCTGCACCATGCGCGCAGCCCCGCATTCCCCTGCACCATGCGCGCAGCCCCGCATTCCCCTGCACGCTGCCCCGCTGGAATTCCCCTGCACCATGCGCGCAGCCCCGCAGCATTCCCCTGCACCATGCGCGCAGCCCCGCAGCATTCCCCTGCACCATGCTCGCAGCCCCGCAGCATTCCCCTACACCATGCCCCCAGCCCACAGCATTCCCCTGCACCATGCCCGCAGCATCCTCTTGCACCATGCCCGCAGCCCCGCAGCATTCTCCTGCACCATGCCCGCAGCCCCGCAGCATTCTCCTGCACCATGCGCGCAGCCCCGCAGCATTCTCCTGCACCTTGCGCGCAGCCCCGCAGCATTCTCCTGCACCATGCGCGCAGCCCCGCATTCCCCTGTACCATGCACGCACCCCCGCATTCCCCTGAACCATGCGCGCAGCCCCGCATTCCCCTGTACCATGCGCGCAGCCCCGCATTCCCCTGTACCATGCTCGCAGCCCCGCATTCTCCTGTACGCGCTCACACGCGAGAACCGCTCGGTCAGCTCTGCACGTGTCTCTGTTGCTAGGGCAACAGGGACGCTATGTGCAGAGCTGGCTATGTCATGTGGCTCTCGCGTTGTTAGAAAAAAAAAGAGATAAGCGAGAGCCGCTCAGTCAGCCATATGTTCTAGCGCCCATTAATTTAACGGGCTTAATGTCTAGTAATATAATATAATATAATATAATATAATATAATATAATATAATATAATATAATATAATATAAAAAACAGTGCAGCGCTACAAATCTCAATAAGGATAAATAAAATATGCTTAAAAGTCCATAATAATCATAAATAACATTATGCATATAAAATCTTCTGTATAATATCAGGAGGAAGGTCCATCCAGGCTAATGAGACCCAAAAGTGCACAGTGCTGAGACAATGATCAAAGGTGCTCTAACTTGAGCTTGTGGTACACTACGCCCGTGGGGTAACACTCACATGGAAGTGCTTTTCAGTTCCCAGGACCAGGTGGAGACTGCGGTCATTAATCAAACATTAAGGCAGTTCCCTGACTTAGAGATGACTTCACTGTGTGTAGTAATAAAGTGCAGAGTTCCTCTGAAAGCAACTTGTTCCATGTCACTACACACTGTAAGTTGTATGTTGCATTAGGAGGGACATGCTAAGCTCGTGCCCACTCCACTATACCAGCGTGCCTCTGTTACCTCACTCCCAGTAACAGAATGGGGTCCCGCCGAACACATAGCGTGAACCTAATGTGTGCTTTCACTTACCTCTGTCCATCCATACCCCATGACCAGGCCAAGGGTCTCTGTAATGCTAAGCCGCTCCAAATTGCATTTGGAGTCTGCTGGGAAGGCAGCCAGAACACCAACCTCCTCGCTACCAGAAGACCTGTCACCTAACTAGGTACCAAGCTTAACCAATGGTTGCTCGTAGCTTGTTCCTTTTTTGGTTACTTATAGCAACTACACTCCTCTTCCTGTGTCCTGCCAAGTTGACCTTTTCTAGGAGTGTTACTTCATATCCCATTTACCCCAATTACTGACCCAGGTTCTTTGGATTATGCCAGAAACAACATTCAACCCCCTGAAAAACTTCAGACCAGGCTTAGATTGGTTAATACAACTTTACTGGAAAAACCGGAACTCAATAATTTGGGCAGGTGCTTGGCATCCACATACATTGAGCTACATAGATTACCGGTCTTCAAAATTTTTCCAGTGGAGCCCCCGGCACAAGCTGTACAAGGGGACTTGACTTCTGCTCAAGTCAAAATTAGGTCCCTCCCATCAATAAGCTCTATTTAACTGTCAATAAAGTGTCGTCAACCCTGAGTTCTCCCCTAATGGACTACATAAACTCCCTTATGCTATGCAGATGAAGAGAGGTGTGTTAGGCCCCGTTCACACTGGGGCGATCCGACTTCCCGGGGCGACCTCCGAGGTCGCGGTGTGAGCAGCGCGCCGCGACCTCGGAGCGGCCGCCACGGACTTCATAACATTGAAGTCTATGACGGTCGCTCCGGGTCGCCCCAAAGAAGCTCCTGACCCTTTTTCTAAGTCAGAGCGACTTATGTCGCTCCTATTAGAACGGGTCCGCAGCTTCCCTATGGAAGGCGACCTACGGCGACCTGTGAGGCAACCAGGTAGCCTCATAGGTCGCCCCAGTGTGAACGGGGACTAAAGCTACTCCCATAGGAGCCACAGTAATACTGTCTGGCTCTTTCCTACAAGCTTTACCCTGCAGCCAGGCACACAGGCTCATTCACATGTTTCTTCAATGACCAGTCTAATGGTGTTGTTTTATTTTTGGAGAACTTGGATAGGGTTGAGGGAATTAGGTTGTATACAGATGCATCTCATAAAATTTGAATGTTATCAAAAAGTTAATCAATTTCAGTAATTCAATTTTAAAAGTGAAACTCATATATTTTATATAGATGTGTTACACAGAGTGATATATTTCAAGCATTTCTTTCTTTTAATTTTGATGATTATGGCTTACAGCTAGTGAAAACCCAAAATTCAGTATCTTAGATAAATAGAATATTTATAATTTAGAATATAATAAGAATATATTTATATTTAAGTATATATATATATATATATAATATTTATATTTTATATATATATATATATTTATATATTTATTTTTAAGAATATATTTATATTTAGAATAAAAAAAAATAATAATATTACATAAGACCAATAAAAAAAAATAAAAAGGATTTTTAATACAGAAATGTTGGCTTACAGAAAAGTATGTCCATGTACAGTATAGTATGCACTTAATACTTGGTCGGAGCTCCTTCTGCATGAATTACTGCATCAATACGGCGTGGCGTGGAGGCAATCAGCCTGCGGCATTTCTGATGTGTTATGGAAGCCCAGGTTTCTTTGATATTGGCTTTCAGCTCATGTGCATTGTTGGGCTTGGTGTCTCCCATCTTCCTCTTGACAATACTCCACAGATACTCTATAGGGTTTAGGTCAGGCGAGTTTTCTGGCCAATCAAGCACAGTGATACTATGATTATTAAACCTGGTATTGGTACTTTTTGCAGTGTGGGCGGTGCCAAGTCCTGCTGGAAAATGAAATCAGCATCTCCATAAAGTTGGTCAGCAGAGGGAAGCATGAAGTGCTCTAGAATTTCCTGGTAGAGGGCTGCACTGACTTTGGACTTGATAAAACACAGTGGACCAACACCAGCAGATGACATGGCTCCCCAAATCAGCACAGACTGTGGAAACTTAACACTGGACCTCATGCAACTTGTATCCCCCCTAGACTCTGGGACCTTGAACGAAATGCAAAATTTTCCACAGTCCGTGATGATTTGGGGAGCCATGTCATCTGCTGGCGTTGGTTAGGCGATCCGAGAAGAAGTTCTCCTCTCCCCCTCCCTCCCTGCAGTCATCTGTCCCAGATGACTGGCAGACCATTGAGGACACGCAGCGTGACTTACCCATGCACAGTGCGCACCCGGCTGTGAAGCCGTAAGCTGTCACAGCCGGGTGCCCACAGTTGAAATGCCAGCGCCAGAGAGAGAAGAGGGAGACAAGTAATGGCTTGGGTGAGCACACCACTGGATCGTGGGCCAGGTGAGTATGTGTTTATTAAAAGTCAGCAACTACACTTTTTGTAACTGCTGACTTTTAACAAACATAGAAATGACTGGAGTTCCGCTTTAACAAGTGTCATACTAGTCAATCAGATAATATAAGTAAAAAACAGCGCTAATACAGATACAGCTAACAATATGTGATAGATATTTTACACCAATTATGTGAAAATACATGCGAGATAAAAATAATAAATATGGAAGCTATATTAAATAAAAAAGTGTCCCCTGAAGACGTCATTTTGACAAAATATGTTGGACGTGGCCTGTCTGTGACATTATAACTTAGGGTCCTGTCGAGCCCGAGTTATCAGCCTGCTGCATGACTATTTTTGATGTAAGGAATTATCCTTTTTGGTTTCTACACTGCATTTTTTTGGTGATGTTAATGTAATAAAAGGTGAAAAGGTTTTATGTATTTCACGATGGAAGGTTGCTTTTTTTTATTTAATGGGGACCTCAATGCTGGAGCTGCTTGTATGCCACGGTTGAGTCGATTCTGACCTTGACATAACAAGCGCATTATGATAATTTGTAATGTGATAGTCCATCATATCTGGTAAGAGATCCTTTTATTTATATACACTACTTTTATTTAATACAGCCATTTATTATTTTTATTTTCACATAATTGGTATAAAATATATATCACATATTGTTAATTGAATCCATATTATTGCTGCTTTTTGTTTATAATATATATATATATATATATACAGGCATACCCCGCTTTAAGTACACTCACTTTAAGTACACTCGCGAGTAAGGACACAGCTTGTTCATCTTGGCATGACACTACTCCCGGTTTTTAACATTGGCGTCTATAGAAAATCTTGGTCAGCTTGACATGGCACTACTCCCAAACCATAAGTGACAGGGATACCAAACTTAGGGAGCACCGAGAGGGGACCCAGGACTACAACATACCCTGTTTGTGGCTGGCCAGCTTGCCTAGGTAATCTACTATGTCATAGTCCTGGATCCCCTTAACATGCTCCCCAAGCTTGGTGTCCTTGTCACATGGTTTGGGAGCAGTGCCATGTCAAGCTGACCAAGATTTCCTATAGAGTTAGTGTATTTACATTCATTGAGAAATGAAAAAAGGTATTGCTTCACTTTAAGTACATTTTCGTTTTACGTACATGCTCTGGTCCCATTGTGTACTTAAAAGTGGGGTATGCCTGTATATATATACATATATGTATATATATATGTATATATATATATATACTGTATATACACTGCTCAAAAAAATTAAAGGAACACTTTAGCCACTTTAACACTGCTCACATTGCTGCTACTGCAGCAATGTGGCTCGTTATCGTCCAGCGACGTAGACCTACGTCGCTGGACTCCGCCCCTTGTGGGCGGTGCGTGCGCACCGCCAGAGGCTCGTGCACGCCGCCGGAGGCTCGCTCCCGCTTTCTTCAGTCACAGCGGGAGTCGGGCCAGGGTAGGAGCGGCGGCGATCGCCGCTGCTCTTCCCCGATCATCGGGGAATCTAGTTTGGAGATCCGCCCGCTTGTGTAAACAGAGCGGGCGCATCTCCTCAGTGACAAGGAGTGACAGATTGCAGTGTTCAGCATAGCTGAACATGCGATCTGTCCTTGTGTCACCTCCCCCCCCACACGTTAGTAAGCACCAGGCATACATTAACCCCTCCCTCTCCAATAAAATTAACCCCTTCCCTGCCAGTGTCATTTTTACAGTAACAGTTCATATTTATAGCACTGATTACTGCAGTAATGTCACTGGTACCCCCAAAAGTGTCAAAAATGTCAGTCAAGGGTCCGATCTGTCCGCCGCAATGTCGCAAACCCGCAAAAAAAATCGCAGATCGCCACCATTACGCGTAAAAAAAAAAAAAAATGACAGAAATCTTTCCCTTAGTTAGTAAACGCAAAAACATTTGTGCAAACCAATCAAAATACGCTTATTGTGATTTTTTTTTTACCAAACATAGGTAGCAGAAAACAAATTGGCCAAAAATTTTAAATTTTTTTAGATTTTTACATTTTTTGGGGGGGGGGATTTCATATAAAAAAATGTTAAAAATATTATTTTTTCAAAATAAACGCTCTTTTTTTGTTTATAGCACAAAAAATAAAAATCGCACAGGTGATCAAATACCACCAAAAGAAAGTTCTGTTTGTGGGAAAAAAGGACGTAAATTTCGTTTGGGTACGGCATCGCACGACTGCGCAATTGTCAGTTAAAGTCGCACAGCGCCGAATCGCAAAAAGTGGCCTGGACGTAAGACAGCAAAATCCTCCGGTGGTAAAGTGGTTAAAAACACATCAAATCTCAATGGGGAAAAATCTCATGCTGGTTATCTATACTGATATGGACTGTGTAATGTGTTTAATGAAATTAAAGGATGCCACATCGTTTGATGGAAATTAAAATTATCAACCTACAAAGGGCTGAATTCAAAGACATCCCAAAACTCAAAGTGAAAAAATGATGCAGCAGTCCTAGTCCATTTTGCTGAAATTTCGTTGCAGCAACTCAAAATGGTGCTCAGTAGTTTGTATGGCCCCTAAATGCTTGTATGCATGTCTGACAATGTCAGGGCATGCTCCTAATGAGATGACAGGTGGGGTCCTGGGGTATTTCCTCCCTGATCTGGACCAGAGCTTCACTGAGCTCCTGAACAGACTGAGGTGCAAACTGGCGGCGTCGCATGACCTGAAATATAATGTCCCAGAGGAGTTCTATTGGACTTAGGTCAGGCGAGGCGTGGGGGCCATTCAATGGTATCAATTCCTTCATCCTCCAGAAACTAGCTGCATACCCTCTCCACATGAGGCCGGGTATTGTCGTGGACGAGGAGGAACCCAGGATCCACTGCACCATCATAGGGTCTAACAATGGGTCCAAGGATTTCATCCCGATATTTAATAGCAGTCAGGGTGCTATTGTCTAGCCTATAGAGTTTTGTGCGTCCCTCCATGGATATGCCTCCCCAGACCATCACTGACCCACCACCACCAAACCAGTCATGCTGAATGATGTTACAAGCAGCATGACGATCTCCACTGCTTCTCCAGACCCTTTCACATGTGTCACAAGTGCTCAGGGTGAACCTGCTCTCATCTGTGAAAAGCACAAGCGCCAGTGGCGGACCTGCCAATTCTGGTGTTCAATGGAAAATGCCAATCGAGCTCCACTGTCCTGGGCAGTGAGCACAGGGCCCACTAGAAGACGTTGGGCCCTCAGGCCACGCTCATGAAGTCTGTTTCTGATTGTTTGGTAATAGAAATTCAAGCCTGCTAGAGGTCATTTTGTAGGGCGCTGGCAGTGCTAGTCATTCTCCTCCATGCACAAAGGAGCAGATACCGGTCCTGCTGATGGGTTAGGGACTTTCTACGGTCCTGTCCAGCTCTCCTAGAGTAACTGCCTGTCTCCTGGAATCTCCTCCATGCTCTTGAGACTGTGCTGGGAGACACAGCAA